>NW_004949099.1:14757378-14773276 GCF_000317375.1 Microtus ochrogaster | reverse complement strand
TTCCAGGACTTCCAGGACAACCAGGGATACACAGAGAAACCCTGTCTCAATAAATAAATAAATAAATTAAATAAATAAATAAATAAATGAACAAATAAAAAAATGAATGGATAAATGAATAAGCAAATAGATGAATGACTAAATAAATAAATATTAAAGTTACAACGACAGTAGCTGACTAACAGATCTTATCCCTGTGGTAATAAAGAAACACTGGTTATTGTCTTGAAGATTTATTTCACATTTCAGCAGCTGGGCAGCAGTCTTGTCGGCAGTCCTAGGCACTTAGTTCTCTCATGTAGAGCCTTGATGCTGCGGAAGCCTCTCCTACATCCAGTGCCAAGGGACCACATGGCAGATCCACGATCGGAAGCTCTGCTCCATGCCTAATCTCTGGCATTGGGACCTTGTCCACACTGCTAAGACCAGAGGAAACGCCATCTTTAGCATCCAGTTATCCTTAGGCAGAAGGACTTAATGCTATTTTTCGCGGGACAATCATTGTGGATTCTCACCATCCAGACTTGGTCTCTCATAGTCTAACCACACCGGTTGTCAGAAGCTGGAGTGGTCATTACACACACATGTGTAGGGACGTGAAGGAGTTCTTCCACATTCTGTGCCTAGACTTCCACTCCATCTTAGGGTATCATTTGGAAGACAAAGATGTGGGTGCATGTGTGCATAGTGTGTGTGTGTGTGCGTGCGTGCACTTGCCTGTGGCAGTGTGCAGAGGATGTACACTTAGTTTGAAATGGCTGAGGAGATTGCTTTCCCTGATGCTCTGCAGGCCCTGGATAAGGCAGACCTTGGAGAGGTGTAGCCAGCAGAATGCACAGGGGAGATAGATATGTGTTCTCTTTCAGCCACCTGAGATCCCCAAAGATCTGGAGTGTCTGCCCTGGGATTAGGTGACTCAGCCAGACAGAAGGTCCTGTGTTGGTAACCAGGACAGGCTCTGAGATGGTTTGACTCCGATCTGAGTTCCTCAAGAGCCAGTACTCTACCCGCTCTGCTGCTAAGTCCTCCAGCTTCTCAGGAGCTGCTCTGAGCAAGAACACCAGGATCAGAGGCTTGAGCCACTTGCTGTTCACACTGAACCTCCTCTCCGGTTGCCATGCTTGCTTCTCCCAGTTTCCCTCGGTCACCAGTCCTCTCTGAACCAGAGCTTCCTCTTCTGTGGCATGAGGCACCTGACAGAATCTGTCAGGCAGTGTCCCAACAGGATACACACAGCCCTAAGAGCTTCCGTGTGAAGGAACTAGGGTGGGGGCATGGAGTAGAAGGGACAGCACAGCCTCCCACAGTCCCCATGTCCCAACTAGGTAGGACAACAGTACAGAGTGGATAACAGATACAGAGGGTGTCCCTTGGTTTAGGGACCGGTCCAGGCAGACAGAGAACTGGGCTTGAGCCCTTCAGCTTCAACCTCTTCCCGCCAGTTTCTCACGACACCTATTCACATACCCAGTCAATGAGAAGGCAGGGGCAAGGTGACTTAGGGCATGGTTCTCAGGAATCAGCTTGAAGTCAAGGCAGGTGAGAAAGGCAGAACACAGAGCTGAAATGGCAGAGGACAAACTACCCTCATGTATTCCTCAGCCAGACGGTGGAGCGTTCCCCATTCTATCCTTTTGTTATTTCAGGATCTGGTGTATGAGTGGGTATTGGATGGATGGATGGATGGATGGATGGATGGATGGATGGATGGATGGATGGATGGGCGGGTGAATAGATGGATGGATGGATGGGCAGGTGAATAGATGGATGGATGGATGAATGCAAATCTTGACTCGTTAGCAGTAACACTTCATTTCCATGTTGTGAGCTTCTGGAAACAGTAAACAGGGCCAAAAACAGCCTGCAGATAGCCCTGCGCTGTCTCTGAGGACAAGTGGGGAAGCAGATGGGCTTGGCTTGCCCGGAGTAGGCTGCAGACAACTAGGCATCCCAAGGCTGGAATCTGGGACTCTACAGACAGACAGACAAGAACATGAAGATGTCTGCTCAAAGATTTGGAGACCTATGGGATGATCTTAGAAGGAACCGCAAAAGACTCCCTTGTGGGGGGTGGATATCCTTTATTTATTTGCTTGTTTATTGTGTGTGGGTGTTTCTCATCTTCATGTATATATGTGGTACACACACACACACACACACACACACACACACACACGCAGTGTCCAAAAAAGTCAAAAGAGGGCATATCAGATCCCCTTGGAACTGGAGTTCCAGACAGGTGTGAGTGGCCATATCGGTGCTGGGAATTGAACCCAGATCCTCCAAAAGGGGAGCCAGTGTTCTTCGCCAATGAGCCATCTCTCTAGCCCATACAAATTCCTTTTGGTCTGATATAGTCAGCTTTCTTTTTCTTCTTATAGCTTTAAAGTTAGAATTAGCAAGCCAGGTGATGGTGGCACACACCTTTAATCCCAGTGCTTGAGAGGCAGAGGCAGATAGATCTCTGAGTTCAAGGCCAGTCTGGTCTACAGAATGAGTTACAGGACAGTCAGGATAACACAGAGAAACCCTGTCTCAACCCAACCCCCCACGAAAAGCAGCATGACTTTATTGTTTAAAAATAGTAGATATGACAAAGACAAAGGAGGTACAAAACTGTTGATATATGGGTGGATGTCTTTCTGGATTTTTTCATCTCCATTTCTTTTTTTAGCTCCCTATAGTTCCCAACCAGAGCTAAAATATCTCTGCATTTTAAGCACTTTCTTTATATAGACACAGTTCAAAACAGTATGCCTGCCTGCATTGACTCACTAAATCCTTATTTGGTAGGGAGGCATGGAAAGGTTAGGTGAATTGTACAAAGTCACACAGTCAGGAAATAGGAGAATTGAACAGAAGCAAGCTGACTCTAGGACCTGGATTCTTCTACCTGTTTGCGGCTCCTAAGTGGATGGCTAGAGCAATCTTTTTTTTTTTTTTTGTCCCGGAACTAGCTCTTGTAGACCAGGCTGGCCTTGAACTCCCAGAGATCCGCCTGCCTCTGCCTCCTGAGTGCTGGGATTAAAGGCATGCACCACCACCGCCCGGCTGGCTAGAGCAATCTTAACCTAGTAGCCTTCAGCTAAAGTGTCTTTTCAGGCACCAGCCTTCAATCCCAGCACTTGGAAGACAGAGGCAGAGGAAGATCTCTGTGAGTGTGAAGCTAACCTGGTCTGGATAGTGAAATCCAAGCCAGGCAGGGATACATAGTGAAAAGTTGGTGTTAGGAATGGGGTATTGCTATGACAGCCTTGGCCATGCTGCTGTTGGCAGAATGTGGACCTTGGGACTTTGGATTGGGAAAGCATTGACCTTTTTAAGAAGGGCTTACTGGGACATACTAATAGGAGTATGGAAGATGGTAGAGCTGAGAGCAATGTAGTTTATGACAGCCTGCCTCAAGATGCTTCGAGAAGATTAGTAAGTGGCCTAGAGACCATTCCCCTGATATTTTGGCAAAGAATGTGGTTGCTTTCTGCCCTTGTCCAAAAAAAAAAAAAAATCTGCCTGAGGCTAAATTTTTTTAATTAACAGCATTGGCAGAGGAGGTTTCAAGACAGCCCAATATGGACTGTGTGGCTTGGTTATTAGTGACCATGCTTACGCAGACCTATAATTAAAAGGAGCCAGCTAAGCAAGGAAAAGTACAAAATATAGTTTGAGAAGAAAAGGGGCACCAGGAAGAGTAATAGAGCCAAGTCTGGTCCTCACAGAGATAAAAAGGTTTTTTGTTTTGTTTTGTTCTGTTTTTTCGAAAAAAGACCAAAAAAAAAAAAAAAAAACAACCTGATTGTATTCCATTCCTGAATGGAATACAGGGAATGGTGGCCTCAGGACAAGACCTCACCCAGCTAAACTTCTGACTTGTGAAAAAGGAATTAAAGAAAAGCTTAGGGCAGGGTATGGTCTCATATGTCTTTAATCCCAGCGTTTAGGAGGCAGAGGCAAGAGGAGCTCTGAGTTCAAAGCCATCCTGGTCCACAGAGAGAGTTTCAGGACAACACAAGCTTAGTCAGTGAAGGAAACCATTGAACACAAAAAGCAGATGCAGATGTATTTGAATGAGGGGGCCATGTTCTAGCCTCAGCAAATAGAAGAACCTGGCAGTTTTGGCCATGCGATTCTGACTTGTGAGGTAAAGATATAAGAAAGGGGTTGTGGGGCTGGAGAGATACCTCAGAGGTTAAGAGCTGGCTGCTCTTTGGCTGCTCTTCCGAAGGTTCTAAGTTCAATTCCCAGCAACCATGCGGTGGCTCACAACAGTCTATAATGAGATCTGGTGCCCTCTTCTGGTATGCAGACAGAATACTGTACACATGATGGATGGATGGATGGATGGATGGATGGATGGATGGATGGATGGATGGATGGATGGATGGACGGACAGACAGATAAATCTTTGGGGGGAGGAGAAAGACATTGTGGACTCTCCCTCTGTGGCTAAAGAAAGCCCCTGAGGCCAGGCATGTATCAGAGTCCCTGATGGAGGCCCAGAGAGGCCTTGTGTGAAGCTGTGAAAGTGAAGCCTGGACTTCATTGGAGACCCCAAGCTGTGGAGATGCCAGAGTCATGGGATACCTGCTTTGGGAGAGCTGCTAACAGGGAGTGGAACCTGCCCAAGAAAAAAATAAAAACGTGTTGCAGGCAACAAAGCCAAAAGGAATTGGAGATCTGAAGAGGATTTGACACCAGACGTGGAGGTGCAGAGTTTGGAGTTCGCCCTGTTGCCTTAGGTCTTGCTTTGGTCCAGTATTTCCTCCCTATGTTCCCTTTCCTCCTGTTTGTAGTGCATATCCTGTGTCATTATATGTTGGAAATATGTGATCTGCTTTTGATTTTTATTTTATAGGGGATTACCTATATTTTATAGGAGATTGCCATGAGTCTCTGAAGACACTTTGAACTTTGAAGTTTTAACAATTTTGAGACTGTGATAGACTATGGGGACTTTTGAAGTCAGACTGAATACATTCTTTTCATTATATCATGGCTACAAGCCTATGGGGGCGAGGGAGAGGAATGTGGTGGTTTGCATAGGAACGACCCCCCAAGGGCTCATATGTTTGAATGCTTGGTCACCAGGGACTGTGCTACTTGACAGGGATTAGGAGTAGATGTGGCCTTGTTGGAGTAGGTGTGGCACTGTTGGGGATGAACTTTGGGATTTCAAATACCCAAGCCAGACCCAGTGTCTCTCCCCTTCCTGCTGCCTCTGGATCCCGATGTGGAACTTTCAGATCCTATCAGCATGTCTGCCTGAGTGCCACCATGCTTCCTGCCACACTGATAAGGGACCAAAGCTCTGATACTGTAAGCAAACCCCAGTTAAATGCTTTCCTTTAATATAAATAATATCAATAAGAGTTGCCTTGGTCATGATGTCTCTTCATAGAAACAGAGCATTGACTGAAACAGACACTGTCTAAAATAGTCAAAGAATAAAGGGGATGTCTTTTCAATATCTCCATTGAGATATGAGCATTGGGTCATAGTGCCCACTTCTGACGGGGCCATGCTGATGTACAGAAGGGCTGGCATCTTCAGAGACACATATGGTAGGCATACACGTGCTGAACACTTTGTCTGCCATTGGGGAGAATAAGGTGGAGCTTGGGACACAGTTTAGCTGACTGACTGCGTATTGAGCATTCACAACGTCCTGGTTTAATCCCTAGAACCACCGGCATCCCATACAGGGGCGGCACAAGCCACTTAGGGACTCAAAGAGGATCAGAAGTTCAAGATCATCCTTGGCTACATAGAGAGATCAAAGCCAGCCCAGGATAATACATGAAACTTGTCTCAAAAGACAAGGAAGGTAGACTAAAATATTGCTCTGACCTCTTTCTGTTCTCTCTAGCTCAGGAGAGACTCGCAGCATAAGAGCACCCGTTCTGTGAAGGGGATCAGAGTCTGCTGGAGATGGCAGGGGGCGTTTTCAGACCTTAACAGGTCTGTGCCCTCACCTCCCTTCAGGTCCTCCACAGTGTCGCTATTACCAGATCTCTTACTGGGGCCCAGGTTAGGGCTGGGTCTGCCGTGCCCCCCCTTGCTCTGACGCTGACTTATCACCCTGTCTCTTCCTTCAGTGTAGTCCAAGATGGCTAGCTACCTTATCCTGGAAGCTCATTCGAAGGCAAGGGCTAAGGATTCCTCATTTTGTAACTGGAGCTTTCCACCGCAGTAAACTAGAGCTCAACACGAGTAGCCGGAAGTCACACAGAGCGGAGCTCGCACAGCAAGCCTGCGCGAGCATGCGGTACTCCCTTGTGGACGTAGACTCTGGTGTGTTTTGTTCTCAAACACATTGCCTCTGGGTATGTCTTTCCTTTTTTTAAAACTCACTTCCAATAAATATTAAATACAGATAAATGACTCTCGCAGGAGGAAAGCCACAGCAGGGTGTGATGAGAAACGCTAAGAATCACCTGGAACCAGTGAGCCTGGACACTGGCTCCTGAGCCTGAGTGGCTCTTGATTTTGGTTTTAAGTTAGGATCTTATCTATCTTAGGCTGGCCTTGAACCTCCTAAGCGGCTGATGAAGACCTTGAATTGCTGCCTTTCCTGCTTCCCTCCACCCCCCAAGTGCTAAGATTACAGATGTGTATTATTACTATGTCTGCTTTATCTAGTGCTGGGCTCAAATCCAGGGCCTTAACATGCTAGGCAAACACTGTACCAACTGCACTACATCCCCAGCCCCTAAGTGATTCATCTGGGAGGTAATTCAGAGAAATGGTAGCCAGTCCACAAAGGTCATGTTAGGAGTGGGTTAACCATGCGTGGGCAACTGCTGCTCAAATTCTGGGAGCCTGTGTCCACACTGCCTTCAGACATACATGGGAGGATCATGGCACCGAGGCATTTACTGTCATCTCCCACTGGTGACCGTTGGGGTTTTGGAGGTGTTCTGGTAGTATTTTTGTTCTCTTATTCTCTGGACTGTCATGCTTGTACCCCAAGGAGTCTCCAGAATACTGGAGAAAGCCCTCAGACACAGGACCACGGGCCATAGGGGTGGGGGTGGGGTTGGAAGTCCACCTATGAGGCTCTGAAATGCCAAGACTCCTTGATACATCAGCATTGGCCACAGGTGATAATCATGGTCACCAAGGTATTATTTAAATAGCTAGAACACATTTGCCACATCTAAAGGGACAATGGGGCAACTGTAAATGGAGGTTTTTTTATCCCACCCAGTCCACCATCACTTTTAAAATAACCACTCAGAGTCTTAATATTAATTATAAACTGTTTGGCCTATTAGCTCAGACTTATTATTAACTAGCTCTTACAACTAAATTAATCCATATCTACTAGTCTATATTTTACCTTGAAGCTTATGGCTTGTTACCTCACATCTTGCTTCCCCGGTTGCTGCTGGTGTCTCTCTGACTCAGCCCTTCTTCTCCCTGTATTTCTGTTTAGATTTTCTGCCTGGCTCTTTTCTGCCTGGCTATTGGCCAAATCAGCTTCTTTATTAACAAATGGTAATAAAACATATTCACAGCATACAGAAAGATGTCTCACATCAGGCAACTGCTGATTTTTGCCAGGCAAGAATTTAGGACCGGCGTCCAGCTCTTTGGACCTCTCAGGAGAAGCTGGACTTTCCTACTTTTGTGTGGACTTTCTCCATTTGCTAATGTTGAAAATGGTTAGGCTTTTTTCTTTTTCTTTCTTTCCTTCCTTTCTTCCTTTCTTTTTTGTCAACAACGCAAACTAGAGTTATCTGGAAAGAGTAAACCTGACTGGGGAATTGCCTGCATCGGACTGACCTGTGGGCATGTCTGCAAGGACACTTCTTAGCTAATGATTGACGCTGGAGAGCCCAGCCCACTATGGGCAGGCGGTACTGGGCTGTATAAGAAAGCAGGCTGAGCAAACCCTGAGGAAGCAAGCTAGTAAGCAGCGTTCCTGCATGGCTCCTGACTTTGCCTCTGCCTGAGTTCCTGCCCAGATTCCCTTCAGTGATGGATTGTGGGATGCGTAAACCAACTAATCCCTTTTCTCCCACAAGTTACTTTGGGTCATGGGGGTTTTTCACAGCAACTGAAAACAAACTAGAAAATCTCTTCATTTGACCCCCACCCCGGCCGTGCCATCTGAGCTAACCAAAGCATAACTGTGGGTAGATCTGGTTTATAGGCAGCCGCATTCTGAAACCTGACCTATACCAAGAAGCTAATTGATTTTGATTTTCCTGCTAAAGGCAAAATCCAAGGAAGAACACTGGTAAAGGGAAACTGAATGGGCTGGATTTATGTGTTAATGAGTCAGCCCCTCCCCACCTTGGTAAGCAGAGCATTGGTCAGCAGAGAGAAAGTGCTACTTTCCCCTGCAGCTGTCTGGAGGCAGGGGGTGAACAGTCCAGGAGAATCCATGTATGATTAGGGTTTGGTTTTTTGGTTTTTGTATTTTGTTTTTTTTAAACTCTTTACTCTTTGGGGGCCACCACCCAGCTCCCCAATAAATGCACAGAGGCTTATTCTTGCTTACGAATACCCATCCTTTGCTTGGCTTATTTCTAGCCAGCTTTTTAAAAATTATCCTATCTACTTTTTGTCTCTGGGCTTTCACCTTTCTCTATTTCTGTGTATCTTTTCTTTCCTTCTTATTCCATGTCTGTCTGTGTGGCCTGGTGTCTGGTCCCTGGCATCTTTCTCTCCCTTTCTTGCTCCTCTTCTTTTCTCTCTCTCCTTCTATTTTATTCTCTTTGCCTGGCAGTCCTGCCTCTTTCTCCCTTCTGCCTACCTACTGACCGTTCAGCTCTTTATCAGAACAATCAGACGTCTCAGGCAGACGAAGGGACACAGCTTCACAGAGTTAAACAAATGTAACATAAAAGAATGCAACACATCTTTTCATGATTAAACACATGTTCCACAGCGTAAACGAATGTCACACATCTTCAACAAATATTTCACAACACTAGAGTTCTTTAGGGACCCGGCGTCCTTCTACCTTGTTGCTCAGTGTTATCTCCACCCATGGGTCAAGACTGGCTTTCCAGCTCATCACCTTCATTCTAGCTCAGTTCACCTCCCTTAGCGAAAACTTAGTCACGTGGTCTATCTAGCTGAAAGAGATGCTGGAAAAGATTCACCTTTCTCCTTCCCTGCAACTTGATCCTGCAGTCACGCTTGGGTAGACTTGGTGAAGGGTGGGTCAAATACTATAAGGCACCCCAGTGGGAGGGTCTGAAAAGGAAATGATGGTCCAGCAGGTCCTACCCAAGAGAGATTTGTTTATTGGAATGAAGAAAACTTGGCTTTGCTCATGGGTTCTTCAGGTTGACTTGATACTCTGGCATGAATGGTATACAAATAAACACAATGGACCCCTACTGGGTCCAAGACACTTTCCACATCTGTTCTCGGGAAATCTCTCTCCCACATGGTACAATGAGGATTTATTAATTCTGTTTTTAGAAGAGAAAAATAATTCAGAAGTGCAGACTAGACCTTGGAATTGTTGAAGATATTTTTTAAAAAAACTTTATTTAACTTTATTTCATGCACATTGGTACAACAATGTCAGATTCTCTGGAACTGGAGTCACAGACAGCTGTGAGCTGCCATGTGGATGCTGGGAATTGAACCCGGGTCCTCTGGAAGAGCAGTCAGTGCTCTTAACCACTGAACCATCTCACCAGCCCAATTGTTGAAGATATTATGGATGTGTGTGTGCACAGGATGAGTGTGGGGGGGGTGCGCAGGTACATATATGTGTGTAGGGGTGTGTACATGTGGAGGTCACGGGACAAGCTTAGGTGTTGGTCCTTTGACACATTTAGCCCCTCCCCCTTTTGAGATAAGGTCAGTCACTGGTCTGGATCTCTCATCTTGACTGGTCAACTAGCCCAAGGAATCTGCCTGCGCTGGAATTGCAAGTGCCCACACCTGACATTTTATGTAACTTCTGAGGACACAGTGCTCATACAGTTACTAGATTATCTCCCTACCCTACAACCTCTGTCTCTGAGACAAGATCTCATATGATGCTCACACTAGTTTTGAGCTCCTGGACCCAAGTGATTCTCCTACCTCATCCTGTCAGTCCCCTGAGTATCCAAAAGTCACAGGGACTACAGGTGCATGCCTGGCAGTTCCACGCTCCTAATTAGGGGGCTAGCCTGGGTCCTGGCCCATCGGAACCGCCGTACAGGTTTGTCAGATCAGAGGAGTTAAGGGCCTGGGCTTGGACTAGGAATGGAACCTACGTGACTGGGAAGCCCACAATTCCTTTCACTGCAGTCTGTACAGCCACTGCTTCCCTGGAGACAGCGACTGCAGATCTGCTGGCTTGTTGAGAGGGTAAACAAAGCATGATGAATGAACCCCCTCTCCTAATATGAATGCCTTATTGTTGTTATTCTTTATTCCCGGACAGCGTGTGCAGCCTCTGCCGCTGCTTGCCTGTCTGGTGGGTTAAGGCACCAGAGCTCTCAGCTCTAATGGAAAGTCAGGACTGAGACCAGAGTTAATAAAAAGGAGGGGACTCAGCCAGTGGCACGTGGCTCACTGCTAACCTGCACAAGGCCATTAGCTCTCCCGTCGTTAACTGGATTGTTCCATTCCGTGGCATAGTGCTATCCCACAAATACCCCTCTGGGTATATCCCACATCAAACAAACCTACTCTAGGAAAATTGAGACCTGTTGGAAAGATAAATGAGAGACAATTATTTAATTAACCACAAGAGACTTTGTTTTGCAAACCAGGATAGTAGTCCAGTTGTGAAATAACACTGAAATTTTCATTCTAGAGAAAAGCTGGGATGTGATGATATCCAAGTTCCCTTCTGGTCCGTTTAGGAATGTTATCAAACAGATTAGGTGTGAGACATTGTGGAGCCACGTGCCAGGAAGTGTGTGGTGCCTGAATTGGGTTGGGGATTGTTAGAGGTGGATATTTTAGGGGTTCTGGGCAGACCCTTTCCCCAGCTATGAAGACTTGGAAACTGTTGGAAGAAGCCAGTCTAAGCTGCCATACTTAGGCCGTGTGACCCCCACATCCCTGTCCTCACTAGTCCCTGAGCTGCCCCCTCCTGCACTGAGGATTGCACCTACAGCCTCACCTCACGCATGCTGGGGAAGCTATTCTCATTTTGAGGCAAAGTCTAAGTTGACCAGGCTATCTTTGAATTCACTCTGTAGCCCAGGAAGTCTCAAGCTTGTGGTCCTCCTGCCTCGATCTCCTAAGTAACTGAGATTTACAGGCCTGTGCCACCAGGCCCAGCTGAGCTTCCATCTTTAAAACGAGAAAGAAGACTCCCTTGTTAGTGTTTGGCACTTGAACTGAAAGATATCACGCCAGGCTGGGCTGGCAACTTCACTGCTGTACTTACGTACGCTGGAGAGAGCAGAGAGGGTAGCTGCTGGTTTGCAAAAAAGGCAAAGGGGAAGAGCAAACAATAAAGACCACGCCTGGCAAGCTTGATTTCCCAGTGTTGAGTTCCTTGTAATGCTTACGCCCAAGATCTCAGTAACAGCTTTAAGCCCGTTTCCCTGTATCCACTTCGGATACGGATGAAATCTTAGCTCAGGGTTGTCGGCTACTCTTACTGGCTGCAGTGGTCTCAGACCCTTTTGTCTTGGCCACTGAATAAGGTAAAGGTGTTGTCCATGGGTGTTGCATGGAGCTAGCTGCTTGTTCGTCCCTGCCGCCCAGAACCAAAATAGTCACACAGAAACTGTATTAATTAAATCACTGCTTGGCCCATTAGCTCTAGCTTCGTATTGGCTACCTCTTACATCTTAATTAACCCATTTCTATTGATCTGTATAGCACCGCGAGGTCGTGGCCTACCAGCAAAGTTTCAGAAGTCTATCTCTGGCGTCAGATCCATGGTGTCTCTCTGACTCCACCCTTTTTTCTCCCAGCATTCAGTCCAGTCCTTCCCGCCTCCCTAAATTCTATCCTATCAACAGGCCAAGGCAGTTTCTTTATTCATTAATGGTAATCACAGCACACAGAGGGGACTCCCACATCACATGGGGACACATTCCAGCTAACTAAGTAATGGTGGTCCGTGATGGGAAATGTAACTGCTTTGATGCTGGATTCAAGTAATGCTGGATTCCTGGAGCAAACTCAGGAGAGGCTGCCATCTTGCTTCTACCTGCACTGACCTTGAGGTCATGAGTATTTTCTTAGAGAGCAACTGGCGGAATCACCACTGAGTAGGCTGGAGGCCAGGGTGCTGGAGAGAGATCCTCAAGATGTGATGAAGAAATCTAGTGAGTGCAGGAGGGTGGAGTGAACTCTGCACGAAGTCGTCCATGTATCTTCACCATAAAAACTTGGGCACATTTTCTTTCTTTGCAACCAAGCTATGTGCAGTAAGCCAATAGGCTTCCCTTTCAGCCCTCCCTTCCCTCTCAAGTTTCACCAGGGAGGAGAAACCCTATCTGGCTACCTGAGAGTCTTGTATACCAACACATCATATCCAGATTTATTGTGGGGACCGATGGAGATCCACCGCGGCCAGGCATTAAGCAATTAATTGTGTTTGGTTCATTCCAAGGCTATTACAAACAAGCAGCTTCCATTCTAATATCATGAGAGTTTCTCAGGAAAGGGGTTGTCTGTCTCCCTGCCCTCTCCACCTCATCCCCTGTTCCTCCTTAGTGATGTCTGTTTGGATCGCCTCTTCCTGTCAACCCTGTAGGTTGCTACCATCCCTTGTGGGGGCTTCATGGTGCCTCTGCTTGCCAGCCTTGATGCTGAGCACTCTACATACAACATGCTGTGTCACCTTCATAGTCTCAAGTGACTGTGTGACACTCACCATTTCACAGATAGGGAAACAGAGAAGCTAAGTCATTCGCCTGACTCGACAGCCAAAGATTTGTACCCCTTTGCTTTCTTAGGTCTTTGGCTTCCACGTGTTTCCCCCATGGCACCTTCAGGGCCTGGAGGAGAGAAGGCCCAGGTGGCCCACCTGACTGGAAGGCCCCCAGAACTTGACTTTTCTCTCTCCTCCTCCTCCATGAGCACAGTTGCCAATCTGGAATGTGGCCCTTCCTAAGAAAGCCCAGGACAGAAGCCAAATGTTGACTCACCTGCCAGACTCAGCCCCATCCCTGCCAAGATGCCTCGGGCCTGCGCAGGAGGCCTGGTAGGGCTGGCCCATCAAGGGGCCTGTGGCTGCTCTCGGGGAGCAGCTTCAAAGGGCCAGGCCTTCTTTCTTTATGCTTCAGGTTCCAGGGGCTAAAAAGATCCAGATGGACCCCTTCTGCTCCTGCCTCCTCCCATCCTTCAGCCTGGAAGTTTCTCAAGGAGACTGTTTCCTCTGTGCTGCTCTGTGTGTGGCAGGCAGATTTCTGCAAATTCCCAACGGCTTCCTACCCTGGCGGGCAGCGCACACCCCACACCCCAGATTCCCCGGAGTGTAGGTATCATGGGTTTCCTTCCACGGGAAGATGATGTTGTCTGTCACAGGGGTTCCTAAGAAAGGGAGGCGATTCCAGCGGGCCTAATCCACCCCAGGGATGGGAGTGTGCCAGCAAGGAGGACACTTGCAAGCAGAGTCTTTTTCAGAGGCTTCTCCCAGGCTTCGAGCCCAGCTAGCAATGTGAATGCAGCTCTCAGAAGTCCCAGCAGGGGAGAAGCAGCCCTGCTTTATGCTGAAGTGTGCTGCGTGCAGCAGGAGCAGAAAACGAATAGACTTTGAACAGCTAGTAACAGGTTCACTCTCTCCCCAGCCTGACTCTCCCAGTCTACCCCGTAGGGTCAAGCCAGCAGCAGACTCTTCTTGCCTCGGGCCAGAAGATGTCAAAGTCAGCCTTGAGGCTCCTCTTCCTTGTAGATACTTTAAGAATCCCCCAGCACGTTCTTTCAATTTTCCCTTCATCAGATAGTCCTTAACAGTCCTCCCTCACCCCCGCCGTTGTGGGCCGAGTCTTCTTTCTCTTCTGACAGCTGTGGGGTCCTCTGTAGTAAAGCTTTGGTCCTGGTAGCTCCCAGGCAGTAAGAGAGAGTCTTGTGGGCACCAGAAGAGGGTGTGTGTGCTGCTGACCTACTTAGCTTTAAACACAGACACAGGCCAGAAGGGAGAAGAGGAGTTTGCATTGAGAGGCCCCATAGGAACCAGGGGCCACTCTAGTATGGGTCCCCTGTGGGCATGGCAGGCTCTCCGAGCCTCTGCTCTGCCCTGCTCTGCAGAGAGAACCCAGTTGTCTCACAAAGGCATTCCCAAGATGCTTCGGAATCAATTACGCTAGGAAGTCATGCTGTGAAATCTTTCCCGAAGAACAGGATTTTATTTATCGTTCAAAGTTTTGAGCCACGAGTGAGAAACGGTCGATGCTGATGACTGGGGAATTCCCAGGAGGCCTCTGAGGACTTACAGGCCACCTCAGCCCCTAGAGTGGGTAAAATGGATAGGTCTCTAGGCAGCCGCAAAGCCAGGCGGACTTGCAACTTCCTTGCAGGCTTTTCTAGGGTCCCGGCTT
This sequence comes from Microtus ochrogaster, assembly GCF_000317375.1. NCBI lineage: Eukaryota > Metazoa > Chordata > Mammalia > Rodentia > Cricetidae > Microtus > Microtus ochrogaster. Next base: position 14,758,814 of record NW_004949099.1, on the reverse strand, counting down.
CTTCCCTGGGGATTAAAATGAGGTAACTTTGCTGTTTTGGTCACTCAGCAAGGTACCAGACGCACCAGGAGGTCTCAGTAACTGCTGGCTATTGCGGCAGATAGGTTGCTGTAATTTATTTCTCAAGTGGAAGTGTGTGTGCTTGGGTATGAGTGCGTGTGTGCGCGTGTGTGCATGTGTGTTGTGCCCGTGCTCACACACTTGCATTCATCTTCATTGCAGGAGCGGTTAGTTAACGTTTGAAAGATCACAGCCCCACACTCCAGAGGAAGTTGCCTAAGTGCTTCAATTATCTGTCTTAGTTCAGCATCCACCGGTGTGTTAATTAGCATAATGGATTTCTAAAATGGTTTTTCATTGATGGAAAAAATGGCGTTTAAGAAAGGTAGATGGTTAGAAGTGCTTCGGGGATTGCCTTGTCTGAGCGCTGTGAGCAAACAAGCCAGGCCAGTTGCTGCTTCTCATCAAAAGGGGGTCCACCAGCCCTGAGTCTAGTCAAGCCAGTTTGATCACCCAGCTGAACAGGTTAGCTCACTATGAACAGACAGTGCTACCCCATCTACCTCCAGGGAACTTTTTGTAGACAGGGTTGTCAGAATATCTGAAAGAAAATTTGAGTGAAGGCCTGGAAAATGCAGCCTGTTGAGGATTTGCCTAGCATGCCCAAGGCTGTGGGTTTGATGTCCAGCACCTCATAAGCCTGGCATGGCTGTGCCTTCCTATGGTCTCAGCACTAGGGAGGCAGAGGCAAGAGAAACAGAAGTTCAAGGACATCCTCATCTACGTAGAGTTCCAGACCAGCCTGGTCTATATGAGACCCTGTCTCAAACAGAGTGAGTGAGCCGAGGTGGTGGAGCGACACTTGGTGTCCTGAGCACGCAGTCATCCTGACATGTTGGAAATTGCTCTGAGAAGGCCTGTCTTTCTGTCATGCCATCAAATGAAGCAATGAGGCTGGGCAGTGTGGGTGCGTGCGTTTAATCCCAGCACTTGGGAGACAGAGGCAGGCAGATCTCTGTGAGTTCAAGGCCAGCCTGGTCTACAAAATGAGTTCCAGGACAATCAGTGCTACACAGAGAAAACCTGTCTCAAACAAACAAACAAACAAGTAAAATAAATTAAGCAATGAAGAGAAGAAATGTATTCTTCACAGACTTTTTACCGTTGTTAGATTGCTAGGTAAGGAAGTCTCTGGAGGGCAAGCAGGCTTAGAATGCATTGTGTGTGTGTAGGTGTGTGCATAGGGGTGTGTGTAGGGATGTTGTAGGGGTGTGCAAGTGTAGGTATGTGTGTATATGTAGGTTGTGTGTGTAGGTGTGTGTTGTATGGAGGTGTGTGTGTATGTGTAGGATGTAGGAGTGTGTGTATGTGTAGGGTGTAGGGGTGTGTGTAGATGTATGTGTGTAGGGGTGTATGTATGTGTAGGGTGTAGGGGT
>NW_004949099.1:14746183-14756707 GCF_000317375.1 Microtus ochrogaster | reverse complement strand
AGGAACAGGCTTTCTTCTTCCATCTGGTTGGGGCAGGGGCTCTGTTGTCTCCTTGCAGAGTGCTGTGTACTCCAGGCTAGCTGGCCTGCAAGCTTCCGGCTAATTTTCCTGTTTCCACCTCCCATCTCCCATGAGAGTCCGGGATTACAGATGAGTGCCACTGTCTCTGGCTTCTTACAAGTGTTCATAGACTCAAACTCGAAACATCAGGCTGTGTGGTTTGCACTTTCCCATGACGAGCTATCTCTCCGCTTCCAGGTAGAGAATTTAGATGCCATTCCCTCCCAGTGAGAGGCACCTAAAGCTATGGGACTTTTTAGAAGTAACATGACTGAGTCTGCAGAGCTGGAGCACGGAGCTCAGAGCAGGATCTGGATGCTGTTCCTCTTTCTTCACTACCAAGTGACCTTGGCTGAGCTCTTCACCTCTCTAAGTCAGCTCCATCGTTTAAAAAAAAATGGGTTTAATGATGTTTTCCTGTGAGTTACAACTCAAGCAAGCAGGCTTGAAGCCACTTAACAAAATGTCCCACCCAGAGCAAACCTTCAGAACATCCTTGTTACCCTCACATATTTTATATAGAGATTTTAGACAGAGCATCAGAGATCCATTGTGGCAGACAACAAGGCATGTAGATTTCCTAGTGCTCACAGTGTATGATCGTGAGTTTGCAGGAAGATACAGAAAACCCTGGAAGGTTTGTTAAGAGCACATATCCTAGCTATCAGCCCAGACCTCTTGGAGTGGGCAGGACCAGCACACACTCTGCATGTGCTCTGATCCACGGAATCTAAGGATCCTGTAGGGCTCTGCACAGCCACAGACGACAATGCTTCTGTCTCTCTCCAAAGACCCCTCAGCACCACATCTGAGACAATGGTACCCACTGATGTGGGAGACACTGGCCTTTCTACCCCGAGCCATCTCAGCACAGCGAGGAGGCAGGGTCACCCACATCCTGCTGATTTTACAGCTAGATCTCCTGCAACACCGGTAACTTGCCTGAGCACTGATGGACAGGCCATCACTTGAGAGACTGAGCCTTTGACAACTGATGCCTCTCACCCCACGAAAGAGCCTCACGTTCATTGCCTTCCTAATGGATGTGACAAACACCTTGACAGAAGCCGCTTAAAGACAGAAAGGTTTATTTCCTCTCACGGCTTCAGCATTATCAGTCCGTCGTGGTGGAGAAGGTAGAGCAGAGTTCACAGTGTGGAAACGTGAGGCTCCTCACGCCGCACGGCAACCAAGAAGCAGGTGCAACTAACCCTCCAATAGGTCGCCACTAGCTAGGGAGCAAATATTTGAAATCCGTAGGCCAGCAGAGGTCATTTCACATTCTGGCTAAACTGGCCCTGCACCTCAAGACAGAGTCTTAGAAAAAGGGCAGATGGACCAGGAGACTGCCTGCCTAAGGCCTTCAGAGCTGTTCTTTTTCATTTAATGACGAGTTTGAAAGTCCGAAGTTTTGAAACAATAAACAGGGCACTTTGTACCTGTAACCCCAGCACTCTGAGGCTGGAGACGGGGAGAAAAGTAGTTTGAGCTATCTTTGACTGAACAGCAAGTTTGAGGCGAGCCTGGGCTACATCAGACCCTGCCTTAAACTAAAAGTAAAGTGTTAATATTTTCATGTTATTAAATATTTTTGTACGTGAAGAGTTCTGTACCGTGTTGGACAAAAGAGTCTCTGAGATGACCGTTGGCTTTATTACCAGTCGGCTGTCTGTCTGAATGGAAGTCACCCACAGGCAGAGCACGGTTTCCTCAGCGTTCCCAAACCCAGTCTCCAGGCCTCGTGGACCAACAGCTCCCACAATGGCTCCAAGCTTTACATGGCAGAGGCTGATAGCTTTAGGTGCGTGTGCTACTCTGGGCCATGACTGGCAGTGGTCCTACGCTCGGTGACCGGAAACTCATGACTCTTGGCAGTAGTCACACAGTGGTGGCAACAGGTAACGGTAGGTGTGACAGCTCCCTGGAGCCCTCTGACCTTAGTGGCAACTTGTATTACAGCTCCTGACCTTTGGCTCTCTATGCCCTTCTGCTCACTCCCTCCCCATCCCGTCCCCTGCCTCCCACACCCTCATCTTAGCTCTCAACCTTCACTATCCACTTCCAAAGTCCTTCTTCCCGTGCCTTCTGGATCTTTTCAGTCACCACCACCTCTGTTTGTGTTACAAGGAACAAGCAGATAAGCAACCACTACTCGGAAAAACCTTTTATTGGACCTGATGTTGCATCCCAAGGAGCAGCACAGGCCTGTGTCTCTCCAGTGACCACAAGAGGGAATTAACCAGCAAAGCTATGCAGCCATAGACAAGGGGCCACGCAAAGACAACTGGCTGTTAGCTCTCAGCTGTTACAGCAGGACTTCCTGTTTTAACAGCCTGTGTAGGTGTGGGTACAGCTTTCCCACCTGCTGATTGCATGCTGAGTCATTAGGAGAGTGATCTTCCTCTCCTGGACATGATGGAAGACAGCTTCTGCAAGGTTCAGAGCACAAGAGGGAGACGCTGGAGTCGTTGGGGAGTCAGCGGGGTCTTCTGTTCACCAAGGCTTGCCTGGAATGGAGTTTTCCTGACCTGATGTAGGCAGTGGCTAGAATGAGACCTCCTGAAGCTGGGTCATGTCTCCAGTAGCCATGGTTACAGAGTCCTTTCCAGCTGGAGTACAGCGTTCTCCGGGTAGTTCTTTGCTCCAGGTTGCTGGGCATAAAGGAAGAGTCTGTCAAACAGCCCAGTCCCAACAGCTTCATTCATTCACAGAGAAACATCAAAGGGCGCTTGCAGAAAAGGGCTTAACGAAGGCCGAGCTAACATGCTCAACAACACAGAAGAGCTCAGCAGAGCATGGCGGAGCCGATAGCCTAGGAAGAGCTGGATCCCTCTCAGTGTCTCAGCGGTAAAGCCATGAAAGAGGAGGCTGGCGAGAAAGCTGGATAGATGGGGTGCCAGGTCTCGGAGTGCTACTTCTGCCTCAGCAATTCCTCTTCTGGAGCTATCTGGATATAACTGGGGTCACCTAGCCTTCTAGCAAGATGGAGCCAGGGGTTTAAACATCGAAAACCATCTAATCCTAAGGTGTCATTTAAAAGATTTTAAACCTAGTATCTTTCCTTTTAAAACAAATCTTAGTTGAAATGATACTTTATGATGTGACAGTCTAAAAGACTATATTTTAAAGCCCACATTTTACTATGTGTATTTTTAAAAAGATGAATATATATTCCATACCGGCTTAATGAAAAACTCCCTTCTATCTCCTCAAAGAGTCAAGGAGCCCAGTCAGAGGGCTCAGTCCACTAACCAAACAGTTAAGATGGCTGGCTCTAGACTTTTCTCTACTTATGTTTTCCCCTAACTGAGCTTCCCTGTGTTTTGGGTGGGAGATGAAATGGCCAAGAGTTCTAATCAGCCTGGGGCTGGAGGTGTTCCAGAATACACTGGTCACACATGTTAAAATAAAATATAAAAAGCGGGGGGAGAGGAAAAGGATTTGGGGAAGGGGAAAGAAGGAAGGAGGGAGAGAGAAATGGAAGGAGGGGAAGAGAGGGAGGGAGATGGGGAGGGGAAAAAATTGGGGGGATGGAGGGAGGAAAGGATGGAAGGAGAGAGGTGGGGGAGGGAGAGAGGGAGAGAGAAAAATGTGAATATCCTGGGGATATCTCAGCTTGGTCCCACTTATGACCTCTAGGGGGCACTCTAGAGTACCCCAATCCAAGGAGCATTTTCTAAGGTGGCCCTTGCCTGGTTGATAGTTGCTACTGGGCATGGACCTAGGACCAATAAAGCCTTGTGAGTGGGGTCAGAGCACCAGCAATATTTCCGATGAAGATTTTCTGTATGTAGCACATGCATGTGTTTTATTTGGGGAATCACTAGGGAGTTAATCAAAAGTCTCATGCATGCTAGACAAGGCTGCACTACTGACCCACGCTCCAATCCTCCTTTATTTTAAGGCATGTCTCACTGTTACCTAAGCTAGCCTTGCACCCACTCTGAAGCCCAGGCTGTTTTGATTTGTTTTGGGTTTGGCTCGTTTTGAACTCTATGTAGCCCAGGTTGGTTTCCAACCCCTGGTGCTCTTCCTACCTCGGCCTTCCATATAGCTGGGATTCCAAGGCACCTCTAAACTCTGCTATTTAATCTTCTATTGTTTTGAAATTCTTCTTCTTCTTATTATTATTATTATTATTATTATTATTATCATTATTATTATTAATGGTTTTTGGAGACAGGGTTTCTCTTGAAGTCCTGGCTGACCTGGAACTCACGCTGAAGACCAGGCTGGCCTCGAACTTGGAGACTCAACTGCCTTTGCCTCCTGGAATTCTTAAAGGCATTGGCCACTATGCCTGACCGACTTATTATTTTTTTTCTGTACAAATATACATACGTTTGGGCATGAATGTGCATGTGGAGACCAGAGGGCAGCTTGCAGTAGTCAGTTCTCCCGTTCAACCGTTCGGGGCCCAGGCCGTCTAACTCAGGGCTGTCTGGCTAACTGAAAAACGGCTTTAATGGTTGAGACATCTTGCTGTCCCAAACCCAGTTATTTTAAACATGGGACCCTCTATTCCTGAGTCTCTGGTACCTTGATTTATGAGGGCGTCTTACTGGAAAGCCTGCCTTTTTAGACCACAAATCCAATACTGCGTTCGCAACAGGGGCGCAGGCTCTGAATTGTCCTGGGGTTAATCAAATCTCAAGGCTCATCATGTTAATGACCAGCATTGACACCGGATGAAATATTCCTGGAACTAATAAGACACACTTCAAATGAGTCCTCTGTTGAAGTCATCTTTACGCTGTCTGCTGAGCCATAGGAGACAACTAAGGAGGAAAAGCCTGGCTCCCGGAGCTGTCCCGGAGCTGCAGCCAGACCAGCTCCCAGCGGGAGCTCACGTGTCCACGTGCTAATCCCGGGTGCTGACAACCGGGGGCCTGTGAGCCCTGCGTGGGCGACAGTCAGGTGTGTGTGGCCCCAGGCGGCCTGTCTCCCTTTCCTCCTGGGCTGCAGGATTGCTCTGTCTAAACAGCAGGAATAAGTTCCCTTTGTCACCGCGTCGCCATGGTAATTGGACACGTGATCGTCTTTTTGGAGTTCTTGGCAAACCCTTGGCTGTTGGGTTTGGCTTTTACATTCCAGACTGTGAAGGAAACCGGAGGGAAGGAATTACTCTTCCCAAGAGCCTCGGGCTGTTTCCTAAAACAATTTGGGAGGCACATCCCACCCCGGTGGTTTGGGGAGCCCCAACCCTGGCTTTTCAGAACGCATGCAGGGGAAAATGGGACCTGCGAAGGCTTTCTGCCAGCGATGATTTGATGGAAAGACTCGCGTTTGCTGAAAGTTAGGCTAACGGTGTGTGTTTTGTAAACGGTGATGCAGATGAAATGTTCTCCGAGATGCATATAAGAATACATGGGTAGGGATGGACAGGAAGAGGCACCCACCATACGCTGCTGCCCGGGGATTTGTGATCCTGTTCTGTTGGGTTTTGTAAATTTGAAGTTTCCCACAAGACAAAAAAAAAAAAAGTTTAAAAAGAAGTTTAAAAGGCATAGTGTCTGAGAATTAAACCTGTTTTTGTCCTTAAGGGTTATGGGAAGAGTTTTTTTTGGTTTGAATAAATGTTGCTTTAAGGTTAACAGAATTCAAGGTTATGCCAGAAAGTTCTGACCTGTAGACCAGAAGGTGAAGGTTTAGGAGTGGGATTGAGAGGAGGGACAGTCTTACAGCTCAGCTCCTAGGGCTTCAAACAAAAACCCTTATGTCTGCTGAGGGTAGAATTCTGAGGTCGGAGCTCCCATCCCAACTCAGAACTCCCGATTTGAGAGGTCAGTTTGCCTGTATCACCTAGAGGAGCAAGGTATAACAAGAGATGAGAGACGTTCAAGTTTTGATGTTCTGAATTCCAACAGGAAGGGATTTGTGATATAAAATCTGGCACGTGGTACACACCTGTCACCCCAGCACTCGGGCGTAGAGGGGGAGGCAGAGGTAGGCCTAGGATGATCCAGACCCTAGGATGATCCAGACCCTAGGATGCATTTGAACTATGTATTGAGTTCAAGGCAAGCCTGAGCTACACGAAAGTTGGACTGAGAAAGACATGCTTACGGGCCAAGCACTATAGCCTGGGCCATCTATCAGGGTCAGACTTGGGCCATCTTGATCCACCCGTATCTTTTTCTTCTACTTACACAGAAGCTCATTTCCTTCTGTGGGGCCTCAGCACCTGCCACCTGTCCTCCTTGCTGGTCTTAAGGTTTCTGGCACCTTCTTGTCATTCAAACCTCAGCTCATGTGCCGTATCTTCAGAGGTGATCGGCCAACAGAAAGGCAGCTAGTTACTCTCAAGTTACTCTTTTAATATTTCTTTGTGGGGCATGCACTGGGGGCACCATCTCCTGTGTCCCCCAAAATCTAGGATCTAAAAAAACAAGGTAACAAAACAGCTGGGTTTCTGGTAAGTAAAAAGGAATAGTTAATGAACCCACACCACACGGTACTGAGGCTCATCCCTCTCCACCAGAGAGGTAAACCTTCTCTGAGCCCTCCCACAGTCCCACTATGATCCTAGGGAAAGTCATTTTAATCCTCTGTGCTTCAATCTAGAGTGGAAAACCATGAAAATTTAGAGTGTTTCATGGGGAAGTCACGAGACCAATGACAGTGGTTAGGATCTAACTTTTCAAAGGATGAGTAAGCCCTTGTTATTATAGTTAATTACATTATTTTAATGCAAACTCTAATTTACTCTTTTGACTTTTCCCCCTATCTCTAAAACCAGGAGAGGGGACATACATCTGAAGGCTGCACTTGGGTTTATTTGCCGTGCCTACAAAGGTATTCTGTTGTGGGGGGCGGGGTGCTGGGTGCTGGGGGGAAGATGTGACAGGGTCTAGACCCCAGTGCATTTTCACAGGAATCTATTGCTGCTGACATGACCTCGGGCTCACGTCTTGCCAGAGGCTGTTCACTGAACAGCTCATTTGTCCCTGGGCGGAGTGAGAAGCTGAGGCAGGAGGATTACTAAAGGTTCAAAGCCAGCCTGGGTTGCATAGTGACTTCCAAGCCAACCTAAACTACATAGTGAGACTTTATTTAATTGAAAAAGTGTGTGTGTGAGGGGGGGTCTGTTTGGTTCATTTCTCTGGTGAACCTGGTGAAGCCAGTTTGCTTAGCTTACCTCCTTGTTTGCCATGCTGCCTGAGTAGTGATTCTGGTGCAATCTTACCAAACTTTGGATGGAGATCTCACTTCTCAAATACAATTCATGATATTCATATTAACGTTTTATAACATTGGGTTCTTAATCATGATGTCATAAGGAGCTTAACTGATTTGAAACTAATCATGCCCTGTAGTACAAATGAACATATCAGCTTGATTCAAATTGATCTGACGGCTTACTCAGAGCTTGGCCCAGAGAGTGCTGGGACTCCTGGGAGAATTTCCTGAAGCTCTTGACTTGGGTGACTCAATTATGCTCCTGGAAATTATCGGGTGCCTCCTTGCCCCTTTTATCACAGGCTGAAAAGACAGGACAGTTCAAAGGGGGGCGGGGAGCCACAGGGAAAAGTAGGCAAGTGTCTCAGTCTCTGTCATTCCTCCTTCAGTGGCTGGGTCCTGAGCACAGTTTTACGAGCCCACGTTTACGAGCTGTGGTTTGGAAGCACCCTAAGCTCAGGTTGAAATGGTTGGAAGACAATTAAGCGCTGACAATAGAAGGTGCTGGAAAATGCAAGACTCATTTGGGGAAGTTTGACTATGACACTTATTCATTTATTATATGTGTGGAGGTGTGAAACAACTTGCAGAATTTAGTTCTCTCCTTCCCCATGTGGGACCTGGGTATTCAACTCAGATCATCAGGACTGGCATCTAGCATCTTTGCCTACTGAGTCATCTTGCCCACTTGGCTTTTCTTTCTTCTCTTTTTAACTTCAGGAGTGACCAGTTCAAGTATTTTCCCATGGAGTTCATTCTCTAAGCAGATGAACTCCTGAGTGACACGCACAGTTTCGTGGGACAGGAGAGTTCCATTATCGCGTGCTCCCAGATGATGGGAATTCAGTTTTAATTGGCCCTAATTGGTACCTGGTCCCCTGAGACAGAGCGTTTATCACCTGCCTCACAAAAGCGTGACATTCCTTTCCTGCCTTTGAAAAAAAATCATTCCTGAGATCAGACACACCAAATGAACTGCCAGCTGGGCCGAGAGCAGCCTCTGGGCTCCAGGAAAGACGCAATTCCCAGGACACCGGGGCTGCCGAGGGCCAGCATGCAGCAATCACATGGCATTCTCTCCAAAACCATTTCTCTCTGTTGGCAGTCCTGCCCAGATACCATTTCTCACAAATCAGCTTTGGGTTTTATGTTTCTTTGAGACAGGATCTTCTACAACCCAGGCTGACTTTGAACACCCTATGTAGCCAAGGTTGACCTTTGAACTCCCTATGTAGCCAAGGTCGACCTTTGAACTCCCTGTGAAGACAAGGTTGACATTTGAACTCCATAAATAGCCAAGGTTGACCTTGAATTTTGATGTCCCCCTGCTTTCACCTCCTGAGTGGGGGGATTACGGGAATGTATTACCTGCTTAGTTTGTGGGTATTTTTGTGCATGTGTGTGGTGTATGGACATATGTGTGCTCCTGTGTGTGTGTATGCATGTGTGGAGCCCAGAGGAAATGTCTCTGGAACTTGATCTTCAGCAGAAGTGTTCCTATTACCCCTCCCCGACACACACACACACACACACACACACACACACACACACACTATATCTCTGTGCTTGTGTCAGAATGGACCTCCTTGGGCTGCTGTTGCTGCTTCTGTGCCACCGTGTGCCCAGCATGGAACCGTTTGCTGTACCTATTCAGCACTGATTTAATTCCTTCTTTTCTATGGAGGCTCAACGTGTGCCAACCTGAGGTGACATCTGGGAGGAGTTTCCTGGATCATTGCCAGCCGCAGCAAAAGCACAGTGCAGGATCATTCTGGGGACATGTGGGCCTCCTCTTTGAGAGTGTAGCCTGAGGATGTCCCATCGCGTTGGCTGGCCTTCCTTGCAGCTGGACTGTGGCTCTGGAGTTTCCATCCCCCAGTGCATGTCTTCTCCTGTATCACACCTGCACCGCAGTCCATATTCTGGCAGGACCCACCTCACCTGTCTGCTTCCCCTCTTCCTCCCAGGCAGTGTCTTTAGTGTCTTTCTTATGTGTGTTTTCTTGGGATCGGCTCCTTGGAAAACTCAAATCAACTCAAATCAACAGTACTCTCAAGTAAAAATGTGGTGGTATCCTAGTCACCCAGAACTCAGGCAAACTCAGGATGTGAGGCAGGGGGATCTTACACTAAAGGCCAGCATGAGCTATATAGCAAGATCCTGCCTTAAAATGAGAGTACAGTCTTGTCCATCGGAGAAGACTTTGGAATCCGAACAAGAATTCGTGGTTTCATCCTGATTCTGTTCTTAATGAATGTGTGGCTTTGGCTGAGCTCTCAGTCCTTCCTGGCCTCAGTTTCTTCTTCAGTGGAAGAGGATAGTATGAGCTTCCCAGGGTTTTGGTGTTGTGTAAACCTTGGAGAGTCCACCACAGAGCCAGCTCTCAGTCACCTTTGCTTGCTCTTCCTCCCTCTGAGCCTTGCTTCCCCAACTCTCTCTTCTGTAAACCCAACAACAGGCCTCATCCAATCAGTGACTCTCCTGGGAGACTCTACAGTCAAGTGCAGGCATTCCAACAAGTGCCCAGGAACCAGATCACAGGAGCCAACACAACCAGCATGGAAGAGCCAACACAACCAACATGGAGGAGCCGATACAACCAATGCAGTCACTTCCGGGGCACTGTCTCAGTCTTCCCAATTGTACAGCTCAGGAGTCTGTAGTTTGTGGAAGTATAGTGTCCCCGCAGAAGATGGAGCTTGGGTGCGTTCCGTTCAAAGCTGGGCCCCAATCAGCATAGGGTGGTCAGACAAGACAGTGAAGAAATACTCCATCTTGTATTTTTGCTGAGGCCATTTTAGGTTTAGCTAGAATTTGATCTTCTTGATGGAGAACCCCATAGGAAATTACCCAACTCTATTCTAGGAACCTGAGGTCAAGATGCCCCAGTGAATTTATCATGGCATCTGTTACATTGTTTGCTTGCTTAAAACCTCCCCTGCAGTTGTCAAATGAGATACCAGGATGTAGTTTTTGCTTTTTAAAACCACTTGCTCTAAACACTTGGTACTACACTTGGGTCCCAAATACCTGAGTGTCATTCTAGACAGTTGGAATAAAAACTTTCAGTTGGCTATTAACTGCCTCCGAGTGGTCATCTCTGGTGGGCTCCCCATAGCAGTAGAAGCCACTTTATAATGTAGAGTGATTGGATAGTGTAGTGAGCCGGACAGGATCGCCATTACAAGATGGCACCACATCCTGTCTTGTTGGTTATAAACAACCCCATATTTGGCTATGCCTTTGAGAGCTACGTGTCCCCTGCTTCCCGCATGCTCTGTGGAT
>NW_004949099.1:14742513-14746083 GCF_000317375.1 Microtus ochrogaster | reverse complement strand
CGTGTGCCAATTCCCTATATAAGCAGCCGCCATTGTGCCCCCGGCCCTCTAGCGTCTTTCTCGTCCCTCTCGTCTCGTGTCTCTCGTCTCTCTCTCTCTCTCTTCTGCTCTCTCGTTTTCTGCCCCCCTTCGCTTTATGCTCTCCCTCAACCAAGTGCACTCCAGTAAAGCGTGATCTGAGAAGAATCCTTGTGTGGTGGGTGTTTCTTCCTCGCCGGTCAAGAAGCCCGCCGCAGGATAGCCTCCAGGGAGAAGCAAGGTGTTCTGGCTAGCTGACCAGTTTCTAAAAAGCCTTCATGAAGGCTTGGAGCTGTAACTCCATGGTAAAACATTTGGTTACTATGTGCAAGGCTTGGAGTTCCAGTCTAGCGCCAGGCCCAACCAATCAAGCATCAATAGCCTTATGGATACATGAAGCCTAGTTGAAGGGTGTGGGAGATTTTTGTCAGGTGGGAGGAGTGAAACAGATCAGTGGGACTCATCTGCCAGGGACAGTGAAGCCAAGGTTAGACACTGTCAGCGTTCAGTACCATTGCAGTATTGATAATGCTCCCAATAGGCCTTTATGATAATCACCCTTTTAATGCTTCATCTTTTTCCTTTAAAGAAGTTGGGGTGTTAAAAGCTGACTTGAGAGTCAGGCATGCTAGCACATACATTTAATTCTAGCACTTGGAAGGCAGAGGCAGATGAGTCTCTCTGAGTTCAAGGACAGCCTGGGCTATAGAAGAAGACAGAAGAAGAGGGGAGGAGGAGGCGGGACAGTAGCAGCGGCTGTGGAGCTGATTTGTCTCTATACCTGACAGTTATTGGACTCTTCTCTGCTGTTTCGCTGCCTAGGGCAGAGGCTGGTCAGACCAAGCAGCCTGGCTACTCTGAAGGCTCTAGGGACTCCTCAAGGAAGGAACACATGAACCAAGGGGACATGGTGAGTCCGGCTCCAGCCTCAGACAGTGCTGTCTCGGGGATGAGTTTCGTTTATGGACAACTTAAAATCAACCACATCATGGAAGATACAATCTCTTTCCAGTAACCTTTAACTGCCTGTATAGCTTCAGGGTGACGTGGGCCCTGGTGAGCCCCTCTCCCCGCAACTAACCATGTTCTGTCTACAGATCTTAGAGGAGGGGCAAGGCCCGGTGTCTGTCTCCCCCCACAAAGCTACTGCCACCTCTCTGAGAATCCTCATAAAGGTGAGAGGCTCTGTAAATACCTCCTCACCTCTGTGATGCAAAGTTAATGGGCCCAGTCTTATGCAGCTCTCCCTGGGTGAGCACAGCTAATGACAGTTCAAGAGGGCACCAGCCACATCATGGCAGAAGAACAGCAATCCTCACCAGCAGCCAAAGCACATGACGTTTGGGAGGCTGTAGTAGATGTGAGGATACATCTGGCATTGGTAAAACCCTTGGTCCAAATCCCAGCTCTGTCGGTTACTTGCTGTGTAGCCTGGGTTTAGGCTGCAGAATCTGTGTGCCTCGGTTTCCTTGTTTGTAAAGCAGGCAGAGCAGCAGCTGTCCTGGTGAGGTGGGCTGGGAGCGCGAAGCGAACTGCAGCACCGCCTCACTGGGTGCACTGAAGGCTGCATTCATCACTAAGCCAGCGGTCAGCACAGCCCTTGCTCCTGCCAGGTCAGGACGAGAAGGGAGGAAAGAGCCTTGAGTTTCCTCCGGTGTTAGGTAAGAAAGCTGGAAGGGCTGTGCCTGGTGGCGCTCGTTCCCAGCAGCGACAGCATGAATCATGCTTGCTGCAAGGTCCCGGAGTCTGAGCCTGGCTGCATCAGCGAAATTGAGGCCATAAAAGAATCAGTGCTCTCACCTAAGCACCTGATTGCAAATATTTGGCTCCAGCGGATCCTTCTGGCGTTTCCTCCAGGGAGAAACTTGGAGGTCGTTGTCTGGGATAAATCACACAGATGGAACAGCAACCCACTACCCTTTCCAGTCACTAATAAGACCCTAAAGCTTGGCCCCCTGGGGTAGGGGAAGTCAGAAGAAAGGAAGCAGTCATTTTTTTTTTTAAAGTGCATGCTTCCCCTGCGGTTGAGCCAGCTGGAATGTGGTCAACAGCCGCTGTCAGGGCCTGAGATAGCTCAGCCCTCCCTCTGTGCACCCACTGCATACTCCTAAGAGGGACAGAACATTGCTGCCTGGGCCTGCTGAGCCCTGCTCATGGCTGGCCCTCATCTCCCCCAGGAGATCTAAAGAGAACTTAATCCATATGTTTGGATTCCCTCACTCATCAAAATGCAATTTTCCAAGAGTCATTTGATCTCCAAGATGTTATGTGAGTGTCTTTTTATATTTTATATTTTCCTTCAGAAAAGGAAAGCTGACGGTTTGCCAAAAGAAAATGAACTCCAAACCCTCGGGGTCTGAATGGGGTTCAAACATCAGGCCCCAGGGAGCCGGGCAGAGGATGTTGCTTAGCCAGGCCTTGAATGCTCTGCCCAGAAGCCAGGTGAACCCAAGCAAAGTGAAGACAATTCTTTTACCTCTCTCCCCTCCCCTCTGGTAATTGAAAACTACTCAGACAGCTCTTAGGCTCTCCATACTTTGTTAAGAGCTGTGTGCCTTTGCAAATGCCCCAGAGTGTTTGGGGAGGAGTGCTTTTTCTTTTTGCAGACATGGTCTCATGGACCGCAGGCTGGTCTTAAAGTCACTGTATAGCTGAGGGTGACCTTGCGCGCTTCCGATCTTACAGGCAGATTCAACGTGCTCGGATTACATTTGCGGCCATGCCCTATTCATACAGTGCTGGGGATTGAACTCGGGGCCTCCACAATTCGTGCATGCTAGGTAACCGCTCTAACGACTGAGCTATAGCCCTGCACTCATGGATCCCCCGTACACCGCCACCCTTTAATTGACATCTTCACTCCTTGTCCTTGCTCCCTCCTCTCTCCTTCCTTCTTCCTTCAGCACACACTGAATGCTAATGATTCAGCAGCCAGCGCTGTGCTGTTGGGGACACACCCGAGGGAGAAGACCACACCATCCCCACCCTGCCACAGCTCCTGCTCACTCTTGAGAGACCCTCAGGAATGAGCATTCTGGGATGTCTCTGCTGCCGGTGGCCCACACCACCATGCCAACAGAGGAGCGTCTGGCAGGTGGGTTTGTGACCAGCAGGTATGGAGGAAGGCAAGTGAGGCGTTAGGGTCAGCAGCAGCGTGGACAACTCACAGACACCTCTCCCTCTTTCCCCTAGTGAGAAAGCGGAAGCTTATGGAAGGTGAATGCGACGGAGCTCCCAGTGAAGGGACCAGAGCCTGGGACTGGGTATCCTCGACGGAGCTCCCAGAGAAGGGACCGGAGCCTGGGACTGGGTATCCTAACGCTGATCCCTCAACTCTACCTTCAGCCCACTGTGTGCCTCCTTTTGTTCCACCAGGGTCACATCCAGCACGTGGCCCAGTGGCAAGTCTCACTGAAGCTTTTTAGGCCTTTTGGAGCCCATCTTTCCCTCAGCCCTGATGGCGCAACCCCTCAAAGAATACACAGTGCTGTTTCTCAGTCTCTCAGTCCCATCTTCTCTCCCCTTCTCCTCTTCCCCTTTTCTCCCCTCTCT
>NW_004949099.1:14740033-14742008 GCF_000317375.1 Microtus ochrogaster | reverse complement strand
TTTTTATGTTCATTGGTGGTTTTGCCATGGAACTGGAGTTACAAACAGTTGTAAGCGGCCATGTGGGTGTGTGGAATTGAACCCCGGGTCCTCTAGAAGAGCATTCAGCGCTCTTAACTGCCGAGCCATCTTTCCAGCCCCCCCCCTAGTTAATTAACTAATTCTCAATATTTACTTAGCTGGGCAGAGGTGGTGCTGGCTTTTAATCCCAGCTCTCAGGAAGCAGAGGCAGGTAGATCTCTACATGTTTGAGGCTGACCTAGTCTACAAAGCAAGTTCCAGGACAGCCAGAGCTGTTACCCAGAGAAACTCTATCAAAAGCAAACACACACACACACACACACACACACACACACACACTCGTCTTTGATGATTTCTTGTGTACATGGTATATTTTTGTTGTCTTTACCCCTTACCTTTTTCTTCTCCCTCCCACCAAACCTTCTTCTTCCACATAAGCCCAGCCCTGTTTTTTCTCTTCTGACTCTGAAACAAGGTCTTGCTAAACGGCCCTACCTGGTGTTGGTCTTGCTGTGGCTGAGGCCGGCCTTGATAGTTTTCCGCTTCTGCCTTCTCGAGTGCTGGAAACACGGGACTGCGCTAGCAGGTCCTGCTTGCTCCAGCGGGTTTCTATTTTAAACACACACCTGCTGTTCCTGAGCACCTGGGTACAATCTCAAGAACCATAAAATAAAACAAACACAAGCACGCATGCAATCGCTGTCTTTCTCTTGACCAATTTCATTTCATTTTCAACAATCCGCTTGCCTCTACTCTGTGTACCGTATGAGCTTAGTCAACTCTGTGGATGGATGAATGCTACAACTTCTGCTTAGCAGCACAGAACCGTAGAAAGCATTCATTCATTCATTCATTCATTCATTCATTCCGCCAGCCAGTCATCATTTCTGAGTTCCTAGCCCAGGTCACATTCTGAGTAGGTCTGACTCAGTGAGAGTGACCTCCCTCTCCTAATCCCTCAGGGGTTCCCAAAGGGGGAAGGCACGCCCTAACCCCTGACTCAAACACCTCCAGCATTTCATTCTCTGGTGCCATCTGAACTCGAGCGTGCCCTTCTCCTAGCCGTCATCTCTACTAAGATGCACCCCTCCCCAACGTCATGGTCTCACAGTAAGCATGACAGTACTTACTTCCGCATCAGCCCCTCTTCGTCCACCCTCACCCTAACTTAGCCTGCACCCCTCACTGCTAAGCAGACGGGAAACCATCTGAGGTTGCCCTTGTCCGTCTGAGAGTCCACCAAGAAGCACGACCTGGGCTGGGCTGAGCAGCCTCTGTGCCAAGGGGTGATGCTGAAGTTGGCACCAGAGTCAGTTAGTAGAGTCAAGACGGAGAGAAAAGCTAAATGTCATGGTGACATCCTTTGGGTCTGAGCCAATTCATGCCCGGAGCCAGGCTTTCTCTGGGACGTGGCCTGACAGATTGCCTTTGACTTTTAGCCAGCCAAACCGGATTTCCTGAGGTTTGTCCCAACAGAGTCCCCACAAACTCATGGCCCATGGCACTGAGAGACACCATTGTTCCTGAACGCTGTTTTCTTTCTCCCCAGGAAACTTTAATCTTAGACACAAAGGCAGGACAAAGGTGGGACTTTCAGGTGTGTTGATGGGGAATGTGACTATGAGGGGCCCAAGTAGGTGGCCCTGATTTTTTTTTTATTTTTGTGTGTGTTGTTCTTGCCAATGTCAGCCACCTCAGTATCACTCAGTCGAGAGTTCCCGAAGTGGTTTAGTTCAGTGGAAAGAGTTTTGTTATTTTAGCACACATTTTCATTGTGGGTGGTGGGGACATTTTCTGGTTTTGTTTTGACAAATCAAAAGTAGTGATTTCAGTCATCACTGAATTAGACTATAGTTACGCATTCACTACCGCACAAAGTTTCAGTTAACAAGGGCCAAAACATACAGGCCTCATCAGTCCACCCTACAACCTCAATGCACCCCACAGCCTCCGT
>NW_004949099.1:14736093-14739709 GCF_000317375.1 Microtus ochrogaster | reverse complement strand
GCCTCCATGACCACACAGCCTGTGTCCTCCACACAGCCTACGTTCCCCGACACAGCCTCAGTGTACCATTCAATCTCAGTGTGCAGCAGGTTGTATCATCCTATAAATACAATGTACACTCTGTGATGTTTGCACAATGGCAAAATTGCCTAACAACATTTGTCTTCATTGTTAGGTGGTGCATGACCGCTTTGGGTCTCAAGGGACTCTAGGAGCTGACTGGTTCAGCCCCCATCAATCCTCTGCTTCTTCCTTGTAAAAGGAGGCCATCAAAGGGTGCACCTCCATGCGCCGTGAAGACTCGCACTCACTCAAGATTAACTAGAACTTGTTTGTCTGGGGCTCATGGTGAATTTCACCTGGTAGAGAACTTGCCTAGCAATGTTCGAAGCCGGGGGTTCAAGCCCCGAGATCGCATAAACCGTGAGTGATGGCACATAAGTGTAATCTTCACACTTGAGAGGTGGAGGCAGGAAGACCAGAAGTCCATGGTCAGCTTTGGCTGCATCAGAATTTCAAAGCCAGACTGTGCTACAGGAGGCTTTGAAAGAAACAAAACAATTTGAAATCTCTTATCTGAACAGCTCTGGCAAAACAAACAAGTAAGCAATCTGTCTCATTCTAGAGACTCCAAGGTGTGTTTCTTTACAGAATGATGTATTTCCAGTGGTTCAGTCTCTCTCCCTGGGCCTCTGTTTTTTCATTTGCAAACATGGGGATTATAATAATAGAAGCCACCCTACCGGAGGAAAGTCCAAAGCCCTAGCCTGATCGCTTGCTGAGTCACTTCTTGCCTGCTTCTCTGGAAGGCTGGCAGTAGTGAGCCACAGCCCTGGCCTTAATGGCCTTTGGTTAGCCCCAGAAGCAGGGGTACAGAGTAGACACTGGCTCCCTCCCATGGGGGTCACCATAAGCTGCCTGTGTCTTGTCACCAGAGGGTCCAGCTCCTGTGGTACAGTTTCTCCACAGGCTGGGGTGCTGTGTGGAGCCAAGGAGCTGTGCTCGCCCTGCTTGCTCCCATCACCCTTCTCCTTGCAAACATTCCCAAGCTCTCCTGTGAGCGTCCAGTTTGAGCCCTGCTCTGCTCCTGCTGAGTCATTCCTATATGTGCCCAGCACCCCAGCCTCCCTAGCCATCGCCCTGGTGACACAGTTGTCTCCCTAGCAGAGGCTCAGATGTGTGATGGATGTGACCTGAAGTCTGTGTGTGTGTTCACGCAAGTGCCATATATGTGGAGGTTAGGGTTTAACCCTGTATGTCACCCTCTGGATGACTTCCTGTGGTCTCTCCAAGGGGTTTCCTCTCTCTGCGCTTCTCTGTCCCCTGATTCACCTTTGCTCTTTCTCCTCCACTCCAGCCCCGCTCATCCATGGCAGCCCTTTCTCAGCCTGTCCCTAGACACTGTGGTCACCCCTCCCTGTCTTTCCCTGCCATGCAAGGTCTTTGCGCCCCTGGGTGATTATTTTTAAGCCATTGCCACCTGGCCTGGTGCCTGGCACTTTCGGTATGTGCCTGCAGAGGTGACAGATCCCCTGGCACTGGAATTCAGGGAGCTGTGAGCCACTTGATGAGAATCCTGGGAACTGAACTTGGGTCCCTTACAAGAGTAGTGCACAGTCTTTAACCACTGAGCCATCAATCCAGCCTCGTGAACAATGGCTTTGATGAATAACGGCCCTGGTAGCCACACATCTTCCAGCTGCTAGGACCGGTGGATCATGGACTCAGCTTCCAGGCCCTGTCACTGTGTTTGCCTCTAACATTCTCATCTCCCTGTACAAGAATCTCAGCGTGTCAGACTCAAATCCAGGCGGGCTCCTAAGGCTAATCTATCTTGAGCTTAAACTCAAGTAGGTTTAGTGTTTCCAATTGTACTCCTGAGTTTTTATGTTCCTCTCAAGTTCATGTGTTGAAACCTGAACCCCAGTGTGGTGGGGCTTGGAGACAGGGTCTTTAAGAGATAATTAGAGTTAGACAAGGGAGTGGGGGTTCTGCTCCCCATGATGGAATTAATAACTATCAGAAGAAAAGAAGGAGGGATCTGGTAATATTCCCCTATAATCCTCACATTTAGAAGGTAGAGGCAAGGTAGTGAGTTCCAGACATCCTTATCTTTGCTGCTTTTGTCTTCTCTGAAGCCTGTTGAAAATGTCACTCTCCAGCCAGGACACCTATGACAAGGGAGAATTTAATGAAGAATAAATCATTTTAACGCTGGTCCCAGCTACTGAGGAGCTCACCATAGACGTTGCCTCTAACAAAATCAAGTGTTTCTTCGGCCATAGACCTCAAGCCTCCAGTTCCCCCGACACTGGCTTCTCAGGATACCAACTCCTCGGAATCCAAGTTAAAGCTCCACCGCCCCTGCGGCCATCCTGCCTCCTATTAATGAGGTGTCCCGGAATGCTCTTCGGGAACGGTGTCGCTGTCATAACTTAAGTTCAGATGGCATGAAAGTGGAAGTCTACTTGAGACTCCAGAAAAACTCATATTCAAAATAAAAATGTCATATTCCCCCAAACATCTCTTGAGGCCAAAATGAAGCCAGTTCCCAAGAAACCCAAAATAGTCATCAAAGGACCCAGGCCTCGAAGCTTCAAGAGGAAGAGAGGAGGACATTAGAGTTGAAGCTATAACTTCAGAAAGGGAGTCCGTTTTTGCAGCCTGGGGAAGAATTGCTGTGAGAGCTGCTCAGCCCAGGGCAGTGAATCGCCAGTCTCTTACCTCGAATGTCAAGGCCTTTCAGCTGCCAATCACTGGATGCAGGTGGTACATCTTCCATGGTAGACAGCTCCCTGCAGATAAGGCAGGCTGGGTTTGCCTGCAGATGCACACCAGTCATACCTGGGTACCAGACAGTCCCCAAAGGATGGTACCTCTCTTTCTTTTTTTTTTTTAATTTATTTATTAAAGATTTCTGCCTCCTCCCCGCCACAGCCTCCCATTTCCCTCCCCCTCCCCAGATTCAAGTCCCCCTCCCTCATCAGCCCAAAGAGTAATCAGGGTTCCCTGACCTGTGGGAAGTCCAAGGACCACCCACCTCCATCCAGGTCTAGTAAGGTGAGCATCCAAACAGCCTAAGCTCCCACAAAACCAGTACGTGCAGTAGGATCAAAAACCCATTGCCATTGTTCTTGAGTTCTCAGTAGTCCTCATTGTCCACTATGTTCAGCAAGACCGGTTTTATTCCATGCTTTTTCAAACCCAGTCCAGCTGGCTTTGGTGAGTTCCCAATAGAACATCCTCATTGTCTCAGTGTGTGGTTGCACCCCTTGCTGTCCTGAGTTCCTTGCTTGTGCTCTCTCTCCTTCTGCTCCTGATTTGGACCTTGAGATTTCAGTCCAGTGCTACAATGTGGGTCTCTGTTTGTCTCCTTTCATCGCCTGATGAAGGTTAATATTCAGGAGGATGACTATACGTTTTTCTTTGGGTTCACCTTCTTATTTAGCTTCTCTAGGATCGTGAATTATAGGTTCAATGTCCTATATTTATGGCTAGAAACCAAATATGAGTGAGTACATCCCATGTTCCTCTTTTTGGGTCAGGCTTACCTCACTCAGGATAGTGTTTTCTATTTCCATCCATTTGTATGCAAAATTCAAGAAGTCCTTGTTTT
>NW_004949099.1:14717965-14734768 GCF_000317375.1 Microtus ochrogaster | reverse complement strand
CAAGACGATCAGAAGTTAAAGGTCAGCTTCAGATACATAAGACCCTCATCTCAAAACAAGAATGGGAGAGAGAGGAGGAAAAAAGGAAGGAAGGAAGGAAGGAAGGAAGGAAGGAAGGAAGGAAGGAAGGGAGAGAGGAAGGGAGGGAGGAAGGAAAGAAGGGAAGGAGGGAGAGAGAGGGAGGGAAGGAAGGAAGGAAGGAAGGAAGGAAGGAAGGAAGGAAGGAAGGAAGGGTGAAAAGAAAAAGAACTAGAGGAGTTCAAATTGGTAGGCAAATGCTAAGCAGAATGAGAGAGAGGAGGGTGAGTTCAAGACTAACCTGGATTACAGCTCAGCTGCAGAGCTTGTCTGCCTCACATACAGCCCTAGGTTTCATCCCCAGTGTCATGTAAATCAGGTATAAATCTGGTAGTACCTGCCAGAAATCCCAGCACTTAATAGACAGAGGCAGGAGTCCAAGGTCGTCCTTAACTGCATAGTGAACACAAGACTGAAGAAGAGAGAGACCAGTATTTTCATTCTGCCCACCGTGTGAGGATAGCCAGCATCTACCAAGGAGCCCAGGAGAGAGCTCTACCCAAGGAAAGCTGGCTGACATTTTGATCTCGGGTGTCCAGTGCTTTGAGGCGTGTCTGCTCTTTATGTTACTCAGTTTGTGGGAGCTGGGAGAGCTGCTGCGCTGATGAAGCTAATAGAAGTATCTCTGTGTGTGAGGGCCTCAGAGACCCTCTCCTCCAGCCCTGTGGACCAGATGCTAGCTGAGCCTTTCACAGGAGTAACTGCATCCATTCAAGGATGTCTAAAATCAAGATGCCAGGCAGTTTGGCTTCCTGGCCAGCGCTCTTGTTCTGGTTTGCTGATGGCCAACTTCTCACCATATTTTCCCATGGTGGATAAAAAGACAAGGAAAGAAAGCCAGAAGGTTCTTTAAAAGGTTCTTTAAAAGTGCCACTTTGATAACTCCCCCCTTTATCCACTTTCTTAGAAACCCTACACAACTTTGCTAATAGCTGCAGAGACTGCAGCTGTGGCCAGACCTAGCTCAGGGCAGTCTGTTCCTCAGGTTCCTGCAGCCATTTGTACTGCCTGGCTCAAAATAGGAAGGAGCAGTGACTTCTAGGAGGGGGTCTCTTCCATGGTGCCGCTTTGATCATTTTACCTGCGAGGAAACCCAGGCGCTGAGAGTCAGGGGCTCAGGCATCTTGCCCACGATGACATCAAGGGTAAAGACTTGGCCAGCGCTCGGGTGAGGTCTGCCGATTCTGGCATGCATTTTCCTGGCAGGTTTGCTGAGAGGAAAGGCCAGGACTGAAGGAAGCAGGAACGCGCTGGACACTGAACTATCCTGCCTGTTGTTTTCCTTGCCTGGTGAGTGAGTCCAGGATCGTGTGGAGCAAAGTACCACCGAGCTACTCCAGGCCATGGCAGGGTCTCAGGAGCGGGCCCTGGATGAACAGAGTAGGCAGGTGAATGAGTGTGCCTGGGTGTGGCTGTGCATCATGGAAACAAGCCAAGACAGTCTCTACCCTCAGCTGACTGACCACTGAAACCAGTTCTCCAGGCGTAATGTTTCTCTGAGATAACACATAACCATCCACAGGTCCCCGTGGGAATCTCATTTTTTTTTCCCTAGCAAATTTTCCGAATACCCTTTAAATCCACTAGGGCGTGGCGGTACACGCCTGCAATCCTAGCGCGTGCAGGAGGCAAAGGCAGGAGGATCCCAAATTCAAGGACAACCTGGGCTAAATAGCAAGGCCAGGTGTCATAGGTGTTGCCCACCCCCCAGCAAAATTAGAGTCTTTCCCCCTCCTTTCCCGACTGACCTCTCTCAGGCTCTGAGTAAATTATGCTAATACTAATACTGGAGAGGTAAATCTTTTTCAAAAGCAGAATCAAGTTCTCATTCTCTGTCTGTTTGACCTTCTCCCTTCCAAGCCCGCGGAGGCTGTTCTGAGAGTGGAAGCTGGGGAATGCATCACACACTGAGCTTCACGCCTGGGTGGAGTTGTTCAGCAGGACTTTCACTTAGATGTAAATACTAGGAGACAGGGCTGCCCAGTGCTCTGCCCTGGGAAAGAGCAACCCTGGCCTTGGGGCTGTGACACTCCACCCACCACTCTGAGCTTTCCGTACTCTGCTGCATCTCCTGAGTGGTTCTAATGTACCAGGCTTACCCTTGAAGAACTCCCCCGCTGGTTAGGCAGGGTGCCCTGTCTGTCACCCAGGGCTTTGAAGAGCTCACCAGCTTGGAACCATCTGTAGGGGTCAAGAAGTGTCTTCTCTCCCCGTACAGAGATTCTGAACTGAATTCTCCAGGGGAACATTAGACCCTCTTAGAACCAAGGCCTGGTGTCTATGGTTTTCCTCCCTCTGTGATTATAGTTCCGTCTGGAAGAAGAGCGTATGGGAACACGTCTCTCCCCTGACCGCCATGCTCTGAGGTGATGTGGTTGAGGACGGCCAACTGAAGCTGAAGCTTCCACAAGGCCATACGACCTGGACTTTGTAGAGTCAGAGTGCTGCAGACTGGAGCCAAATTATCTTGGGCTATTTTTAGTCCCATTGACAGTCACTCATTGCCCCACCCTTGTGTCTGACTTAACAGCTGTGGCTATCAAAGCCTTTTGTACCAGACTCTCTTTTAGGCCACCAACCAGCTCCCCAGTCATGACACAGAGACTTCTTATTAGTTATTAAGCTCAGCCTGGCTTCGTGTCATTTCTGGCTAGCTCTCTTAACTTAATCTGTTTCTCTTTATCTACCTTTTGCCCCACGGCTTTTTACTTTTTCTTTCTGTGAATCTTACTTTCCTGCTGTCTCTATACATCTGGTTTCTGGTCCTGGCTTCTGGTGGGCATCTCCCTTGCTCTCGCCTCTTTTCTCATTCTCCCGCCCCGCCCCAAGCCTAGATTTCTCCTCCTACTTATTCTCTCTGCCTGCAAACTCCACCTAACCTTTCTCTGCCTAGCCACTGGCCATTTAACTCTTTATTAGACCAATCAGGTGCCTTAGGCAGGCAAGGTGAAACAAATACAACATATCTTTACATAATAAAACACACATCCTTACATCGTCAAACAAATGCCGCATTTTTACACAGTTAAAGTAATAGTCCACAGTGTAAGCAAATATAATACATCTTTGCATAGTTAAATAGTCTACAATAATAGCCTTTAAAATAAATTCTTTGCAGACTCCTAGCATCTACCAATCCAAATGCGAAGGATGTCATCAGATAGCATTTGAAGCCTATGGCATAGTTACACTCATCTGCTATAGCCGACCTGTGGTCTCTTCGATGGATTTTCTAAGAGCCTTGATTTATAATTTCCCCTTTTCTCTAGCTAAAACAGTTCCACATAACCACTTCCACAATAAAATGTGTCCTTCGGAACAGCCCGAATCTATGTTCCTAGGCCATGGTCACTTTTGGATAAACAGTCTCTTATTTCCTCTGAGGTGACGACTCTTTTTGCACCAATGGGATCATGAGCGTTCTGAGAGGGATGTCTCCCTCTGTCATTTCTCCCCATCTTCACACCTCAGGGGATGTGCCTGGTGTCACATGGGAAAGTATCTCACTGAGTTGCTGCTGCCTAATATGAGTTGAAGTTGGAGGAGGATCTGCACCTGTTAACATTCTCCTGTGCTGCTTGGCTGCTTCTGGGGCTGCACAACCTTCAGAGCATTATGGGATGGGAGCCCAGGCTATCTCCACTTACCTTTAACTTCTGGAATGACCATCCATCCCCCACCTCTGTGTTTGATCTAACTTCCTATTGACTATCTTGAAGACCCTTTTGGGGATGTACATATAGACCTGGCAGTGGTTTGACTAAGAATGACCCCCATAGGCTCATATATCTAAATGTTCAGACCCTAGTTGATGGAACTGTTGCAAAGGATTAGGAGGTGTGGCTTTGTTGGAAGAGCTGTGTTACTAGAGGTGGGCTTTGAGGTTTTAAAAGCCCACAGCATTCCAATTAGTTGTTTTTCCCTAGTGTTTGTGGATCAGATGTGAGCTCTCAGCTACTGTTCTGCCTGCCTGCGACCATGCTCCCTGCCATGATGATCAGAGACTCGCCTTCTGGAACAGTGAACCCCAAATTAAATGCTTTTTATAAGTTGCTTGGTCATGCTGTTTTGTCACGTGATATAAAAGTAGCTAAGACAGACCTGTCACCAACCCAGAGGTCAGGAACGACAAAAGGATGGTGATGAAGGCTCAGAGCACAAACTCCCCTGCCTTGATATAACCACCAGATAGTTCTACTAGTGTATTTGAGAAAAACGCTTTCTTTACCAGCTCTGTCCTATCCCTGTAAAAACTTCCCAAAACATGATGTTTGGAAGAGCCTGGATCTGTGTTCCCTGGACATGGTCACTTGCACTGGCTCCAGAATGAACCGTCTCTGACTGTGTTTGAAGTGAGAGCTGTGTTTTTATTATTTGCATCGATAATAACAACCCACTGTGATTTTGTTGGCCTGAGCAAGCACCACCTCTTAGTTCAGTTTCGTGGTGAGCTGTTCAAGCGGCCTCGGCTATGCACTTTTTCTGGTGTGGCTGGAGTCTGGTGGGCGTGGTCACATACTTGCTCTATCTGTGGTAATCTCAGCTCAGACAGCAGAAACTATGTAGGCACTTGTCACTCTGCATGCCAGCCTGGTGGCTCACACACGAGTGGACTGCTTCCAGAAGCCAGAGGGAAGAGCACAACCTTCCCCTTGAGGCCTAAACTCAGAACTGGTTTGTAGTCATTTTCTCTGTGTTCTGATGTCAAAGCTAGCCCTGTTCCTAGACACAGAGGAGGATGTGACTCATGGCGGGACAAGCTGCAGTGGGGCATCAACCACCTTCTCAATTGACGACATGGAGCCATTTTCCAAATCCACTTCGGGCATCCTTGGAGGAGGAGCCTCTTGGATCACTATAGCATCAGAGTGTGGCTATCCCTCCCCAGGCTCAACCAGAAACATTGCTTTTTCTGTTTTGAGACAGAGTTCACTTCATAGTACAAATGTAGCTGGCCTCAAACTCAAGACCCTCTTGTCTCAGTGTCCCTAGTGCTGGACAGGTAGGTATGCATTACCATGCCTGGCAACCTTAGATCTGCAGGATGTGTCGAGATTTTTGAATGATGCTGTCTAAGCTCCCTGGTCTGGAGAAGGAAGTGGAAGGCACTTATCCTTGGTCTAGGCTTAACATGGTCTAGACTTGACATGGTCTAGACTTGACATGGTCTAGACTTGATATGGTCTAGACTTGAAAAGCAAGTTTTTGAGTTTCAAACATGTGTATTTTTTTAATTAAAAGAAGTGTGTGTGTTTGTGTGTGTGTGTGTGTGTGTGTGTGTTTAAGAGAGACAGACAGACAGACGAGAAGAGAAAGAGAGGGAGTCTTGTGTATGTGAAGGCCAGAAGAGGGTATCAGAGCCCTTAGAATTAATGTGGGTCACCCAATGTTGAGTTCTGGGAGTTGAACTCTGATGCTCTAGAACAGCCAGTACTCTTAACCATAGAGCCATCTCTCCAGCCCCCAAAGCTCTGTGTTCTAATTGAGAACCCAGTTCCCGTTTGCAAGGTATGCGGCTTTGAGGTTCTCCTAAGAAGGCACGAAACAAAGCAAAGCGTATCCGTCCACTGCCCTGCCTGCAAAGGGTAAAATTCTCACCCTTGGTGATTCATTTCTTTGGTTAAACACATCACTGTGCTCCTGCTGATTGGCACTTAGTGTGAAATGGTTCATCGGATCCTTCTGTGTGTATCGAGTTGATCCCTAGGACAGGAAAGTGTGGGTTTTGTGGAAAGCTTTGGAGGTAGGGGAAGATAATGTGTGTGGAAAGAGGAGAGGTGGCAGGCCCGGGCTGGCCATAGCCAGAAGGAAGAGGGGAAGAATGAGCAGGATTGGTCTGGATAAAAGGAAAGGTCACCTTATTGGGTGGTGAGAGTCGAACCAAAAACTTTGTGACCTGTGGCTCAGGATCTGTGTCTGGCACAGGGTGGGGAGGGAGGATAGGGTGTTTTCTGGCTCCCCCCCCCCATACACACTATGCTGATCACAAACCCCTCCCACACACACACTGCAGAAATAGTCACAGCACAGGTGACCTCTGCATCCCAATCTTGGGGAGTGGAAATTTGTCCAAACCCTGTAGTAGGAGCTGCGGGCCTCTTCCCACAGCCCGGCTCCTGGCTGCCTGGCTAGCTTATACCCTGAAATAACAACACACAAACTGTATTCATTTAAACACCGCCTGGCCCATTTCTATTCATGTGTGTAGCACCGAGGTGGCTTACCGGGAAGATTCTAGCCTACGTCCATCCTGGATCGGAGCTTCATCGCGTCTGCCCGGGAGAGGGGAGCATGGCATCTGAGCTCACTTCCTCTTCCTCCCAGCATTCTGTTCTGTTTACTCCACCCACCTATGTTCTAATCTATCAGGGCCAAGCAGTTTCTTTATTAATTAACCAATGACCTTCCTCCATCAAAACCCTACTGGACCATGGACTTTCAGTGTCTTGGAACCTGCTCTGCCCCGAAAGTGGACAAGAGCAGGTCACTTGCCATGTTGTCCCTCTTTAAACCAATAGCATGACTGCTCCATGGTATGGTTAAGGGGGAGGTTTTTAAGTGTAGATATGAGAGAAAGAGAACAGCCAGAGGTGTTGTCTGGGGTTTCTGTCCTGCACAGGTCTTGCAGTCGTTAAGTGCCAAAGAAATCACACAGAGGCCTACATTAACTATAAACTGATTAGCCCAGTATCTCAGGCTTCTTATTAACTCTTATAATTTATATTAGCCCATAATTCTTGTCTGTGTTAGCCACGTGGCTTGGTACCTTTGTCGGCGAGGCAGTCACATCTTGCTTGCTCTGTGTCTGGCTTTCTCTCTGTCTGGGTGATGACTGTAGACTGAAACTTCCCTCTTCCCAGAATTCTCATTGTCATGCCTCTACTTCCTGCCTGGCTACTGGCCAATCAGCATTTTATTAAAAATAATACAAGTGACAGGATAAAAGACCATTGTCCCACAGCACAGGCATCTAGAAGAGTCCCGAGCACAGAGAGAAAGTAATAACCTGAACATGGCCGGCAGACTGGACCTGGCCATGAGAAAACCAGGAGATCAGAGAGAGGTAGAGAGAGGGAGATTGAGAGGAAGGCAAAGAGAGCGAGGGCAAAAGAGCATACCAAGGAGGGGGAGCACGGCTGAAATAGCGGGTTATAAGGAGAATGAGCAGCTGCCTGGAGAGAAGCCAGTGAGCTGGAGAAGCTTATGGGGGAGGAAGGGCTAGACTGTTAGCATGGGCTCTGAAATGGGTAGCAGGCACTTGTGATACTGAGGGAGCCTGGAGGCCAGCACACTTTGGTGTGATAATAGGTACTTCACACAGCCATGTGTCCCTTCTGCCAGTGGTAAGGAAAAGGGCCCCTTTGATAGAGGGAACCCCTTCACCGTTCTCGAGGAATGATGGCTTTTGTAAAACTACCAGAATTTGGGGAAAGAGAGTTTCCTATGGACCCGGCAGCCCTGTCTAGCACAAATGTTTCCAAAGGAGAGTACCATTCTGCCAGGAGGCTTTGGGGGATAGGCTGAGCTTGCCCTAAGCTACAGGCCTGCTGAGAGAAAAAAAGACACAGAGGCCTGAGCTGTTAGAAGCTGTGTACCAATAGGACACATTGAAAGGGGGGGCGGGAAGGGGGCCCGAGGCTCTTCTGGTGACCTGGAGAATGACTTGGGGGCAAACCTTGCTTTCTCAGGTAACAGGAGGTAGGAGTTCAGCTACAAATCAACTAAGTACACAGAAATATCCCATAGCCCCTTTAAAATGGTACACACCTACAATTTGAGAGGTTGAGGAGTTCAGTGTTAGCCTGGGCTGCATGAGACCCTGACTCAAAAAAAAAAAAAAAAAGTGACTTTTGTGTCAAAGATAAACTAGTCAGCCCTGTAGCCTTTATCAAAGGGCTTTTGTGTTTTCAAGGGGGTTTATCTTAGAGCTCCTTTATCTAGCTTGTATAATACCCAGGCCACAGTTTTGCTTCTGATAAGTGTTGTGGCCTGTCTGTCACTTTTATTAAACAACTTGTGCTCACCACTGAGGTGGGGGAGGTGAAGACTTGGCTGGCCCTGAAAACTAGCTTGTAGATAATTCTACTCAGCGGCCTGTGTCTGTCCATGCATCTGTCTGTCAGTGTTCCACGAGTCTTTTTCTGATGTGGAACTCGTAGCTTCTGTTGAGAGTAGAATCTGTAACTCATTTATGAAATCCCCTCCTCTTGGACATACGGGTGTGGCTCTATAGGCGCCAGAGAAAATCCCCTTGGGATGAATGTCAGTTGTTTGCAGAGGCGTGGTTGCTAACACTCACCCTCCTGAGGCACTGTGGCTGTGACTGTGGCCTGCCCTGCCTCTCTCCTTACTCATGCAGGGCTGTGTCACCTCCTAAATGCACTATTTGCTTGCCTTCCTTTTCACCCCTCTGTGTGCCTACCCTCATCTCTCCCCCTCCCCCTTTCCCCTTCCCTCCCTTCCAGCCCCAATCCTTCCATTCAGCCCTCCTTCCCTTCCTCTCTCTCCCCCAGTCCCTTTCCATGGGGATCATAGTAGGATGGACTCTAGTCTTACTGATGTTGTGACCCTAGAGGACTTACTTAAACTTTTAGGGTCTGTGTCTCTACTTAGAAAGTGGAGAAGTGCTTGGGTCACCTCATGAGGCGTTCGTGAGGACTGAATGAATTTGTTAAGTCCTGTACAGTAGTTAAGAGGGTATTTGGCCCAGCGCCAAATAATGTTGTTCTTGTTGTTGGTTTGTTTTTCGAGACAGGGTTTCTCTATGTAACAGCCTTGGCTGTCCTGAAACTCAATTTGTAGACCAGGCTGGCCTCAAACTCACAGAGATCCAACTGCCTCTGCCTTCGGAGTGCTGGGACTAAAGGCATGTGCCATCACTGTCCAGCTCAAGAGTGTAGTAACCTTTTAAAACTTGCTTAGGACTAGGCAGTGGTGGTGCACGCCTTTAGTCCCAGCACTCGGGAGGCAGAGACAGGCAGATCTCTGTGAGTTCGAGGCCAACCTGGTCTATAGGAGCTAGTGGGGCTGGAGAGAGAACTTAGTGGTTGAAAGTACCCACTTAGCAGCTCACAACCCTCTGTAACCCCAATTCCAGGGGATCTGACATCTGCCCTCTGTGGGCCCTGCATAAATAGGTAAAGAAATAAATCTTTAAGCTAAAAAAATAAATAAATACAAACAAAAACAACAACAAAACAAACCAACCCATATTTGCTCTTACCATGAATTCATTTGGGAGTAAACAAAGCCTCTCCCTGCCTCTCCTGCCCCCCCCCACCTCCCGCCAATGCAGGTCCAGGAGCCAGGGTAGACAAAGTTCAGAGTGTCCAGGGAGAGAGACAGCTGAGACAGCATCTGGTCACCTGCCTCCAGGTGGAAACCACAGGGTCGATCCCTTTTGCCATTGAATAAAGAACTCTGTGTTAGGCAGAAAGGGGGCATTCCCCAGAAGCTGCTGTGCTCTAGGGTAGGCTGTGCTGTCTCCTCCTAAGATATAGAGCAAAGGAGAGCAGAGCCAGGCTTCTGGCAGCTATGCAGGTGTCATGAGATAAGAGATGTGAATGAAACAGGTGTCAGGATGGTCTGGGATCTGGGAGGGTGTCTGTGGAAGGCCCTGGTCATGGGGCATGGACAGGAGAGGACCTGGAAGGGGCACCAGGTAGGTTCAGAGTGTTGATGGGCCACAGGCCTCACTACCACCTGCCTGCCTTCTCTGTAGCAATGCCAATGCTTGGCTCAGAGTCTGGGCACCAGAGCCTGGCTGTAGGCCTTCCACACCACCAGTGAGCACTGCCACTTAGATCTTTTGGAGGTGCCACAGCCCTTCCTCCATTATTTTCAGTTGTACCTGGTGCTCTGTTGGCCCAATTGGTGACTTAGCTCCGTGTCTTTGAGTCCAAATACTGTTTGCTATGGCTCAGACCAAAGGAGCATGTCTGAGTCATGTGGATCTCAGGGTTCATCATTGCAGGAGTTGGGTCTGCGGAGGGTGCTAGGTGCTGTGTTATAAGGAAGCTGGGGCTTATAGAGAAAAGTATGTGCTGACTTTTAACTGTTAGCCTCCACCAGGCTCTCAGACCGGACTCTCCTGGTGTCCAAGAAAGGTTATCTAGGGTACACGAGTGAGATCAAAAGCATAGGGAATTGCTTCACAACCCAGGACTCTTCCTGACACAATGAGGAGTGTGTGGGCCATGCACACACTCCTCATTGAACAATGCACCTAGCAACCTGTCAGCAGCCTAGGAAGCCTACTTGCTCCAAGTCACAGTATACCTGCTTTAAATGAAGGAAATGATTGCTCTCCTTAGCAGTCCTGTGATGGAGCCCTCCTTCTACCCAAACATACCCTGGAATATAATCCAGAAACTGAGGGCAAGGGATTTGGGGTGCCTATATAATAAAGCAAAACTGTATCTTCAAGTAAACTTTCAGGGAGAGTTCCCTATTTACCATTTTATGCCTATGTGTGATTAGATGGGCATATAATTAAAATCAGATGTATTATGGGAAGGGGCATGTCCAGTAAATGAATGATTATATGAATTAACCCGTCAATCAAAATAGAGAGCCACCCAGACTCCACCCCTCAGTAGCCAACTCCTCCCTCTCTTGAACCCTACAAAAGATTCAAGAAAGAAGTGCCAGCAGTCCTCAGGACCCCTGAACCCCCTCACTCGTGTGGCCCACTGTCAGTCTGTACTAAGTTTGCTTTAAATAAAATTTCCTTGCTCCTTTTAAAAATCTGTGCAGCTTTTACTGGGCTCTGACCAAAATACCAAGAACCAGGAAACACTGGGTCCAGACAGTGACCCCCAACCACTGACTACCTGCGACACAAGCTCAGAGCGAGCGTAGGGGCAGTAAGTCTCTGTCATTGTCCCCAAAGGTGTGTCAGCAGGTACCTCACCACAAGAAGGCTTCCCCGGGCTTGGCTTCTGTCATTACTTCTCCACTACTGTGTAAGGCACCATGACCAAGGCAACTTAGAGAAGAAAAGCTGTATTTGGAACTTACAGTTTTCAGAGCCCATGACAATAATGGGGGAGGGTCGCGTAACAGCAGGCAGGCGTGGTGCTGGAGCAGTAGCTGAGAGCCCTTATCTTCATCCATATGGAAATGACGTGGGCTTTTGAAGCATTAAAGTACAACCCAAGCGAAACTCCTCCTCCAACAAGTCCACCCTTTCAAAATCCTTCCTCAACAGCTTCACCCATGTTAGACCAGGCTTTCAAAGACACAAACCTACTGGGTACCATTTTCATTCAAACCTGCACATTTATTGGCTAGTGACACAGACCCTGACACATTGGCAAGACCCAGTGATCCTGGCACTGCTGTACCCCTAGGTCATCCCTAGCCACAGAGGGTGGCTGGGTGTAGAGCAGAAAACATGAAGTAGAGGCCTGGTATGTAAAGTTGAGCCCAGCAGACGGCAGGGCCTGAGACCCACATAGGAGTCATGGCACAATCTGCCGCGCACAGAGTGCTGGTCATCAAAACCAGAACAGGCTCTCAGCAAAGCCTTAGAGTGTCAGAAAAGAGTAGCTGGGAAGGCAGTTCCGGGTGGAGGGGACTAGGCAAAGGAAAACTGGTGGGGAGACAGTTCTTCATTTCTGGGGATTCATCTCAGGGCAGGGAGAGCTCAGAATGCAGAGTTCAGTGCCACCCAGTCAACCTCAGGTCTGCGCACTTTAGAATGTTACCATCACAAAAGAAAAAAACTCTTCAACTGTCGCAGATAAAAAGAGACAGCACAAGTGCTCACCGAATAAAGTCTTGACCTGGACTGGCCCTCATTGGGAATAATACCACAACCCAGGATATCACGAAGTCAAGGGGCAACCTTTAAACGTGGACTGTGTACTATGTGTTAGCGGTGCATCCTATTGTATGTGGTTCTAGCTTCTCTCATATAAGAAAACATCCTTTGCTGAGATTCACAATGAACTATGAGCCACAAAGTGCTCTGACATCCATGGTGACCCACTAAATGTTTTTGGTAAAAAGCGGTTTTGTTTAGACACCAATAAAGCAAAGATGGCAGAATGTGAATTGGTGAGTCTGGGTGAAGGAAAGCCTTATGATTCTTCTCTGTGGCTAAAATTGTTTCATAAATATTTAATGAAAAAGGTTTTTTTTTTTTTATGAACAGAAATGAGAAAGTGTAACCCAAGAGGCAGGGAGGGGAGAAAGGGGGATCTAGAATTTTCTGTTTTATTGGAAGGGACATGAAGTTGCAGAAAGGCTAAGTGGCCAGGCAAAGGTCAGTGAGTACCGTGGGCTTCGTGCCCCTGACTGTGGCTATTCAAGTCTGTGGAGCTCCTGGGAGGCACGCTGATTGATGGCCCAGAAGGCGGTGTCCACGGAGCCCTGGAGAGCTCAGGCTGCCTTTAATGTGAGCCGCGCTGCGCTGCGAGGTCCTGAAACATGCCCCAAGTGTTTGGAAAGGTTGATAGCATCTTGGGGACTTGTTCCCACCATGCGCAGAAGCTGTAAAGTTTCAATTGTGCGGCTTGTCAGGCCCAAGTGTCTTTTCTGAAGTGCCATAAAAAGGCTCCATCTGACATCTGACATCAAACAAGCCTGCACCAGTGATCTGTGAATGTCTGGGAGAGAAAGGCCGCTGTTGCTTAGATGGGAAGTTAGACACAAATCTTCCTTTCTCCTTCTGAGAGAGACTAGCGCATTAAAATCAGGGAAATGGTGGCCATCTGTGGGACCCACACATACAAAAGGGTGGTAAGAGCATTTACCTTGCATGTGTGAGGCCCTGTATTCTATTCCCAGTGTGTGTACACAGAGAGAGAGACAGAGACAGAGAGACAGAGAGATGTGGGGCTTCAGGGTGTCGTGTGTGGTGGCATGTACCTGCTGTCCCAGCACTTGGGAGGTTGAGGCAGGAGGATTGCAATTCCAAGGCCAGCCTGAGGAGCCATAGGTGTAACCACTTTGGAACCTGACGGACAGAACCTCAAAAATCTGCACTCAGTGGAGAAAGTACATCTACACTTGAACACTTCATCTCAGAGAAACGAGTGCTCGTGTCCCCACAAGTGCAGGCTTGATAGTGACAGACGTTTTAGGAATAGCCTAAAACCAGAAGAGACCCGGGCCTGTCAACCTAGAATGGATGGATGCATACATAAGCAAACACAGAGTACTCCTGAGCAATGGAAAAAGCACAAAAGCTCTAAAAAGCAGTGAGTAGCAGTGAGAACCTACAAAACCAGGACTCAGGAGGATTGTGGGTTCAAGACCATCCTGGGCTACACAGTGAGACCTTATCCCAAACTTCAGTCAGTCAGGCTGGATATGGTGGTACACAGTTTGGATCCTAGTACTTAGGAGGCAAAGGCAGGAGGATCTCTGTGAGTTCAAGGCCATCCTGGTCTACATAGTTAGTTCCTGGCTAGCTAGGGCTACATGATGAGATCTTCTCTCAAAGAAAAGAACAGATCCTTTACTGAAATATGCGCAGCATAGATGGATGCCATGGTCATAGACACAGAAGAATTTTGGCGTGAGCATTTGGATGGCTTTTTTAAAAAAAACAGGTGGATTGAGTCTGATGATGGAGGTCTGACAGAGAATACTGGGGTGCTCACGGGATGACCGAGGTGACTGGGGTGCTGGCCACAGCTGGCATCTGGTTAGGTTACGATTACATGAGTGTGATTTGAGCATTAAGCAAGCAGCGTGTGAATTAGACATTAATAGAAAGCTGGAAGAAGCCGGGCAAATGTCCTTTTGGGACCAAGAAGGGGCAGTTCGGCTACGGGGACATGTTCCCACCTCTGCTCTGTCTCCTGGTGTGGCAGCTCCTGGAGACTGAAGGCTAAGGTAGGGTCTCTAGGCAGGCCTAGGCAGCTGCTTCCTTCAGACTCTGCCCAAGCCTCTGAGGTTGGCTTCTGCCAGAAGGCGTGTTCCTCAAGCTGTGGGGTGAGCTGGAGGTGCCTTCTTCAAGACCAAATTGACTCATCATAGAGGGGG
This sequence comes from Microtus ochrogaster, assembly GCF_000317375.1. Classification (NCBI taxonomy): domain Eukaryota; kingdom Metazoa; phylum Chordata; class Mammalia; order Rodentia; family Cricetidae; genus Microtus; species Microtus ochrogaster. The sequence goes on along the minus strand of NW_004949099.1, from coordinate 14,720,695 downwards.
AAAAAGAAGTATTTCAGTTTTGTGTTGTTTTCCGGGTAACTAGCCTGGCCCAGGTCGGGGAGCCCCTCATGGGTTTGGGGATGCAGGGGCCTTATGATTGGAGTCTTGAGTTGAGCTGGGGCTGGCCAAACCCCAAGCCTACTTGATTCAATTCTAAAACGCGATGGTTGTGTTGAGCAGGCGCCAGGCATCAGACGTGGTAGTGACGGCTCAAAAAAACCACGTAGGGCAGCATGAGAGGAAGAGACAGGAGGGGGGTGACCAGCATGCCTGGAGCCTATCTGAAGCGGGCCGCCATACAGTGGGGCTGAAGAGGAGGAAGCGTGAGGGCAGCATCAGAGGCAGGAAAGAGGAGCAAGAAGAGGTAGACTGGACAGGACGCAGGGGAAGTTATTCCAAGGAGAAGACGTGCGGTGGAGCCCTAACCTCCACATAAAGGGTGTGCACTAACGAGTGTGCGCATGTGCGCACCCACACACCTTCTTGGACCTTCATGTCTTGTCTCTGTTCTGCCTGTGTTGAAGAGATTATCTATGTCCCCACTAGAACTGAATGCAAGTAACTCACCCGGACACAAGGGCTGTCACACAGAGTGAATGGGCCGAGAGCTCTGGTGGAAGAACACCGAAGACTTGTGAAGCCATCACCGGGAGGTGAGCAGTAACGGCTCACAAGCCACTCCCCACTTCAGCTGTCCACCGACAGGTGTGTGCTGAGCCCTCAATGCTAAACAAAAACAAACAAAAGCAAACCCCTCGGGCTCTCTCACCTTTAAAGGGAATGAGCTAGTTTGTTCTAGAGCCGGGACGTGGATTTAGTAGGTCACCCCAAATTCCATCTTCGGGCATGAAAGCAGTTTCATTAGGTTTTCTAATTCTTATAGAAGAAAGAAAATCATAAATCAAGGTTTTAAAATACATTGGTGGGTACATCAGAGAGGTTGTTAAAGCGAAAGGAGGCAGCTTTTCTATAGGAACAAGATGGCTCCGGTGACATTAGCTTCCCAGCTTAGTGGAAGCAAGTTGTTTGCTAAATTCATGGATTCCAGAAACGTTTTGGCCTGCTAGTCACAGGATGTTAATTCAGACACAGAGGTGAGCAAGGAATGGCTCTTCAGGGGGCTAAAGGTAGCCCTGATGAGATAAGGTGATTAGCCCCTGGGCCCAGAACATTCTGACCTCTTCTCTGGACCTGTAACTTTCCAAACCTCTCCACAGTGCTTTAATCCGCCAGTCAGTCTCCACAGACCCAGCTTCTTTTCCAAAATTCTCCTTGACACGACCAGGAGACAAGGAGAGCCTAAAAGCCCTCTTCCTCCAGCCCTCTCGCCTGGCCACAGCCAGGCATGTGCACCGCCCTGTGGGGTACCTAGGAGCTGCTAGCACGGGCAGGCCTCACTTGGGAAGCCCCTGGGAAGCCCTCAGCCCGCCTGGCACGGTAGACAGCCATCACTTGTTACACTTGGGCAATCGGCACTCAGTGATAGAACTCCTGGGCAGGAAGTAGAAAAGCAGACCGCTGGAGGTGAGGGCGGCGGGAGACAGTCCGCGGAGAGGGGCAGCTTGGAAAACTGTGGAGAAAAGGAAAGCGATATGCTGGTGACTGAGCGCTTGGGAGCCGTTAAATATTAATAGAGAACAGAAGGCCTGTGGTAGGGAAGAGCAGGGAGGAGAGGGTGGGGCCAGAATTTCGAGCCTGCAGGAAGACAGCTAGGTTTCTGTTGGAGCTTTGTGTTCCTCCACAGAGAAGTGACCTTGCCCTGAAAATCTCCAGGCTGCAGTTATTGTCCTCAGCAGCTAACACAAAAAGCCAGTCCACTCACTCAAGGGAAAGTCTGTGTGAGAAAAAAAGCAAAATGGCCTCAGGGTCTCAGGGGAGGAAGGGAGGGGGAACCCCCAGACTGGTCAGTTATTCCCCCCAGATCTGAGGTCCTAGACTACACTGCTGTAGTATCCAAAAACTGCCTTCTTGCAGTTGGGGGGATGAGCCACTGATAACCTGCTCTGCAGAGCTGGGGCTTGTGGGTCAGGGTGTACACTCCCAGGAAGCCAGGTTTCTCTCGTGCTCTCAACTCTCTGAAACCTTGCCTAGGAAGAAAAGAGCCAAAGGGGCCATCCCAGCATGGCTGTTCCTTTTCCGGCCACCTGCTGTCCCTCCCCAGCTCCTGCTGCAACCCAGATATTGCAAGCTTAATACCCAGGTATGGTCATGCTGTTTGAAGGTGGGGCCTTGGGAGGTCATTCGAATTAGAGGCGGTTATCAAGGCAGGGCCCCCATTTTGATATCAGTGACTTTCTAAGAAGGAGGTTAAGGGGTTCAAGCTGGTATGCTTGCTCTATACCCATGTGACATTCCCTACCATGTTACGATGTAGCATGCGTGAGGCCTTCACCCAATGCTGTCTCCAGGTTCTTAGACTACTTCCTCGTCCCCGGAACCATGAGCTTCCAGTCCTCTGCTGTTTATGAGCAACCAAGAAAATGGATTAAGAGAGCTTCTGGGTCCTCTCTTGTAACTTAGGAAGAGTGGAGCCAACCTTCCTCCTGACTTGAGAAAATTAAGTGAAATTGTATTAATTAAATATCAGCAAGGAAACGGATCCACAGGGGACACTCAGCTAATGAAGACTAAGGTTGAGCCGGGCAGTGGTGGCGCACGCCTTTAATCCCAGCACTCGGGAGGCAGAGGCAGGCGGATCTCTGTGAGTTCGAGACCAGCCTGGTCTACAGA
>NW_004949099.1:14677576-14717865 GCF_000317375.1 Microtus ochrogaster | reverse complement strand
AAACCACAGAGAAACCCTGTCTCGGAAAAAAAAAAAAAAAAAAAGACTAAGGTTAATATCATGCTTGCAGTGCTGGGAGTGTAGCTCAGTGGTAGAGGGCTTACCTGGCATGTATGAAGCCCTGAGTTCAATTCCCAGCACTATAAAAACTTAAAAATATTGTGCTTGCATCAGGCAACGTGCCTTACCCCAAGCCTTGCCCTTGGGGGAGTAGATACAGAACGAATGAGGTTTTCTTGTCAAGCATCTAATGATGAGGTCATCTTGCCCAGTGTGCACACTCGGCCCCATACTCTCTGGTAGCCAGTGATATTAATTAATAGCTAGCATTTCTTGCGATCTCACCAGGCTGCAAATGAGTTTTCTCCTCTAACCCTCATAAAGCCCCTGGGTGCTGGAACATTTCACATTTGAGGAGATGGAGGCTCAGGGCCGGTAATGTGCCAAGCTAAGAAGCCAGGAAGGGCACAGGCTGCAAACAGAACATTCCAGAATGTGCTTCACTACAGCTGGCCCTGCCTCCCAAGGGGCGGGTCCCTAGCAAGGAGCAGGATGAAAACCTGCATGCAACACAGCCCATGCTCCAGCACCTCACATGAACCTCCCCAAGTCTCTCAGGCGATGCCATTAGCAGGATGGGGTCCTTTCCTTCTCCAGCTAAATCTCAGTGGTGGGGGGGAGAGGGAGAGAGAAGGAGGGAAGGAGGGAGGGAGGAAGAAAGGAAGGACGGACGGACGGACAGACCCTTTGGTTCCCGAAGTCCTCATAGAATCCAGTACCTTGTTCCATGGCTTTAATTGGCTCTGGAATTCACACAAAAGGAGATCAGTGAGGACAGGCCCTGCTTTCTCCCCCCACTACTGTACTTACCATAGCACTGGAGCACAGCAAATGCTCAATAAATATTTATCAACTGGCTGGGTGCAGGCCCCACTTCATGCAGTCACTAGGGCCCTACATCTGTCGGGGGCCGTGATAATGCTGTGTCTCTCATTTTTCTAAAAGCAGGAAAACAGCCAAAGGAAGTGGAAACTACACAGCCGTGAACAGGCATAAGATGCAAAAGTGTTCATCCCCGAAGTGGCTCATGGGAATCCTAACCGTTCCGAATGAGAGGATTACACGGAGAAGCCTAGAGTCTGGGGAGTAATGGACTTAGTCAAAGTCGCTTCCTTCCATCTGTGCTTTAGGATTGCAAGGGGCCCATGAGAAGACTCGGATAAAATGCTTGCCGGAAAAGCAAGAGCTCCAGGTGTGCACGGTGGTCCATCTGTGATCTCAGAGCTTGGGAGACAAAAGGAGGGGATCCCCAAAGCTAACAGGCTAGCTAGGTTAGCCTAATCCATGAGTTCTGGAGTCAGGGAGAGACCAGGCCTCAGTAAAGGAAGCAGAGAGGGATTGAGAAAGACATCCAGTGTCAACCTCTGACCTCCACACACACATTCTCACATGAGCGCACACATAGACACACACCTATTGTTACTGAACTTGAGGGTCACAACTGCACCCCAAGTCAGGACTAGCCACCAGTTCTCAACAAGCCAATTAAAAGAGGAAAGCAGAGAAAGGAGAGTTCACTCAGTGAAGCCACACTGGAATCCCCCAAGCCCCTCTTCCAGGTCCTGATGAGATGGCCGTTTGAACAGAAGGCCAAGGATTTGATCATCTGAGCAGTCCGGGCAAGGCGTAGTCCCTTCATGGACCTGTTTTTGTCTGGACTTTAGCCTCATCCTGTTAGGTGGCCTAACATGTTTTAGAATGTGTGAGATCTCTTTCAGGGAGATAAGTTCCCCTCCGACTGGGGCCTTCTCCTTCTCCCATCATGAAATTTCTGGGGAAATTCCCATTTCTTTGGGATCCACTGTTTCAATCATCTGAAAGTCAAATTGAGAGACCCGAGTGTCCCTTTAGAATATCTTCCTTTTGGCCATGTGTGTTACAAGAACGATGGGGCTGGAGTGGTGGTTTGGTGGTTAGGAGCACTGACTGCTCTTCCATAAAATCGGAGTTTGAGTCCTAGCACCCACATGGTGGCTCTCAACCATTTGTGACTTCAATTCTAGCAAGTCAAATGCCCTCTGCTGGCCTCTGCAGGAACCGCATGCATGTGGTACATATACATGCAAGCAGACAAAACACCCATAAACATAAAATAAAAACAAATAAGTATATAAAAAAAGAAAAATAGAATTGCAAATAACTAAAAAAAGATGAACCATCATTCCCAGAGCTTGTGGCATCACCTGTGACACTTGTGTTGCTGTTGTGACCCAGCAACCCCCGTTTTTCATGACTCCGGTCCGTCAAACACCAAGGACCTTCCTGGCTTGGCTAGACCAGAGGGGACCCTTGATCATGGACAGCCAATAAAAAGGAGTTCCTTGGCACACACAGTTATTGGACAGGAATGGCTGTGTCCACAGTATGCTACTATGAGAAGGGGCCAGCTCACCTTAGACAGGAAGGAAGAGTGGGCACACAGAAAGAGGAGGGGTCAGAGAAGGCAAACAGGCATGGGGCAGACTACTGGGTATGGAAAACATGAACTGCAGCTCATGGCTCACCATGGTGGTAGTGGTGGTGGGGACTCTGGATGCTTCAGAAACTAAACCCTAGTCTCACCCTTGTTGCTCAATAAACAGCACCTGCTGTTTGAAAGCCCCAGGGGTGTGGTTTATCTGGGCTTCCTCAACTGCCCCTTCAGTTGTCCCCAAGGGGCTGTGTTACCTTCCTCCTTTTCCTAAACGGGGAAGGGAAATGTCATTCATTTTCTCAGGGTCCCACGGCTTGTCTGTGTGAGAGCTAGGTCTCACACCCAGCCTGGACTCTGAAGGCTACATTTTAGCAAAAAGCCATCCTGCTTCCCTGGGCCCCAGAGTCCCTGACAGGCTCCACGGCAGGCTCTACAGTTAGTTTCCTGGGCTTCCTCCAAGATCCTCATCTTCCAGTGGGGCACATGTCATCGTGCCCCACACTGCTCTTCCCCACAACTGGTGGGCCTCTGAATGTCCCTCCGTTGTCTGTAAGGCCACCAATAGTCCACCATCAAACCAAGGAGGCAACTAGCAGGCAGGGGAGGTGTGCAGAGAGGGCCTAGATAGCTGTGTCACCATGACTAGCAGCCTCCTTGCCAGCTCATGAGGAGAAAAAGCTACAGGTAGGGAGAGTCTATGGCTAAGGGGGCCATTCCTTTCCCCCTAAACACCAAGAGTCTCAGCAGGAAGAAACAGCAAAAAGGCAGACTTGAAGATGCTTTCTCTGTGGGCTCACCCAGCACAGGCCTGCCTCCGAGCGGAAAAGACTGTTTCTACAACCACAGAACAAACCTGGACCTTGGGGGTAGACATGGTAGATGGGAGGGGGAACACTAGAAAGGCTATTTAGGAGATTAGACCCCTCTGACAGAATCTGAGGGGGAACCCTTCCTTGATATGGCTCAGAAAGCACCCCAAATGCCTGGTAGACCAAATAAGGGAACTGAATGTCTTTACCACGTCCTTCTGTCCCATGGTCTTAAATAGAAAAGCTCACCACTATCTACCAGCTACCCAGGCTAATACTGCGTTTGTCAGGCTTCCTAGCAGTTGAGTGTGTTGCTAGGCCCATTTCCGACACTGGGGACCCTGCTGGGCTCAATCACTGGCTGGGGGCAGCCATGGTCACGGGACACTGGCAGATGTAGGCCATTAGCTACTTAACTCCGCAAGGCAGAATATTGGAGTGGTTGGTTTTCAAAGCTGCTATGTGGTTGCTCCTCATCCCCCGCCCCCCCATCTTGTGCCTTCTGTGCCCAGTTCCCTGTTCACATAGTCTCTCCCTAGGCCCAGCTTCAGAGTCTCACCTCTGAGGAAATGCTGGGAACCCAGTTTCCTGTTCACACAGTCTCTCCCTAGGCCCAGCTGCAGTGCCTTGCCCCACTGGAGGAAATGCAAGGAGCCCAGGTCCAGCTTTCCCATCATATGCTTTAATGTGTCTCATTGGTTCTTGTTTTGTCTGAGACAGGGTTTCACTATGTAGGTCTGACTGGCTCAAAACTTGCTACATAGACCAGGTTGGCCTCACAATCAGACAGAGATCTGCCTGTCTCTACCTTCCAAGTGCTGGAATTAGAAAGGCGTGCTCACCATGGCCGGCCTCTATTTGGTTCTGACTAGATCTCTGGCTCCCCTGAACCAGCCATGCCAACTAAGCAAGCAAAAGCACTGTTGAGGTGGAAACCTTGAACTCCACTCCTAGGCAGATGAATGGTATATCCAGACTCCAGGGTCAGAGCAGGGGATGGGAGGTCCTCAGAGAAGAAGGGTATCTGTGCTTAGATGACAGAAATATACATCAATGCTGGGGTTCGGTTATCTCACCCATTTCCCCCCCCCAGAACCCCATTTGCAGAAAGCATTTTACTCAGGATTTTTGTGAAACATAAATTGAGACATGAGGGACCTTAGAAATAGGAGGAATGTATCATGGCTATGGAGGTGGCTCGGTCAGTAAAGACTCCTTTCCTCCAAGCATGAGGACCTGAGTTCGATTCCAGCACGCAAGTGGATAGATAGGTGTGGTGGGCAGCGCATGTTGTCATCCCATTGCTGGGGAAGCAGAGAGAAGAGGAACCCTGGGGCTCGCAGGCTGACCAGTCCAGCCAACTGTTGAGCTTCAGGTTCAGCGAGAGACTCTGCCTCAAAAAACAAGGTGGTGAGTGTTTGAGAAAGCCACCCAGTGTAAACAAATGCATGTGCAAGTACACACACACACACACACACACACACACACACACGTGCAGAAGAGTTGGAAGATGGAAGAAGCACATCATCAGTGCATACTTATCCTTTGGAAACAGGGTATCAGTCAGGATTACTAGCAAAGAGAAATCACCTGCAAACTCAATGGGGTCTTGGTTCACTGAAGCAGCTGGCCACTCTTCTTGATGTAGTGTGTTCTCTTTATCGATGTTACAGATGTTACTCCAAGACAGATGGGAAACTGGGCAGGTTTTATGTCTTAATTTAAGAGATCAGATAATGAGACCCAATAGATCTCCCCCAAAGTGTCCTAGTGGCCTTTTCAGAGCATTCAAATGGCCCCAGGCAGCCTCTGTAGTGAAAACCAATGGTGGGGTCTTCATTCTCCGATCACTGATGGTCCCCAAGGGAGAAGGGCATTCCCTTCTTCTCACACCTGCTCCAGGGATTAACAAGATCCCAAGCAGAGAAACTATTTGGCTCTAGCAATTGTGAGCCAAAGGCTGTGGAACCCTAATTTAAAAATATTACTGCCCCAGGCCTGTGTGCAATTGTGTCCTCAATTGGAAAGAATAAAAGGGGGTGGGGACGAGGGTGTGTGGAGATCACATTTGTAAGTGCTCGGCCCATACGTACCAGGACCCGAGTTCACTCCCCAAACCACATTGTAAAGAAAGTAGATGCGAGGTGGTGAGGAGGTGGCTCAGTGGACACTCAAATCCGTGCAACCCCTGAAAGCCTGAACCCGTTTAAAAAGTCAGATTTGGTGCTGCACATCTGTAATATCAGCACCCACAAAGCAAGATGGGAGATGACAACAGGAGGATCGCCCCCAAGATTCAATGGCCTTCCATGACTTGCATTGGTCAAATGGCAGAGGCCACCTTCCCATCACCTTTGCTTGGGAGTGTTTCCTCCTTTTCTTCTTGAAGGAAAAAGTGTGTGTGGGTGTGTTGTATAAATGTTTACATGTGTGTGAGTGTAGTTGTGCGTCTACCAGGGTGTATGAAATGAAAAGGTCAGAGGACAACCTCAGGTCATTGGTTGTCCCCTTCCACTGTGTAAGGCTGATTCTCTGGTCCACCATTGTGTTTGCCAGCCCAGTTGGGAGCTTGGGCAGCTGGACTCTGGCACACGTGCTTGTGTGACTAGGATTTCTGCCACCCAGACACACAACTCTTCCTTCTCTCGGAAGGACACCAGCCATTGAATGTAGGGCCCCTTCAGTTCACCACAATCCTAGCTCCAAGTACAGTTAACATGCTCAGGCTCCAGATGGACAGACTTGGGGGGATGTTCTTCCGTGTGCTCCAGCTGATTGGTTAGGTTTCAAACCAGAGTCTAATGAACCCTGCACTCCTCATTCCATGCACCCACATCCGATTTCCTTTTCTTTTTTGTGCTCTGGCTATCTAGACAGAATGGAAGATAAGAATTGCAGTCACATCCTGATCTTTTCTGGCATGGTAACCCCACTATCTGGAACTAACCAGATCGGCTTGGCTTGGTGGGAAAGAAGCAGGAGCTGTGGTGGGGCCGCCGTGGTTCATTTCCCAGTTTGAATGTCTGATAATTCATTGGACACCCTTTGTGCCCCGCCTTCTGATTCTCCCCTTAGAATTGAGTTGATGATGCAAGTGCCATTTCGTTGAAGTCATGAACACGAAATGAGAACCTGAAACAACATAAGCACAGACTAGATGTGGCTTTTCATAACTCGAAACTTCCCAAGGCGGTGGAGGTGGGAAACGAGGCTTGAAACGACCCTTCCATTGGAAGGTTCTATGGCATTACCACATCGCCTTCTTTCTTCTCGCTCCCCAGTCTTCATCACCTCCTCCTTCCCAGTCTATTAATGGGCAGCCAGGCTGGCTATAGAAACCCCAGGATGGGACCCCTGGCCATGGCAAGGGCCTTCAGCTGCAGCCCACGTTAACAGGCCGCCACTGCATTGACCAGCTTCACCTTGATTCCTACAGTGGCTCACAAAGAAAATCCAGTCCCCTGAGCTTACCTGGCAGATCTCTTCCTTGCCTACATTCAAGCAGGGAGGGGCAGTGTTGTCCCTCTGAGCACTGCCTTGGGAGTTAATCAGCAGGGCTCTCTCACTAATGGATCTCAGCCTAGTTAATGGATAGCCAGGCTATACAAAGCCCTGGGACAGAGCTAGCAATATAACCCTCCATAACAGCCTTAGCTTTGTTACTGCCCAGCAGGCTCCCCTTTCCCTTAGAGCGGGTCTCTCCCAGATGCCCCTCAGACACACCCACACAGCCTAGGGTGCAAGTGAGGTCTGTCTCAGGACACAGAGTTCAGTCATCTTTAGGGCTGAGGACTTCTGGCTGGGCCACCTGAGCCAGAGTTGATCCCTGCAGCTATAAATCAGTTCAGACCAAGGCTGAGGCTTCCTGAGAGGGAGACCCAGGTGCCCTGGCTTCATCAGAGGGACGGCAATGGAGACCGACTTCTCCACAGTGGCATGAGGCTGGCCAGGGGCCAAATCGCTATTGATTTTTGTTACAGAGACAAGAGACTGCAGCTTTCTTCATCTGTGCCGGCCTGTTCAGGGAAGGGAAGGGAGGGGCTGTGTTGAAAGAGCTCCTCTCGCCCCCGCCCCTCAAATGTAAAGAGAAGAGAGGATGCTTGTCACAAGCAGGATGGCAGTTTTCTGCAGCCTTCATGTGTCACTGAGAGGTGACTACGGGGACGCAGACTTATTGGACCCCAGCTAAGGATCCCAGGAGGTTTTGCCTTTTAATCGTTTGTAGAAACATCTTCTAGTGTCTGATTCCACAGTGGGAAGAGCCTCACACCTCCAATCTGCCTTTCTTGCTCCTGCCACAGCGTGATAGAAGCCGATCAGAACAGAACCCAAGGTCACATTCGGGCCAGACGCAGCCATCGTAGCCTTCGGCAGAGTTCTAGCAGCTGCCTTCCTAAACTGGATCAAGCATTTAAAAACTACCAACAGCACTAACAAAGCGTTAAGCAGGCGATGTTCTGCCTACCGGCCTTGACCGATATGCCTTCCTTAATGGCCTGAGGTCCCTGGAAGGAGCTTTAATTTCTAAGGCTTCTTCATATTCTGTACAGGCCCTTCTGGGATGTGGCCGTCTCTTCCCTTTCCCCCCCTCCCCCAGTGACCCCCACTAATCCTGTTATGCTTACTGCACAGGCTCTCCCTCCCACCTTCTGTTCATTGGTCAGTTTTCAGACTCAGGCAATACACACCCACACATCCTGCAAACAGGATGGGAGGCACAGCACAGAGAGTTAAGAATTCTGGGTATCTGGAGTCCAGACGGAGGAGAACAAGTAGCCCCCAGGTGGGTGCAAACCTTTTGTCTCATGGCCTCCTGAGAGTCTTGCCCTCTTTGAGAGGCACAAAGGCAGAGGAACACCAGTGGGGGCCATGGAAACAGGAGGCTAGGACAAGACCTTCCAGCCATGGTCAGAGGTAGTTCCACCATTATACAAGTCCTAGAGTCCTGGGCTATGGGATGTGGTTCTTAAGTGGCAGTTTGGGAGAGATGGGTCCTGGACTTCCCTTACCACCAAGGAAGAGGTTTTCCAGCCTTGAAGAGACTGCCTGGGAACCAAGGAAACGAAGGAGGTAGGAGTCTTGTCCCTGGCTGTGGCCATTGATGTCCCCTTTCCTCTCTGGAACCTCCACCCGAAGACAACTACAACCTTTGTTTCCTCACCCTAGCCGGGCGCTCCCACCCCACACAGTGTGTCTGTATTTTTGTCTGCTCTTTTTATGTCTGATGACTTTTCCTGTGTTTCCGAGCCAGCAGCAGTGAGCCTGGGAGACGACGCTCTGTCCCTTCCACAAAAAGGTCCATCATGTTCTTTGAAAAAGCTTTTGCAGCCTTCCCTTTTCTCCCCGTGACCTGCCATCTCCCTTTGCTTTGGGTCCTAGAGCATATTATTTTTTCAGCAGTCCCAGTGTTTCCCACATCTTTTTTGAATCCTGAAGAAGTTGATGATTATGTAATAGTCTCACAGACCCGCCCCCAGGAGCTGAGGAGTGCCATAGCTACAGTGTCCCTTTGTCTAGCTGCGCCAGGTTAGACCTTTCCACAGCTCCACCAGGGGAGACTGGAGGGCCAAGCTGTGTCTTTAACCATAAACTTTGTGTTGAGATTCCCCCACCCACCCAAAATCTGTGCTGTTGCCATCTAAAAGAGACCCGGGTCTCTACTTATTTCTGCAGATCTAATGGGGATTTTATCATTTTATTTTTAATTATGTATATGTTCTCTAGTCAGTTTTCAGATCTAGGTGGACAAGAGACACCTACACATCCTAGAAACTGGATAGAAGCCACAGAGCCAGAGTTAGACCCTGAGAGTCCCTGTCCACCCAGATGTGGGAGCTTTTATGTAGATCTGTGCTTCTGTGTAGATCTGCACTTCTGTGTAGATCTGTGCTTCTGAGTGTAGGTATCCTTGGAGACCAGAGATGTATGCTCACCCTAGAGCTGGAATTACAGACAGATGTGAGCTGCCTAGCATGGATTATGGGAACTGAACTGGGGTCCTCTGCAAGAGCAGTATGCAACCTTAACCATTTAGCCATCTCTCTAACCCCTAAACCAGCAGTTCATGGGTCATGACCCCCTTAGGGGTCAAAGGACCCTTTCACAGGAGTTACCTAAGACCATCAGAAAATGCAGATATTTATATTACAATTCATAACAGTAGCAAAATTACAGTTATGAAATAAAAATAGAAATAATCTCATGGTTGAGAGTCAGCACAGCATGAAGAACTGTATTAAGGGTCACAGCATTAGGAAGGTGGAAGGCCTAAAAGGAGGATTCTCTTTCTGCATCTGGAACCAGACAGTCTCAACTCCTCAGGAAAGAGACTTCAAGACACCTGATCCTCCAAGAGTGAAATCAAAAGGTGGAAAGAGAGGACATTTGTCATTTCAGACTGGTCAAGGGCTTGTTTTCTTGTCCCGTCTGTCTTCCCTGCTCTGCCTCGGGCTTCTGGGCTTGCCTCTTACTATAGATGTCAACCATGATGAGACTGACTTAGTTGATCTTACAGATTGGTAATAAGTAATTGTTATTAAGTTCTTAAAAAAAATGTCTAGCTACTGCTGTTTGCAGAACTGGCAATCAACCTCCTCTGCTTGCGTCCTGGTTAGTTTTTTATCAACTTGATACAACTAAGAGTCACCCGGGAAGGGAAAAAAAATTAACTGAAGAATTGATTCAACCACACTTGCCTAGGGCCATGTCTATAAGAGATTATCTTGATGAATAATTGATGTGGGAGGACCCAGCCTACCATGGGCAGCACCATCCCTACACAAGAGGGTCTGGGTTGTATTAGAAAAGCTATCTGAGGTAGGTGGTGGTGGTCGTACACTTTTAATCCCAGCACTTGGGAGGCAGAGACAGGAGGATAAATCTCTGTGAGCTGGAGGCCAGCCTGGTCTACATAACAAGTCCAAGGATAGACTACAAAGCTACAAAGAAACCCTTTCTTGAAAAACCAAAGAAGAAAAGAACAAGCTCTCTGAGCATGATGCTGAGAACAAGCCAGTAGCAGCATTCTTCCAGGGGCTTTGCTACGGTTCATGCCAAGAGTTCCTGCCCTGACTTCCCTCAGTGATGGAAGGGTATGCTGAAATAAACCCTTTCTTCTACAAGTTGCTTTTGGCTGTGGTGTTTGTCACAGCAACAGAAACCAATCTAGGACAGATAGCATGGACTAAGGGAGTCTCTCGGAACCTGGCCATGGACTTGAAGACATCTCTGCTATGCTCTTTCCTTCAAAAGCAGGGGCTTTTGTCGTTGATAGTGGAGGTTATTTTTATTTGTGTGTTTGTTTCAAAAGGATCTCACTGCATAGCTCAGACTATCTTATAATTGGATCTCCTCCTACCTCTGACTCTCAAGTGTAAGAATTAAAGGCATGTGCCACCCTACCTAATGAGAAGCCAGCCTATTCTACCACCGTGGTTTGAGTTCCTGGACTCAGCCATGCTTACTATCCCTCAGTCCCTGGGCTTTGCAGTAATACAAGACAATAAACATCTCAACTCCCCCCTCCCCCCCCCATTTTTAACTTAAGCCTGTTTCCGCTGAATTTTTTCCATCCCTTGAAACCAAAAGAGAATATTCTAATATAGTAGGCTTCTATAAATATTTGATGATTGGTTTGAAAAGAAGTGCTGAAGAATTGATAAGCAATTTTAGAACTCTGAATGTGCAGAAGCCCAGAAATATCACCCATGGATTGACAAACTTTTTCTGTAAACAGCCAGCTAGTAAATAGTTTAGGGTCTATAGACCACACAGTCCCGATTGCCGCTAACTAACTCTGTCAGTTTGAGAGTGGCCATAGACAACACAGCACTGAATATGGCTGTGTGCCAATAAAACTTTATCAACAAATCCAATGATTTGGCCCACTGACCATGGTTTGCTGGTCTCTGCTCTAGGGTATTGGTGATGTGGGAAGGACTGTTTAGTTTCACATGTTTTGAAATAGCTGAGCAGACGGGAAGATTTGGGGGTGTCAGTGCAAGGCAAGTCAGGCTGGGTTTCCTCTCAGAGTTCTCTGTTTTCCTAACCTGTTAGTGTCTGAGGAGTTGTTGTAAAAGTGAGCATTCACCCAGATCCTAAGTACCCTCACCTTCTTCCACCCCTTGTTTCTATGTTGGTCCCAGTGCTGAGCCCTTCCCTGCTCCTTACTCCTCCATCACCCTCAACTTTTTCATCTTATCCTCTTTTTTAAAATGTATGTACATGTGTGTGCATGTTTACATGTGTGTATGCAGGTCATGCCACATGCCCGGCTGTCAGAGAACAACCTTGGGTAGTCAGTGCTCTCCTTTCATCTTGTCTGAGGCAGGGTCTCTTGTTCACCACTGCCCAGGTCAGGCTAGCTCCTCTGTGAACTGGGGACTCTCCTATGTTCTCCTCCCATTTCCCGGTTGGCTGGGGTTACAGATGCTACCACATCTGTCTTTCCATGGGTCCTGAGGATCTACTCTGGTCCTCACACCTGTGTGACAAGTGCTTTATCCACTGAGCCACCTCCTCAACCCAACTTCTTATCTTCTTTACTCACATCTTTCCTTTTTTCTCTCCTCCTCCCATGGATGTAAAAGGGACAGAGCTTAGGAGAAAGGAAAGGTAACTGTTAGTTGTTTGAACCTTGACATGTATAGGCAGACCTTTCTGTCTTGCTAGCCAGCTCCCAAATAACTACATGGAGACTTCTTATTAATTATAAAAGATTGGCTAATAGCTTAGGCTTGTTTCTAACTAACTCTTATAACTTCTATTTCATTTCTATTAGTTTGCTTTCTGTCTTGCGACAGTTTTATTACCTGTATCCCATTTTGTGTATCTGACTTGTTCCTTTCCTGGCTGGCTTCTCCCCATGTCTCCTGGCAACTCTACCTTTCTTCATCCCAGAGAGCTCTCTCCCTGTCCACAAATCCCATTTAACTTCTTCCTGCCTAGCTATTGGTTATTTAGCTCTTCATTAAACCAATGAAAACAACACATCTTCACAGTGTACAAAAAGACTGTTCCACAACAGACTTGGCCATAACTCCTGAAAGAAGCAGCTTAAGGAAAGAAAGCTTTATTTTGGTTGCAGTTGCAGAGGGATCCAGTCCATCGTGGTGGGAAGGCATGGTGGAGCAGATGTGTTTGCGGCAGAGGGAGCATGTGGTAGAGGCTCTCCACACTACGACAGACCCTGAGGCAGAGAGCAAGGCAGGAACTCTTGCCAGGTTATGACCTTCCAAGCCCCACATGGGACCAGCGACCCTCTTCTTGCAGCTGGCCTCCACCTCCTAAAGGGTCCAGAACCTTCCTAAGTTGTATCACTGGTTGAAGAGTAAGTGCTCAAAACATGAGCCCGTGAAGAACTAAGTCAAATCAAAACACCAGACAGAAAAATGAAGGAAACCAGAGACTCCTCCCTGTGAAGAGGTGACTGTGCTGCCCTCCGGGGTACCCCACTTCCAGGAGAAGCACTCAACAAGCTGGGGATCTGTGGCATATGACTGGGGGCTCCAAGAGTGTAAGATTCAAGAAGCGCATGGCTGCTCAGAATTCTGCTTTCTTTGCTACTCCTGAGGCCAGCAATAGAGCTAGAGGCAGGGGGAGCCTGAGCTGCCCTATGAAAACGCAGCTGTCTTAAGCATCTTTTCAGAGCTGAGCCAGGCAGCTACTGCCAACAGAGACCTGGTGAGGCTGGGGGGAAGAAAGATAAGGCTTGTCTTCCTTCTGAGGGTCCTACAGCGCTGCCCTAAGAGTGACACTCAGAGACCCCCTTCAATCTGTCTGGCCCTTCCTTTTGTAGCCTTTCAGTTGAAAGTGCTCACTGTTCTGCAGGCTATGTGGCCTGGGGTCATGCTCTTGTTGTTTTTTCCAATTAGCTAGGTGACCCTGAGCAAGCTACACCCTGTCCCTGTGCCAGTGTATTGAAACATTGAGTGAATTACTGACTTTTTATTTTCATTCTTCTCTCTATTTCCTCCTCCTCCTCTTTCTCCTCTTCCTCCTCCTTCTTCTTCTTTTTTGAGATGGGGTCTTATGTAACTATAGCAGACCTGGAACTCACTATGTAGATAGCCTAGCCTTAAACTCACAAATATCTTGCTACTCCTTTTATTTTACTTTATTATATTTTCATGTGTGTGTTCATGAGTGTGTGAGTTACCTGACATGCATGCTGGGAATTAAATTCAGACCCTCTGGAAGAGCATCATATGCTCTTAGCTGCTGAGGCATCTCCCCAATCCCTAGACTCACTTTTAACACAGGGATAGATTCTAAAGTCAGCCGCAAAGCATGTATGCTTCAAAACATGGTGTAGGAAGTACTTCCGTCTATGTTTTGCTTTTATTCGTTAATAAATAAAGCTGTTTCAGCCAGTGACTTAGCAGAATAGAGCTAGGTAGGAAAAGTAAACTGAATGCTGGGAAAAATAAGGTGGAGTCAATGAGAAGCCGTGTGGCTCCTGTTGGAGACAAATGCTGGACAGAACTTTACCCGATAAGCCATAGCCACATGGCGATACACAGATTAATGCAGATGGGTTAGTTTAGTATTTAAGAGTTAGTCAGAAATACGCTTAAGCTATTGGCCAAACAGTATTGCAATTAATACAGATTTCTGTGTGACTATTTCAGGAGTCTGGGCAGCCATGAAATAAACAAACAGCCTCTGTCAACAAAACATTTCTTAAAGGGCCCCAAATCACCATAACAGGATCTCATGTAGCCCATAGGTGTTGGCCAAAAACTCACTGTGCAGCAAAGAATGATCCGAGTGCTGGAATTGTAGGTGTGTACCGCTATGGCGCATCTTAAGCAAGGTGAGGAATCCAACCATCCAGCGCTTCCTGTCTGCTAGGCAAGGACACCCCAGCCCAGCTGTATAGAGCTTTTCAGGCCCCAAAAAGGATCCAGTGGGGTGTCTGGAGACAAGTGTCTAGATAAGTGTCTACCTTCCAGGCAGCGAATGGTAGGTGTCCCATGTAGTCTTTCCTGAGACTCTTTTCCCATTCTGCATTCCTAGCTTCTGTAATCACACAAGTTACCAGTTGCTTCATCTGTAATTGGAAACATCAAAGAAATATTAGTATTACATGGGCTGGGACTGGAGGAGATAGCAAACCACAAAGCAGCAGTCACCAGTAGGTTAAATGAGACGCTTACAGCAGCTCTGAAGGGCAGTGCTTGGCGCAGAGTGTTCCGTAAAGCATAGGTGTCGGTCCGCTGTTATTACTGTTATTACGTCTTAGGCGCCTCCATTCAGTCTGGCCTGTGATCATCTGGAGTGTGTGGAGGACGCTGTCAGCTCTCCGCCCTCATCACCTGCTCTCCTTTGTCCCTGAATCTCTATCAGGAGCTGTTGTCCTCGTGCTTTGGGTGCCAGCTGGACGTGCCCAGGAAATCACAACTGTCTTGGCTCCCTCGCTGATTGTCTGTCAGATGCGAGTGACTCTGATGCTGAAGCCACCAAGTTCTATCACTCCGCTGCAGGAGAGAGTCCAAGGGACCCTCTCCTTACCTCTTCGCCCCCCAGACCCTCTCCCCCCAGTTCTTCACAAGTCACTTTCATGGGACTCCTCATTCCCTCACCTGCTCGTGGGAGTCTGGTCTAGAGTCGGAGTTCCTGGAATTTTTCACATCAGGGAGATGGAACCAGAGGCAGAACAGAGTGGGAGCAAGAACAGGGAGGGAAAGAAGCTCTAGAAGGAGAGGGGCGTGGTCAGGAAGAAAGGAGGGGAGGGACCAGGAGTCTCCAGTCCTGGAGGCTCCAGCAGAGGCTGCCGGGGAGGAAGTGGCTTCCAGAATTACGAAAGTGAACTAGGCTGGGAAATGGAGGACCCAGGATGGAGAAAGTGGCTTATACATGGGCCAGTGACATTTCTAGGGATGGGATTGGGTACTGTGTCTGGACCAGACAAATGCCCAAAATGGAATGAATGAGTTGAGTGGGTAAGAGGCCGGCACTGCACTCCAGGCCCTAAGCCAGCAGGCTTACTGTGGCTTCTGGTACAGTTGACCCTGCAACATGGGCCCGAGAGGTGCCTGACACATCCTTCAGATCAGCCTCTTGCCCTCTGCTCCCCAACATCTGGGGCTTCTAGTTCTGGACTGTCCCCCACCAAGGTTCCAGTGCAGGTGCATCTAGAGGTCCTTGTCATGGACCTAGATAGAGAAGTTGCCTCTCCTGCCTTCCTTCCTCTGCAGGAAGAAGACTGTTTTTCAAAGTAGTTTATGTGGCCTGAGAGATGCCTCAGCACTTAAGAGAACTTGCTGCTCCTCCTGAGTGCTTGAGTTTGGTTTCCAGCACCCGCTTTGGGCAGCTCCCAACCTCTAACTCCAGCTCCCGGAAATCTGATGCCCTCTCCTGGCCTGTACAAGAAACTTCATGTGTTATGCACATACATATGCAATCGCACACAAATAGATTTAAATCCTTTAAGTTTATTTCCAGTGTTTCTGTGTGCATGTTGGCATCTGCGCATGTTCGTGTGTGTGTGTGTGTGTGTGTGTGTGTGTGTGTATGCATATAGAGGCCAGAAGTCAACACTGGTTGTCTTTTTCGATTGGTTCTTGACTTTATTTTTTGAGGCCAGGCCTCTCACTGATTGCCTAGGCTGGATGCCCAGCAAGCCAGAGACCCTCTGCCTCTACTTTCCCAGTGTTGGGCTTGCACGATACCAAACTTTTTATGTAGGTTCTGGGTACCCAACTCAGGGGTTCATGCTGGCATATTGAGCCCTTTACCAGCTGGGCCATCTCCCCCAGCACCTACAGAATGGCATTCTTCAGAGAGACCAAAGATCCTCCACCCTTAGAGCCCCTATCTCTGATCTGTCTACGAATTTCCTGCTGGCTCAATACAGATGCTGGTCTGGAGCCAGCCTGCAGTGTGAACAGGTTTCCTGGAGACAAAGGTAACTTGATCACCAGTCACTCTGGGCACAGCCGAGGTGCCAAGGGTGTGTGCCTTTGTCCACCCTTTCCAACAAGACCCTTTGTTCTTATCTGTCCTTTAAGACTTAGCTCAAATGTCTTACAAAGTGCCCAGAGTCTTCCTCATCCTTTCCCTGGGAAGAAGGCTTTCTGTTTTCATGTCTGTTTTCCCTGTGACTCCCAGGACGTTTATTGAACACCTCTCTTATTAGGCTGTGTGGTTGCCTTGCAGAAGCCTGTAGCTCGTCTTGTGCTTTCTGCCATAGAGGACAATTGCTTTCGAGTACGCGCTCTGAGCTCAGTCCCTACTGGGCACTGTTTTAATTATCCTCAGATAGTCTTGAGTGGCAGGTATAAGTATCCGGAGACCCAGAGAGGGGAGGTGAATTGCCTGCAATCACATAGCTAGTGAGAGGCCAAAGCCACTGAATCTGTCAACCCAAAGCTGTCAAAACTTCAGCTCTTACTCATTGTGTAGTCATTGAATGAGTGACTCAGTAAATGGATGGATGGGTGGGTGAGTGGATGGATAGATAGATGGGTGGGTGGTAGAGCATGCTGGATGAAAGAACTGTTTCTGTCTGAAGTGCTTTACGAGAAGCTCGGGGATTCCATCCCTCGATTTGGGACGAGTCTCCTCAAATCCCTATCCTTCCAACCCCAAGCTTTCTATGAAATCTTCATTCACAGCTGAGACCCCACCCATGAAGAACGGGAAACTGACGTGTTCAACCCCAGCTATTGCCCTTTTCAACCGCCCTCAGGTTCAGTCCCCAGAGTCTCATCTGTCACTGGAGGGGCGCCCTATCCCTCCCCCCAGAGTGTTGGGGGAGCTCCCTCCTCCTGGTTAGATAGGGAGGGAGGTGAACCGCAGAGCAGAGCAGCCTCTACCGCAGCCGCGCTGACGTGGAACCAGGCAGCTGTTGGCTCTTTTTCACCGGAGCAGCTTATCTCAGATCATCTCCTCAATCACAGCCCTTAAACAGCCTCTGACTATCAATTCATATAGTGCCGGCTGCTCCAGTAGCTGCTGCTGGTGGAGGTGCTGGGAAAGAATTACCGTATATACTTGTGTAAAGGCCCCAGGATCCCGGGGTCACCTCTGTTCCCTAAGGTAGTCAGCCTAGCAGCTCAGCTCCTTCAACTTTCCCATGGTTCCTTCCATTCCCATTCTCTCTGCTCAGCAGGCTCTGGTCCCACCAAACATTCAGTACATAAAATGCATGTTCTTCAGCCTCTTTCCTTAGGGCTTCCGGGCTGGCTGTATTCTCTCCATTGGCTGCAAGGTCCTCCTGGATTACGTCTGCAGACAGCCCTTCTCGAACGACTCATCGCGCACAGCTCCCTTCTCTCTACCCCACTGTCCTGTTTTATTTTCTTCATCCTGCTTATCCTTGTTTGGAAGTTTGACTATGCATGAATGTATGCAAAAGTTCATCTCCCTGATAGAGCATATTCAGTTCCCCAGGTCCACTGGGCTTGTTTTGCATATACGCCCATCTCCTCACACTAGACCTGACAAACCGAAGACGTACAGCAGGAGTTGCTGACTCCATGGCTTTGAATCCACCTAGCGTGGTCTCAGGGTTGAAGATAGGGAAAAAGACTCTTCAGAGATGTCAAGAGATAAGCCCCAGGTCACACAGCAGATAGGCCAATTCAGGGGGGAGTCGCTGTAAAGAGAGGAAGCTGACAGCCAAACTCCTAGAGGCCCTGGAACACTTGAAGTCTGTTTTCTTTTTTTAATTTTTTAAAGTTTTATTGATTTTTCTTACATATATGAGTGTTCTGCCTGCGTTCATGTATGTGGACCGTGTGTGTGTGTGTGTGTGTGTGTGTGTGTGTGTGTGATATCCTAGGACGCCAGAAGACTGTACCAGATCTCGTCACTGGTGTTAACAGATGGCTGTGAGCCATCATGTGGGTGCTGGGGAAA
Source organism: Microtus ochrogaster (assembly GCF_000317375.1). Lineage (NCBI taxonomy): Eukaryota > Metazoa > Chordata > Mammalia > Rodentia > Cricetidae > Microtus > Microtus ochrogaster. The sequence goes on along the minus strand of NW_004949099.1, from coordinate 14,699,721 downwards.
TGGAACCCTCTAGAAGAGCAACAAGTGCTCTTCTTAGCTACCGAGCCATCTCTCCAGTTCCTAGCCTATCTATCTCAGCTCCAACGGAGTAAGTGACACAGTGACTCACGTTTATTAGTTTATTGTGGATTTGCCCCTGTGCCTGCCTTGTGTTAATGGCTTCCTGTGTATTTAGTTCTTGTTAGTGTCCCTTGCTATCCTGGTCTCCACTCTAAGCAACAGACCTGATAGGGGGAGCAGGTCATTTACCATCGTCATGCAGTGTGCAGGAACAGGCAGAACCTGTGACCCTTCTCCGATCCTCCAGTCCCTGTGCTTCCAGGGTGTTGTGGGAAAGATGAACTGTCATTCCTGGTCCAGGCCTTCTGTGAGTGATTAGTGTGGGGCCCGTGCTGGCTAGCAAGGGCTAGGGATGGGACGTGCAGTGGTGACCAGAGTGACCAGCCCAGCTCTGCTGCTCACAAGCTGTGTGACTCCCCTCTGAACTGCAGGTTCCACACCGATGCCCCATGCAGGACAGTGGCAGGAGAGAAGAAATGACGCACAGAAGGGGTGACCAGTGCCCCACACCCAGAAAGCTCTGAGCAAATGGATCGTTTGCTCAGATAACACAGGTCACATTCAGACTTGTGGACCCAGTCCTGGGACGACAGCTTGGCAGGGGAACTTCATTAAAGTCAGAGCCCTTAACCTAGACCCCCCCCCCCCACACACACACACCTTCTCGTTGTCCAGGAGTCTTCCTCCAAGCAGTGTTGGCTGGGTTTGAATACCTTGTCTGTCTCTGTCATAGTCTCTCTATCTGGGAGTTCGTACAGCCTCCACTCTTAGCTGCCTCTGAGGTGTATGCAGCAGGCCTTTATGCAGATTTGGGCAAACAATGTCAGGTGGAGGAAAGAGCTTGGGCCAGGACTGAGAAGCAGGAAGTAGCGCATACCACACCCACTATTCAAGCAAGTGATCTGGGAGGGGGGGGAAGGGCCGGCTGCAGCTAAAATCGGCCTGGGCAAGAATTGGGATTTGAGGAGGCATGAGTGGCAGTTAGGGGTCAGGACTACAGAAAGTGGACTCTGGGGAAGGATGGACTGTGGGGGCCGAGACCACGTGCTTGGAGCACTGGAAGGAAGCTGTACCAGCATCAAGGTGAAATTCAAAAGGTCAGTGAAGCAACCTGAAGTTGGGAACATCATCCCGTCAGAGGGCTGGGCCACTCTGAGGCTTCTGCTGTGGTCAACATTGAGCTTCAGTGGTTAAATCTGGGAAAGGGACCAGCGGCCCCGGATAGTGAAAGGCAGAGCTGCAGTCGGTAGACGCTGGCCAGCAGATAAGGAAAGCAGTGCGGGCGGTCAGTGATGGGGACATCAGGGCAGCCATGGTGATATGTAGTACTGGCCAGAGACCTAGCCATGGAGAGGCGGAAGTCACTCTGAGAATTTGCTCACACAGAACTGATGGGGGTTCAGATATACATGCGCGATACTGGGAGCATATTCATGTAGGATCACGTGGAGGTCGGAAGACAACCGTGTGTGTCGTTCACAGTGCTGTGCCCCTGTGTTCTGAGAAAGGGTCTCCTCACTGGCCTGGAGCTCACCCTGCAGGCTAGACTGACTGGCCAGTGAGTCCCAAGGATTCACCCATCTCTCCATCCCAGGCTTGTCACGACAGCTGGGTTCTGGTTGTTTCTTTTTAACATGGTTTCTGCGGCTCAAACTTACACCACCTGTCTGCTTGTAAGGCAAGCACTTACCTGACTAAGACACCTCCTCAGCCCGGTTTGGATTTGTTCTTTGACACAGGCTCGAGCTGGCCTTGAACTTGAGATCTTCCTGACTCAGTCTCCCAGGTTCTAGGACTGAAGCAGGTGAGACTGTGCCCAGGTCCCACACTGTCAGAGCTTTGTTCAGAGAGTGGAAGGGTGGGGTCTCCCGTGTTACCAACTTCTGACCTACATTCATTGTGCCTATTTTGGTACCAGCCTCACATCCCCTTTAAGGAAAATCCTTCCTTCCCTATCTTAGTCACCCAGGTTCCAGAACACATGTGACACTTAGGTTTAACCGGTCATGTTTCCATCCACTGGACACAGCGAGGTTCAGCAGTGACGTTGACTGAGACCCAGCTTAGCTAGGCTGGCTTTGAATTCTATATGTAACCAAGGATGACCTTGAGCCTCTGACCTTCCTGCCTCCACCTCCCCAGTACTGGGATTTGGGGATACCATATCTGGTTTATGTGGTGCTGTGGTTTGAACCCAAGGCTTCATGCATCCTGCACTCCGTCAACAGAGTTTCATCCACAGCCCTGACCCTGGGCATTTGGGTGGGACTTCTGGTGGAGAGAAACTCCCCCTTTTACTGGATTACCAAATGAGAGAGTCTATACCTGGGAGTTCGCCTGAGAATGAAAACAATAGAGAATTAACTGGGGCTAAGAATCAGAGCTCCCATTCAAAGGTGTTAGGCCCTGGATCCTGCTCTACCAGAAGCTCATCCTGAACTCTGACCTTACTTCCCTGCCTCTCGTATCTTTGTTCCAGGAGAATTCAGAATGGAGACACAAAGACTAAAGCCTGTTTATGCTGGCTCAAACAATGAAGTCACAGACTACCAGGGGGAGTAGCTCCTTGCTCACCTAAATTCAAATACCACAGAGTCAGGGGTGGATGGAGGGCACCAGAGAACAAGAGTAAGAGAGAGCCCTGGACCGTATAAAGGGATGGGGAAGGTGACCAGCCACATCGTCGGCATCAGAGAAGGGAGTCTCTGCAGCTGGCATCCGCGGTCCTGGCTTCTGCCCTTGTGTCAGTGTGGCACAGTACCTGACTGGCTCTTTCTCAGCCCTTCCAGGGAACTTACCTTTGGGACTTAAATTGTTCTGTTTGGTTGGTTGTTGCTTTGTTGTAGTTTTTTCCCTCCTTGTTCCCAAGAGACTTCCCACTCTGAGGCAGAGCTGTTCACTCAGCTGCCCTTACTTCTGGGCTGTGGTTTTCATCCCTGGGAGCCTTTCCTGCATCTGGCCAATCACATTGGAATCTCTGCGGTTGCGGCTGTTGGAGTCCAGGTTTTTGCACACGCTAAGCGAGAGGGCACTGTCACTGAGCAACACCCCTGTCACTCATATGGACATCTATCTCTTCAGAAGATGGTTGTGTGTACGTAGGCAGTGTGTGTGTAGCGCAGGTGGAGACGGAGGCCGGAAGTTGTCATTTGGTGTCTTTCTCATTCACCTTTCACCTTATTTCTTTTGTCTTAATTTTCTTTACTTTTGTGTGTATGTGTAACTGCCTGCATGTATATGGGTACCAAGTGCACGTCTGGTGGCCACTGAGGTCAGAACCGCACTCCAGAGTGGTTGTGAACCACCATGTACTGGGAACGGAACCTCAGTCCTCTGCGAGGGCAGCAAGCACTCTTAGCCTTGGCGCCATATCTCCAGCCCCGTCTCCACCTTATTTTTTGAGTCAGATGTCTCACCAAACCTACAGCTCATTGTTCAGCTGAAACTGGCAATCCCCAAACTGAAATCCAGCAAGACCCGAGGATCCCCGGCCCCCCTCCCCCCATCTTCACAGTGCTGGGATCTTAGATCCATGCACAAAGCCCTGTGTCCGACTCTTGATGGCTCCCTCGACCATTTTGAAACACATTCCTGCAAAGACTCAAACTGACAGTGTTAGGTACGCTGAGGGCAGGGGCCGGGTCTCCAAGGCCCCCCACATGAAAGAGAGAGTCTCTGATAAATGTTGGCTGTAAGGAGAAACGACAGCCACTCACAAGCGAACCTAGGCCAAGAGCAGTTCCCAGGGGGTGAATGAACTAATGAGATGAGCAAAAATGAACGCATGAATGACCCAGCCATGTGCGTGGGGGAACCAAGGCCCTAGCGGTATGTGACTGAAGAGGCTGAATATCCAGGTCACAGCAAGTCCCCCCAGTATTATCACAGTTCTGAGCGAGCTGGGCTGTGCGGCCAAAGTGCTTGTCGTTTATAAGTGAATAGGGGAACTTTAAAACTCATCCGGCAGTTTCCCAGTAGTGTGGGGTTGAAGAGGAGGGGAGCGGGCGATCACTAGAACCTGCAGGGTGTGGATGCAGACCTTCTAGTCCTGGAGATTCCTACAGGGAACTGAAAAGTCCTCTCCCAGCTCCTCTGGCAAGAATGAAAATATATGGTTTAATGACAATGGCCGATTCAATTTCAAACAAGTGGCTCCTAGCCACCTCCAAGAAGCTGCTGTAAAATCCCAGACTCCTGGGTCTGGTTTTGAAAAAGCCTGCTTTGTGGGGGAGGGGAAACTGGTCTTTGGTGAGACCCAGATTCAGTCTGAGTTTTGAATGGACTTCGGGACAAGGTCTTGATGCCTCTTTAATATCTCCCCCAAATGTTATTAGCTGTAATGAGCAACCTCTAGGGTCTGAGTTAGGTCCTGGGGTGTGGGAGTGGGAAGGATTACAGTCCTCTAGAGGACTGGCCCCTACCAGCCATGGTCCTGACCTGCACTGCTCAGGGAAGCCTGGCCCATCATTGTTCCGCCCCCATGGCCTGAGCCTCCAGGGCCAGCGAGCAGGGAGGTCAGAGCTGCCCCAGCCCCAGCTGCCAGTTCCCTGGTTATCTGAATTGAAGAGGTCAGAGGTTAAGTGAGAGATCAGAGTACCCGGGTCAGAGAAAGAAAAACAAATCCCCAGGGCCTTCGCCTGTGCTTTCCGAGGGTGTAGGCCGTGCCCTCTGCCACAGATGGGGGGATATTTTATATGTAGCCCAGTCCTTTTCTGTTACCATGTAAACTGACTGATTTCTGTACCCTCTTTAATTGAGTTAGAGGAATTTCATGAAGCAGGAGAAAAGGGATGGAGGGGCATTTGGATTCTGTTGGAGGCTCTACAGTTGGAAACACTGCTGCAGCCTCAGTGTCCGGAGAAACTGTGAGACAGGGCCGTGAGACAGGGTTGAGAGCTCTGAGAACATCACACAGCGACTCTGGATGGAGCCAGGTGAGAAAGGCTGCTGTTGAGCAAAGAGGCCAACCTCAGAGCTTGGTATTCCGTGTTCTGCTATGTTTTATGGGGTTTTTTTTTGTTTGTTTGTTTTTGTTTGGTTTTTCGAGACAGGGTTTCTCTGTGGTTTTTGAAGCCTGTCCTAGAACTAGCTCTTGTAGACCAGGCTGGTCTCGAACTCACAGAGATCCGCCTGCCTCTGCCTCCCAAGTGCAGGGATTAAAGGCATGCGCCACCACCGTCTGGCTTGTTTTATGTTTTTTAAAACAAACAAACCTGCAAAACCTGTAAGCCCAGTGCTCAGGAGGCAGAGGCAGGAGGATCTCTGTGAACTCAAGGCCTGCCTATCTACAAAGCAAGTTCCAGGACAGCCAGAGCTGTTACACAGAGAAACCCTGTCTTGGGAAAATAATAATAATAATAATAAATCAAACAATGTCTTGTGTGGTCCAGGCTGGCCTTGAACTCTTCCTGCTTCTGCTCCCCGAGTGCCAGGTTACTGGCAGGTAACACTGTGCCGGTTTATGGAGCGCTGTGGATGGAACCCAGGGCTCTGTGGATGCTAGGCAGGCACGCCAGCAACTGAATGTACGCTCTAGTCCAGTATTCTGTGCTGCGAACACACTCCTTGTTTGTTCATTTAAGTCGGTCTCTAGGTAGCCCAGGCTGGCCTTGAACTCCTGAGTCACCTATCTGAAAGCCTTGCAGCATCTCCGGCCGCTCTTTACCTTGTGCAGTTCTCAGAGGACAATGGTTCAGTGAGGCGTTTGCTGGGGTGGCTTGTGTTACACTAGAGCCGGGAACAGTCCACGTCACCTAGGCTCTGGGGCTATCTGGATGACGACCTTGGGTCTGTTTCTCCAGGCCTTCCTTTCCTTATCTAGGCTGTGGGAGTAGCAGGCTTCCTGTCCTTGTTGTACTGGTTTGCAGCCAGCACGGTGGAGGCCTACGATCTCAGTCAGTGTCCCAAAGAACTCCTTCAGGCCTTGAGTATGTGGCTCTGAAAGATGGACTCTGTGCTGTTTCCCAGAATTCCCCAGTGGCCATGGGGTTCACTTGCTTGGTTTTTACCCCTGCTCTACCCCAACTTCCCTATCATAGGCCAGCTGTATCCCTTCAATCTTAAACATCTCCTGCTCTTCCATCTATCCGGCTTGGCTTTTAGTGGCTTTATTGTCCTGGTGGAATGGAACAAAGTATCTAAAATGCCTGACACAGGTAAGTCCTCAAGTCAATGACTGTCATTGATGAAACATTTACTTGGAAGAAGTGCTGGGGCGGGCACGTGGGATTGAGCAGCTCACCAGCACTTCCTGCCAACATTCTTCCCCAGAGCAGAAACGCTTACCCTGTCCCCATGAAGAAAGGGAGCGGCAGAGAAAAGCGGTTCCTGACATGAGCGGTCACAGCCATCGCCCCGTGTCTTAGGGATTTCATTTCTGTGAGGAAACACCGTGACCAAAAACCACTCAGGGAAGGAAGGGCAGGAACTCAAGCATAGCCGGAACCTAGAGGCAGGAGCTAATGCAGTGGCCAACATAACTTGTTCAATCTGCTTTCTTATAGAATCCGTGCTCACCAACACAGAGTGGTACCGCCCACAATGGGCGGGGACGGGGCAGGGACGGGCCCTCCCACATCAGTCACTAATTAAGAGAATGTCCTATAGGCTTTCCTACAGCCTGATCTTACAGAGGTATTTTCTGAATTGAGTGAGGGTCCCGCCTCTCAGATGACTAACTTATTTCAAGTTGTTAGCCAGCACACCCTGGAAGGTGTCCGGCTTACAGCCCATTCTCAGGACCTTGTAGATAGCTAGTAGGCTCTCGACACACGGTGGCATACCTCAACACACGGTGGCATACCTTCCTAAAACTAAGCTGGAGCTAAGTGACTATTGGCAAGTCTGAGTAACACTCACCCCTCTTATTAGAGCCTCAGACTCTTCAGGGGAGGATGGGCTGTGTGCTTTGAATGCCTGTATCCCCAGGGCTGAGCATACAGCCTTGCATATATTAAGTCTGAATAAACAAGTGTCTCCGTACTGAGGGCATGAACGAAGAATGGACACGCAAAGAGCTCAAGGGACTGAACACAGTAGGCTTGGCCAGAGAGGAAGAGGAAGAGTGTAATAAGAGATCTTGGTTGCAGATGGTGATGGATCACATATGCCAAGTTAGTTAGGAGTACGGGTTTGTGTTGTGACATTCCTTGTAGATGTCTTTGAGCCGGGAAGACATCTTTGTGACATGGCAGAAATCATGTTTGAGGAAGACTTTTCTGTCTCTTTGGCTGTAGGGTGGAGTTTCTGCCCCTCCTGTGTATCACTAGGTCTCTGTGACCTTGTGGCAGTCGGTGGGTGCATCGCGGATGCAGAAAATGCCAGCTCCTGATCCCTGTTCTATCAGGGCTGGGCTGTCATAGCTCCTTGAGGCAGCTGGTCACACTGTGCCCAGTGTCGGTGCTAGACTTGATGCTTAGCATGTGAGAGGCTCTGGATTCAATCCTTGTCACAGGAAGGAGAAAAACAAATTAAAAAGAAAGAAAGAAAGAAAAGATAGCCCAGCCCCTTACACACATGATAGGATAGAAATGGCAGAAACACCCAAGCAGGTAGGAACAGCAGGGCTGTCTGTGGGGGATCTCCCAGGAGATGGGCAGAACAGAGACAACCAAGGAATCTCGCCCATGCTGTCCCTGTTGGGAAGTAGGGTGAAAGGGGAGGGTCCTTGTGAGTTTCTTTTGTTGGCTTCAGTAAGACCTGTGGAATTAATAACACTGAAGGAAACTGAGAAAGAAAAGACGGGGGCCAGGTGCCAGAAAGCCGTCTGGCAGTTTCTCAGATCCTGAGTCAGAAGCATAGACGCCAACCCCTCCCCTCCTCGGCACTCACCCAACAGAAAATCGAGTGTGGGCGCCTACACAAAGAGCCGTAAGCGTTCACGGCCTACTTGTGCTGTAGTCCTGAACTGGAAACAGCAGCATCCATCAACCAATAGGCATGTAAACAGAATCTGGGACATCTGTGTGTGAAAATACAGCTGTGGGATCACCATGTTAGGCGATATAAAAAGAATTTGCCCGAGTGCCGGCAACAACGTAAGACGGTGGAAATGCAAACTAACCTATCGCAATAGGAAGCAGGTCTGTTTTCGAGGCGGGGTAGCTACATCCATCGTGACTGTGTCTGTATGTAAATACATGGGTATGTGAATACATCAAAACCCTCTGTGTTTTGTTCTTTAAATATGTTTAGAGCAGCACCTGCCAAATATACCTTGATAAAACCATTCAAAAACCATCTTTGAGAAGGAGGCCATGGTGGCTGTTCACACAGTGCCTGGGTTGACATGAGCTAGCAGTCTGAATACCTGGAGTCACTGCTGCCCTGTGAAACATGATAGGCATGTTCTGAGACAGCTAGCTAGAACGGTTCAGGGAACAGGTTTGATGAAGCAAACGCATAGCGTGGTGAGTGTGTGTGGAGGCTGGGTGTTCATGTGGGTTGTGTATGGCTGTGGGGGTGAAGGTCAAAGGTTATCTTCTGGTATCATATGTCGGGAGCCTTCTGCTGTAGTTTTTGAGACAAGCCTCCCTCAGGTCTGTCTGGAGCTTGCCAGCAATCCAGTCACCTGTCTCTGCTGGTGTTACAAATGCATGTCACCTTGCCCAGCTTTCTAAAGTGGTTTCTGAGGATCACTCTTGGGTCCTCATGCTTTTGTAGAGCAAGCTTCATGGACCCAGCCATCCCCTTATCCCTGTGTGTGTGTGACTTTAAGGGGGAGGAGTGTGTTTCCCTGCCAGTCAGAGCCCTGGAGCTTGCTGTGTGGTCATTACTAATTGGGCTGATTGGCATCTGTAACTATTTTTAAATGTTTAGAAAAATTCATTTATCCCTTTCAGAAGTGTCTAAGGGTGTCAGTCTCAATGCACGCACGGTGCTTGTTGTGTCAATGACCCACAATTTATTTAGGTTTTTTTTTTCGTGACCCCTTGTGGGGGTCAGATTATCTCCAGTGTTCTGGTGTATAAATCACAGCGGACAATTTGGTCAAGAGCAATTTGGCCAGAGGCGAATTGATCAAGCTGTCAGTGTGGTTGAAATGTTGAGTTCATCAATAATAAAACCTTTCGGTTACAATGTTTATACAAAGATTTTTTTTCATTCCAAAGGGAAATTTTGCCTGGAATGATTTTCCTTTTTGTGTTTTCTTTTTCTTTTTCCCAGTGATGAAGATCAAAACCAAGGCTTCGAAAATTAGGCAAGCACACTACGGTTGAGCTCCATCCCCCAATCAATTTCCAACCTCTGATGCACCTTCCAGCAAGCTCATCTTTGTTCTGTTTCATTTTCTTTGTAGGGTTTTCTCTATTTTCAACACCATCGTATTTCTCATCACTTATAACCTCTTTGGAATTAGATTGAGAAGGAAGAAACCTAAGCAACCGTCACTCAAAAGTTGGAAACAAACCCAACGTTCATTATTCTATGTCTCATCTAGCGCCTTCACGATTCACGATACACACTGGTGACTGATGGATCTTGGTTCCACATGCTAAATAAAACCTTTCAGGAGAGTGTGGTTAAACAAACAGAAGACTCTGTTACTGACAATAAAGTGGATTAGTGTGTGTGTTGGGGATGAGGGTGGGGGTTACTGGCAGTTGAGCCCAGCGTCTTAGGCACACTAGGCAAGTGCTCTGCCACTGAGCCATACACCCCGCCCAGAATGAATTCTTTAGAGGTGTAAACCAAATTCCTACTCCTTTGTTGTTGTTGTTAGGTTGTTTGTTTGTTTTTTGAGACAGGGTTTCTCTGTGTAGCCCTGGTTGTCCTGGAACTTGCCCTGTAGTCTAGGCTGGTCTCGAACTCAGAGATCCACTTGCCTCTGCTTCCAGAGAGCTGGGATTAAAGGTGCCACTACGGCCCAGTCAAGTTCCCACTCTTATTGCTACACAGAGAAAGTAACAGTGACATCTGACATCAAAGCTCTCTAGCTCAGTGATGCTGTAACGTTCTCTTTTCTTTGACAGACCGCCTCATGGGGTAGCAAAGTCAGACAAAGTAAATCCCCCAAACCAGGTCTCCTCACCCCTTTCCACCAAACTGGGGTACCACTGTTCGACAATGTGTTTTATTTTGCTTTGTTCTTCTTTGCATGTAGGGAAGCTCCATGATGACATTCTTTAAGTCCTTCACCTTCTGACAGCAACCTGACTCCAGAGAGCCTGCTCCCGTCCACCATTCCTAGGCCACCCAAACTAAGCAAAGTCTTATACATGGCTTTTCTAACACCAAGGTGCTGTGTGGCTCTGCACTCTGGGACTTCTTACAGCAACAACTGGTCACCCAACTTGTGGTAGAGAGTTCGTATGAAACCCTCATTCAATTCTCAGTTCCCAAAAAGGGAAATAATAATAATACCAACTTGACAGTCAACAGTTATATTCCTAGATATTCTCTGGCTGGAGGAAATTAATGATTCATTTCTTTCATTTACTATGCATTTACTTTTTACTTATATGTGTGTTCCTATGTGTGCAGTTGCCACATGGGTGGCCACACCTCCAATGCTGTCCCATAGTGATGTCATCTACCCAGTCACTGGCCAGGAGCTCACCCAGGGATCCTCCTGTTCCCACTTGCCCCGTGCTGGGATTGCAAACATGAGCTACCATCCCATGCTTTCTTACATGGTCTAGACACTGAACTCTAGCAAGCACTTTCCCAATTGAGACATTTCCCTGAACTTTGCTTGCTTATTTATTAGTGCTTGGGGGTAGGGGGGAGGAACCTAGGCTCTCCCTCTTGCTAGGCAAATGCTCTACCACTCTCATCCACAGCCCTGATTATAAGTTCTCTTTTCATGGTGAAGCCCTTTTTTTCAGGCAAAATGGAAAAAAACTAAAAAATAAGGAAAGGGGCAGCAAGGTGGCACTTGTCAGACATGCCGGACTTCCTGAGTTTAGTTCTCAGAATGTGTGTAAAAGGTGGGAAAAGATCAACCGCTGAAACTGTTTTCTGACCCCCACACAGCTGTCATGGCACCTGGACACCCCCCCCCACACGAACATACTTACATGCATGTGCATATACACACACACTAGTAATAATAACTTAGACTAAAATAGAACAAGGTGGAAGAAATTGCCAACCTGCTACTAGAAAAGACCATTACTACTGGGCAGATCTCTGTGAGTTCAAGGCCAGTCTGGTCTATAGAGTGAGTTCCAGTACAGTCAGAGCTCCACAGAGAGACCCCGTCTCAAAAACCTGCCCTCCAGAAAAAGGGGAGGGTGGCTATCCTTTTCTGACTTCTTTTCTGCTTGTTATTATTTCTATCTTTCACCATGGGGGACCATTTAACCAATGCCTTATTGATAGACCTAGCATAGCAAGCCAGGGTGTACTTGATTGGATGAAAATAAGTTTAATTATCATTATTGGATGTGTGTGCATTAAGGGGGGCAGCGTGCTATTTTATGGAATCACTTCTCTCCTTCCACTTTTTATGTGGGTTTCATCGAACTCAAACATTTTTATTTTATTTTATTCTATTTTTGGCCGGGGGGTGGGTGGGTGTTGAGACAGGGTTTCTCTGTGTAACAGCCCTAGTTGTCCTAGAACTCACTCTGCAAACCAGGCTGGCCTCCAACTCACAGGTCCTCCTGCCTCTGCCTCCCGAGTGCTGATTAAAGGCATGCACCACCATGTGTTAAGATACGGCACAAGTGGGACCCTGGCAGGTCCCACTATGAGTGGGTACCACAACGGGTGACAGAATATGCCATGCAGAGAGAGCCTGTCTGGAGTTTTTATTGGGAGGGGATGGGGTTGGGAGGGAAGGAAGAGACACAGAAACAGAGACAGAGGGAGACAGAGATGGAGGAGATGGGGAGAGAGGGAGAGAAGAGAGATAAAGGAGAGGGAAAGAGACCCAGACCCATTGCCTCTGTGGGAAGAGTTTGGGAGTGAGCGGAACTTGTCTCTTAAAGGGACCTTTGCGTCTGGTACAGTCAGGGAACTACTTGCCATGTGCAGAGGGGTGCCAAGTTCCCGAGGGGCAGGGCCAAGGTATGCCTGGATAGTAACACAACACCTGGTGAACTCAGACATTTTTAAAATAGAGCAAATAAATCTTCAAAATCTCAAAAATTATTTGTATTAAGTTCTTGTCTTCTTGTTGCGACAGAATTCCAGACAAAAAGAAACCTCAGAAGGAAGTTTTATTTCTGCTCACAGTGTGAGCAGAGTCTGCCACAGTCCCAACCAGGAGCTTGAAGAGGTACTGCATCCAGTCAAGAAGCAGAGGGCCTGTGCAGTGGCCACGCCTTTAATGCCTTTCATTCTGCAGGCAGGGTAGGGAGGAACAGAAAGAGGGAGGGGATGTGTGTGTGGGAATCCTGATGCTTCCCTTCTCTATTCTGTTCAGTCAGGGACCCCAGCCTATAGAATGGCACTGAGCATGAGCCTCCGGAAGCTGGACTGACAGGCCTTCTCACCTCTGTTCACCCAATCTAGAAAGTCCCTCACAGGCATGCCCAGAGGCCTGTCTCCTGTGAGTTTCCAGAGTCTCTCAAGTTGACATTATAAGCCATCACAATAGTTAAATGTTTCGTGTCGAACAGCAACAACTAAACTACTCACAGTAAACCAGAATTACCTGTACCAGGGTTTAGCAAGGTTATTTTTCACCAAATAAGGCTTTCACACCTATCATCTTTTGAACTGAATCAAATGAAGCCACCTTAAATGAGGCAATGAGATGACATTCTCATAATTAATTTTTTTTTTTGTTTTAGTTTTTGCACACATCCAGAAAACATTTCCTTCAATTAAATTCTGAGAGGTGGAATTGCTGAGTCAGACAGTCTACACTTTGAAAAGCCCGGATTCTATAACTGTCCCCTGGAGATTTATTCCATTTCATATGTTCATCAGGTGTAAAGTTTCTGAGCACTTCCTGATTGTCAGAGTGCAATGCCCTAGGCTAGAGTAATCTACACCCTCCAACTTCAGGGACAGCATGGCTCCTTAGGAGACCTTCATGCTAAGCACAGTGAGCTAACCAGAAGTACTCAATAGTTCCTTTGGGGGGTTTGAGAGTGAAGGATGCTGGGAACTGAAACTAGGGGCTCCCACATACTAGGCCAGGTAGGGCTTGAACTCAGAATCTTCTTGTCTCAGCCTCCTGGTAGCAGGGCTGAGAGGCCCTCACTGCCACGTGAGGCTCAATACACATTTGTTAAATGAACAAATAGATGGCTACATTAGCAAAGGCCAAGAGGATGACATTTTAGTGTAACTGGTTGCATTTTTTTTTGTTTGTTTGTTTGCTTTCATTATAAAGCAATCTGTCAGAAGCCAGGAAGTGGGCAGGTTTATAGACAATTGAAAAAAAAAAGGCCGAAGAAAGCAGAAACCTGTAGGCCCATTGTTTCAGAGCTGTTTTGCTTCTGAAGCAGCTGGGAGACAGGCAATAAAAACATCAGGTTACTTCCAGGTAGATGTTGTTGACTAAGAGTTAAAGCCTGGGAGCTTCATTATGGTGACAGTTGACGCTGGCCTCTGGTTTACTTGGCTGTGCTCCCTCAGATTCTGCTTTCTCAGAGGGTAGGATAAACAACATGGCTTTGTCTTGGTACGTGATCCTTTAATAAATGATCCCATTTTGACTTTTAGCCTGGTCTTCTGGGGGGCTGGGTTAGTTACCTTTCTGTTGCTCTGATAAAATGCCACGATCAGACACAACTGAAAAAATGAAATTTATTTTTACTTATGGTTCCAAAGAGTGAGTTCCACAATGGCAGGGGCAAGACAATGGTAGGTAGACAGAAAACTAACAGACAACATTTTGCTGGCATGCAGGAAACAGAAAAGGGGAACTGGAATGAACTGGAAGTCAGGCAAGGCTATAAACTCTCAAAGCGGGTCCCCAGTGACTTCCTCCAGCAAGGCTCCTTGCCCTAAGGGTTCCATAACCTCTCCACACAGCACCAAGCACCACAAGCTGGGGACCAAGTGTTCCATCCAATACAAGAGCCTGTGGGGGACATTTCTCATCCAGATCACCCTGGCGATCTAGCAAAAGAGTTTAGTCTAAGAGCAAATCCAAGACCTACAAGGCTGATGCCGTGGATGAATGTGCACTGGCTGGATTCCGCTATACACCAAACAGCTTCACTCGAAACTGCAGGCAGGGGCTCAGGGATGGTTCAATTAGTAAACTTCTTGTCTTGCATGCCTGAAGGCTTAGATTCAATCCCCAGAGCCCACATGGAAAAAGTCAGCTGTGTGAGTGCGCGTTTATAATCTCAGTGTTGGGAAGGCAGAGACAGGTAGACCTCCGGGGCTCAGTGGCCAGCCCGTCTAGCCTAACCACAATCTCCAGGCCAGTGAAAGACTGTCTGTCTCAAATGATAAGGTGGACAGGCCCGAGAGATGGCTCAGCAGGCAAAGGTGCCTGACATCAAGACTGACAACCTGAGTTCAATCCCCTGGACCCACACGGTGGGAGGAGAGAACTGACATCCCCAAGTTGTCCTCTGTTCTTTATATGTGTGCTATGGCGCATGCATCACACACATATATAAATGTAATAAGAAATAAGCCAAGGTGGACTTCATCCCTGAGGAATGACACCTGAGGTTGTTCTCAGGCCTCCACATGCACACATAGGCACACACATGTATATACATGCATCATACATACATACAAACAGTAAATAATTATTTTTCACGATCAGATGGTTGGAGAACAGGCTGTTGTCTGGCCTCTGTGAACTCTATGGTCATCTGGGGGTTCAGCTGGGGATGCGTGATTCAATGCGGCCTTTCACGTGTCCACATCCAGTGGCTGGGATGGTTCATATCTGCTCCGTCTCATCCTCTAGCCAGCCCAGGCTTGCTCACGCTGTGCATTCAAAGTTCCAAGGAGCAGCAACAGGTCACTCAGCCACACTCTTCAGTCTCTGGCAGTCACCTTTACCACCTCTAGCTGGCCAAATCCGGCAGGCACCACAGTGGAGGCCAGAGTTCACCAATGGGAGAATGTAGGTGTTGGAGGTGTTGGAGGGGCTTGGCATGGCATGCTGGCAGTCCCTACAGGACTGGATTGCTTCTGATGCTAGTCTCACTGCCTTTGATTGGTTTTCTAATGCTGAAATTGAAACTGTAGCACATGGTTTCTGAAGCTGCAGTTTGGACCTTGAACTTTTATACTAATATATGTTCAGCTCTGTCTTTGAAAAAAGAACCCCATAGCTACAAAAACCGTTTCGGGGGTGGGGCGTGGGGGAGCTGAATGTGGCCAGGAATGCGTAATCGCTATCTTTTTGACCTTTATCTGAACAAGTGCGGAGAATCATAACTCTGGGCTGCAGGGGCTGCGGGCGGCTTGTCTGCCCTCTCCTCATGCACTCAGATAAAGTTCAGTAACTCCCGTTTGCCCATCACAGCTGCTCAGGGCTCGGCAAGCCGCCATTTTCCCCCTTGCTCAGCACTTGTGAAGTGATTTAATGGCAAAGCCCTTAGCATGAATTAAACATCGCCCCGGGCTAGCACCTGGAGAGACCACCTGGGGAGACAAGAGAGCATTTCGTTAAGAAAGCATTGTGCAAAGGGCTGGGGTGCCAGAGGTTGGGCCCTCCTAGCCCGGGGTTGGAACCCAGCCCTGAAAAGAACAGGCTTTGTGCAGACTTTCAAAGAACAGTGGCTGAAATGATCCCCCGCTCCGCCACTTCCAGCCCGGAAGTCTCTGCCTCCTGCAGGCACACATGCCTGTTGGAAACAGAAGAAAAGGCCTGGTGCAAATCTCTCGCATTCCTCACTTGAGAGGGCAAGGAGGTTAATTTGGGAAATAGTTCTCTAATAGAAGCCAGATTTGGGGAAAGTTAGGCAACAGATTTAGAAGTCATGTCTCTGGTGGGGGCGAGAGGGGCGCTCTGGGGATGGCGTGATGGTGCAGGATCCCTGTGTGTGAAGGCTGTAGGGGTCATTGGCCAAATAGGATGATCTTAATAGCTGCAATTTATTCTTCCTCTGGGGCTCTGCAGTCAGAAGGCTGCCTAAGCAGCTGTTGACTTCACTCTAGGCTGCTGGACTCTGAGAAAGGTTTGCCTGACTTTTTCTTCTTCTGGTTTTGATAGTCTCCTCAGGAAAAGCATCCCCAGAAAACACAGATTCATCTGCACTTATCTGCCTGGCCCTCCCTGTTCTGTTGTGTTTTCACAGTTAACACACGACACACACAAACACACACGCACGCGGTATTGTTCTTCGAATAAGGAGGTATGTATAAGTGTTTTTCAAATTATCTGGCTAATGGGCCAGCTTTTAAGATTTCTAATCCACTGCAGACCAATGCTTTCATAAAACATCATAAAAATAAAGTAATAGAAGAAAAGAAGGCAACAGCATAGAAAAATACAAGCTCAACATTTTTATTATTAGATTCAGCAGACACGAAAGTTAAATGAGGCTGGAATTTCTTGGCACTCGCACTTTCTGGACTCTGAGTTCTATAGTCCATGTAGGGATGCTGTAGACACACTTCTGCATGCTTAACAGATCCATCCATGCATCCACCCACTCACCCATCCATCTATACATTCACTCACCCATGCATGCATCCATCCATTCATGCATTTACTCATCCATCCATCCATCCATCCATCCATCCATCCATCCATGCATCATGTATTTACTCATCCATCCATCCGTCCGTCCGTCCATCCATCCATCCATCCATCCATGTGTCTTCTACACATCTAACTGCTGTTCCAACCTGGAGTCCCCCTGACAGGTGGTTGATTCTAGTCTTGGGTGTGATGGGATTGGCCCTGGGGGTTCCATGCACTTGAGGATCCAGCTAAAGAAGACTAGTCAGACTACAGAGGTGGCTTAATGTAAGATCTGGAGGACAGAGAAGGTGGGGTAGGGGAGTGGGAGTGGTGTTGCAGGGGAAGATGAGAGGGTCTGGAGATAGCAGGGCTATCCTGTTTGAGTCCCAGCAGATATCTCAGTGCCGGGAGCCAGAGGTTCCTCCTTTTGCCTAGAGGCAGTGTTAGAGACAGGTGGACCTGGGGACTGGATTTTGGGGGGGACTGTGAGACTGTGCCCTGGGCATAGTTTCATTTCTGAGTGCCTATTGCTGGCAACAGCTGCAGCCACAGGCAGGGACATGCCCCACAAACAGGTGTTCATTCAAGGAAGCTCCGGTGACTGCTGTGTGGGGGATCTGGGAGTAAAGCCAATAGGGGCTGCTGCTACCAGCCAGCCTGAAAGAAATGGGGCCTAGGCCAGCTCCATGGAGGGTAAGAAGCCCTGAGAAACCCCAAGGGCCCAGCCTGGACCAAATGTGATGCCTAAAGTGGATCCTTGTGAAAGACGGCGGAAGATTCAAGCGCAGTCGCAGTGTTGGATGTGAGCTGCCAGATCAGGCTCGCTGAAGGATGATAGGGAGCCAACCTTAGATCAGAGCAGCCTCTTACTATGATCAAGGCTCCAAACTTCTAGGAGAGAGAGAAAGAGGTCTCCTCAGCTTCCAACCAGAAAAACAAGGAGTTCCCCCTCCTGCAATTACAGGAAGGCAATAAACAAACACCTGAGAAGCTTTCACTCAGTACCCTGCTGACAAAGGAAGGCTGAGCAATAGGCCAGCAATCCCCCAAGATCCAATTCTGTTTGTTTTTAAACAATAGCAGTGGCCACACAAAAGCCCAGTGGTTGTGGTCTGAATGTGACACACACACACACACACACACACACACACACACACACACTCCCGGAGCTCCTGTGTTTGGACACTTGGCCCCAGCTGGTGGTGCTGCCTAGGGAGGTTGGAGAACCTTTGGGACAGAACCCAGCTAGAGGAAATAAATTGCTAAGGGGTGGGATTTAGAGACAACAGCCCCGCTTTTGGCCCAGTCCCACCTCCTTGCTTCCTCTTCCACCCAGGTGTGTGAACAAGCTGCCTCACCTCAGACAGGGCCTAGTCTACTGATGGCCTACTCATTTCCAACCCATACTTCCTTCTCCCCACATATCTATAGCTGTCTACAGCAGCTACATGTCCCCTCTGCCTTGGTTACCTGATGGACCAGATGACCGGTAAGTAATATGCTTAATGTTGAAGTCACACAAAACACCTCTGGTAGTAATTAACCATTAATTCTTCTAGAAACAACCCATCTAACATTCAGGGGTGAGTTGAACCAGATTTTGTGGGTGTGTCTATTTTATTTAAAGGGTCAATATCTGGGAATGTTAGAGGGACCATGGAGGTGATGTGATTGATCTACCACAAAACCTTGAGGAGCCAGCGTGCCTTTCTCCTACAGCTACCCTAGGAATGTAAGTCTGTTTGCTGAAACCTTCTCCAGCCCAGGTCACAAGGCACAGTCGATCCCCTGGAGAGGGCTGCGGAAAAGAGAGCCCTCCACTTAAACGTGAAGGGTTGTCTCTTCAGCTCCTAACGGCACTTCATCCATCTAGACCCGCAGAGAACTGAGTTAGTGTACATACCCTTAAGATAGTCACAGTGGCTTGCAGATCTCCTGTAAATCAGGCTGGCCTCAAACTCGCAAAGATCTATCTGCCTCTGTCTCCTTAGACCTGGGATTAAAAGTGTGTGCTGTCACCACCTAGCTGGATCTACAGGGTTTTTGGGGGGTGGGAGGGGTGTTTCAAGACAGGGTTTCTCTGTGTAGCCCTGGCTGTCCTGGAACTCTGTAGACCAGGCTGGCCTTGAACTCATAGAGATCTGCCTGCCTCTGCCTCCTGAGTGTTGGCATTAAAGGCGTGTACCACCACCGCTGGCTTAGACCTATAATTCTTGTTTCATATGTTTTCCTTCATTTTCCCATGTGTTTGTTTCTGTTGCTTCATCTTCGCATGGCCCTGTGTCTAGAACACTGGCCAGCACAGAGTGCTAAGAGTGAGCTGTCTAGATAAGCGGGTGTGCCGGGCTCCTCCCACTGTTGCCAGTCCTTGTCTTTTGGGTTTTGTTTACTCAACTTGCCCTTGTTCTCCTTTGGGGACAGGCTATTGTCTTCTCCCCAGTACTTCTTCCAGCACCCACTAGGGCTTATCCTTGTACTAGGTACAATAACCTGAGTGACTGCTTGGAGGGATGGTGGGGCATGTTCCAGGTCTTCCCACTGGGGAGCCAGGCCAGTTGCCAATTGCTTTGAGGGTATTCCACCCCACCTCCCCACTGCGGCAACCTAGAATCCTCCCTAGTCTCTGAGCACAAGTTACAACCACAGCCGTCATGTGGGATGCTCCACCTGACTCCAGACTTGGGGTGACTGTGGGTAGGGAGCCCTTTCACTCTCAGAGATGGTGACAACATGACGATGCTTGCTTTCCTCATGGTGTTTCTGTCCTTGCTTGTGTCCTGATGCTTGCTAGATCACCACTCCCGAAAGAAACAAGTACAGTTGATAGAACGCCTGTCTGGTACGAATGGGGAGGCCCTGGTTTCTACCCCTTGAACCAAGTAAACTAGTCCCAGCGCCTCACACCTATGACCCTGGTACCAGGGAGAAGAAGCAGTATATGTACAGTTGAAGGCTGCCTTCAGCTACACGGGGAGTTTGAGGCTGGCACAGGCTGCACAAGACCCTGTGGAAGAAAGAGAAAAGAGAAAGGAAAGGAAAACAAAATGAAAAAGAATGACTGCTTAAATCTTTACCTCCGGATCTGCTGCTGAAGGAAGGGTCCCCGAAATAAGATGGCCAGTGTCTTGTCTTCTGGGAATGACAGCATCATGGGGAAGGATAGTGTATTCCCCTGGCATTTCAGTAGGAAGTTTCCAAACTGAAGAGCGGTGGAAAGCAAGAACTCACTGTCAGCCAGGTTTACCAGAGAATGTCACTTCCCTACAACATTTTTTATCTTATCTCCCCCTTGGAGATGTTTAAAGTCATCATACAGAAAAATATAGCTTATATATAGTTTATAGACTGTAGTTTAGAAATCTAAAGTTTTCCAAACAAAATAGTATGCATTTAAAAAAACCCAAAGATTAGAGAAATAGCTCTGATGGTGAAGCGCTTGCTGCCCAGGTGTGAGGACTGCATTCAGTCCCCAGAAACTCCACTGAAAAAGCTAGACACAGAGGTGTGTGCTTCTAACCCGGCGCTGAGGAGGTAGAGATGGGCAGATCTCTGCAGTTCACAGTCTAGCCAGCCTAGCTTAAGGGATGAGCTCCAGACCAGTGAGAGATCCTGTCCCCAAAAGCCCAGCGGGTGGCTCCTGAGAAGCACACCTGATGTTGTCCCCTCATCCCCGTACGCACCTACACAAGTGTGTGCACGAGTGTTCCCGGAACAACCCAAAAGTACGTTGTAGACACCATAAAATGTCACCTGTAAAACATTCATTCTGTGTCTTCAGGAGCAAGGAGTAGTCTTGGGCCAGTGAGATGGCTCAGTGGGTAAAGGTGTTTGCCACCAAATTTACCTGGCAATATGAATTTCATTCCTGGGATCCACCTGATGTAAAGAGAGAACCAACTTCCCCAAGTTGTCCTTTGACCTCCACATGTGTGCTGTGGGACACGCACACACACACGCATGCGCACACACACACAGCATAACTAAAATTTTAAGCAAGAGGCATTCCCCTATGTTCCACAGATTCCACGATCACATCTAAGGAAATTGGCCTTGATATAATTCTGCCTCCCTAGCTGTTCCAGTGATGTCCTCTGTGGTCCCTCCCTCACGCTGCTAAGAATAGCATTTTTGGACACAGTAAACATCATTAACTTTGAACCAAATTGAATGAAACAGAATCACTGCCCTAAGTGCCATGCCTCCCTCCATTTGAGGGACAAAGTCCCTCCCACCCCCAGTAGGGCTGAACTTCCTAGGGCAGGACTGACTTCCTGACTGCTTAAAGCTAAAGATACAGAGCTTGCCCCAAAACCCAGCATCACTACCCCTACTCAGTCAAATGTTCCATGTAGGGAGGGGGCCATTCCTTTAATGCAATTACAGACCAAGAATGCAATCATCAGCCCAGCTCCCCACCATCACACACACGCACACACACACACACACACACACACACACACGCACGCACACACACGCACACACACACACACACACGCACGCACACACACGCACACACACACACACACATGCACGCACACACAAGGCAGGGTCACAGTACATGCTAGTACATTGCCCCTTCAGTTTCTACTTCACTCGCCAGTACTGGAGACTGGACCTAGGGCTTCAAGAACATGTCTGTGAGGCAGGCATTCTCTCTCCAGCCCCACCTCAATCCTGATTTCTAATGGTTCTGCCGACGCCAGGGGCAGACTTAGAACTTTGTTTTCATTGGAAGGCAAAGAATGTGAGCTCCTAGAACCCCGCTGCTCATCCCTGGTGTCCAGAACCCCTTGTAACATTGTAGGCCCAGTACAGAAAAGTGCCCCTGTTCAAGTATTAATGAGAAATTCAAGGTGGTGACAGCAGAACATGACAGCAACCGTGGGGTCCTTCAAAGCATGGGCCTGGCCTGGTGGTGGGCGTTTCACTCCCATGAAGTTGGCTCTGTAGGCATAGATTGGCCGATAGCCTTTTCAAGCCTGAAGGCTTACGTGGAAAATAGAGGATGACACCAATGGCTGGAAGGTGTCATAGCATTGTAGAAAGAATTAAAAATACAAGACTTAACACAGAGTCTAACTCACCGGCAATATAACCAACCATGTCCTCAGGAGCATGCCAATGACAGGCCTTGGAACAAGCCCAGCTTCAGTCTTACCTCCTGATCCCACATGAGGTGTCAGAGGTGTCGCTCCGTGACAAGCCTGATTTCCGTACTCTACTGCAATGGTTAATAGCGATTGCCAGTTTGATCGATCTAGAGTCGCCTAGCAGACAAGCCCTTGTGCGAGTACAGGAGTTCACAGAACGGCTCACCCTAAATGTGGGCAGCACGTTCCAGGGGCTGGAGTCCTAGGCTGAATAAAGAAGAGAAAGCGGGCTGAGCACCAGCATATCTCTCTCTCGTTTCTCCACTGCGGATGCCATGTGACCACCCGCGTCAAACTGCTCACAACCACCTGCGACTCCAGCTGCAGGAGATCCAGCATGCTGTTCTGGCCCTTTCAGACACCTGCATGCATGCACA
>NW_004949099.1:14674365-14677476 GCF_000317375.1 Microtus ochrogaster | reverse complement strand
GCGATTTCCTATCCTGATTGAGCGTGCCTTCGAACTGTGAGCTGAGGTACCAAGGTTGCTTTTGGAGGGTTATTTTGCCCCAATAATAAGAAGACAAACTAATTCAGACCTCATCTACCAGGCTGTTTCAGTTCGCCGTCACTCCGGGTAGACCACATCCTGTTACATCCCACGGTGCCCCACCCTTCAGCTCAAAACAGCAGCGATCATTGCAGAAGCAGTGGCGTGGGGGGGGGGAGTGTTGTGTTTCCTTTCCTGATCCTTCTCCACACAGATGCACCTTCCAGCAAAGGACACTGAGGACGGAGGCAGGGATTTGTAATAACGTATCATAGTTGCATAAAAGAGAAAGAGCAGTTGGCCTGGCTTCTCTGCGACCCCCTGAGGACCGAATGGAACTGTGACCTTTCAACTTCCCTGGAATTGGGGAGGCACAAGAATGACACAGGGACCAGGACAGGATCAGGAAGGCCAGAACCACTGAGTCACCGATGCCTGCATGTTTGCACTGCCCTTTGGTTTCTGCATGTACTTATCCAAGGGTGGAGTGGCCTTCTGGGTAATATCCTCTATGAAAATTCTCTTGCAGCATTCTTGATCATAACTAAGAGGCAAAAGCACCAACTTGAGGTGGGAGCCTAAATAGATGCTTTGCTATGGCTGGGGTTTGTTGGCTGCCATGAAGGCGTGGGTGGGGTAGCAAGTGTGGGTCTGTACGATGCTTCTGCATCCTCAGCCGGGAGAAGAAACACAGAGCAGGGATTTCAGCCACTGTGTGGAAAAAGCAAACGTGGCCACAGGCAGAGACTAGAAGCTTCTTCCTGTCAACAGGAAGCCTTTCCCTTTTGGTGTGTCTGACCCACAAACAGCAGTGTTTGCTGAGCGTGCGGTGCCCTGGCTTTTCTTTTCCTGGGATGGAGTAAAAATAGCCCTACAGTTTATATTTGCGGAAGCCAGGGACTCTGCAGACCTGGAGTCCCTTCCCAGGTCAGCTCTGGAGGGACAGTCGGTTAGCGGCACTGTTCAGAGGGTGCTAGCGAAGCCAGTCAGTCCTGGGAGCTCAGGTCTGACGCCTGCAGTCTGCATTTCCACAAGATCTTCTGTGATTTAGGTGCACAGTGTTTAGGGCCTGCTGGTTTGGAGCAGAGGGTGAACAGTGGAAAAGGCAGGTGCTGTGTAATCTACCACAGGGCCTCTCTGAGCCTCAGTAGGCACATCTGCAAAATGGCCATAAAAAAGGCCATCTGTGAGGTTTAGGGGATTGTCTTTAGACTTAAGTAAGGGATCTGTGTGCAGCTCTTAGCACAGGTTCCCTGGGAAACATGCTTGAGATGTCATCATTAAGCCAGGAATGGCAGTGCATGCTGGTGATCCCGGCATCTGAGAGGCATCTGAAGCACCTTGGATTGGAGTCCAGCCTGGACTCCAGAGTCGGATTGTCTCAAAAATTCAAACACAACAATGTAACAAAATTGCCATTATCATTTACCAGATCATTAAACCCAGCCAAGGCCAGGCACATGATCTCATCCTATGCCCTCGAGCTCAGGGACCTGTTTAGAGCCCTGGGATGGAGTCCTTGCTTGTTAGGACTCATTTTCCTTGGTTTAATGATTGGCAGAATGGGAAAACTGGGTGTGCCGGTGCATGCCACTGTGCCAGTCAACTCTGCAGGGGTGAGGCAGGAGGGTCACAAGTTCAAGGTTATTCTTTTGGGGGGGTTCGAGACAGGGTTTCTCTGTGTGACAGCCCTACCTGCCCGGGAACTAGCCCTTGTCTGGCCTGGAACTTACAGAGATCCTCTGTCTCCTGAGTGCTGGGATTAAAGGCCTGCGCTGCCACCACTGCCCAGCCTAGTTATTCTTAGCTACATGTCCAGTTGGAGGTCAGCCTGGGCTCTGTGAGACCCTGCCTCAAAATCACATTATTAATTATGATAGCAAATTAGAATCAGTAAGGGGTGGTGTAGCAGTTTCTTTTTTCTTTTGTCTTTTTTTTTTTTTTTTTTTGAGACTGGGTTTCTCTGTAGCTGTCCTGGAACTAGCTCCTGTAGACCAGACTGGCCCCAGACTCACAGAGATCCGCCTGCCTCTGCCTCCCGAGGGCTGGGATTAAAGGTGTGTGCCACCACCGCCCGGCTAGCAGGTTTTTTTCTTTTAGGTCACCAACCAACTCCCAAATCATGACATGGAGACTTAATATTAGTTATGAATGCTCAGCTTTATCTTGTGATAATTTCTTGCTAGGTCTTATAATTTAACCTGTTTCTCTCCATCAGGCTTTTAATCGTTCTGTCCTTCTGTTTGTCTGTCTGTCTGACTAGTCCCGGACATCTCCCCCTTTTTTGACTAGTCCCGGACATCTCCCCCTTTTTTGACTAGTCCCGGACATCTCCCCCTTTTTTGACTAGTCCCGGACATCTCCCCCTTTTTTCTCCTCATTCTCTTCTTCTTTTCTCTGCCACCACTTATTCTCTCTGCCCACCAAGCTTACCTATCCCTCTCCTGCCTAGTTGTTGGCGATTCAGCTTTTTATTAGACCAATCAGGTGCCTTAAGCAGGCAGGGAGAAACAAATGCAACATATCTTTTCATAATTAAACAGATGCAGCAGAGACAAATGTAACACATCTTTGCCTAGTTGAAATAATATCCCACAACAGGGTGGAGCTGGAGAGTTTGAGAGTTCATCTGCCTATGTACTGCCTACTCTTGGAAACTGAGGTCTAGGGTATGCCTTATGTGGACTCCCAGGGCTGGGTAAGAACCAGAGCTGCAGAGTCCCTGTTCTGAAACCCTGTGTGATGAGAAGAAAGACTTCTGTGCTCAGCCTCCTTGATGCTGTGCAGGTCCAGGGTGATCTCCAGGACAACCTTCTATTTCCGAGTTGAGAAAAGTGTGAGCAAGTTGGGCTAAAATTCAAGGTGGAATCTGGTTTGCTGTCTCCACTGTCCCCAAGGGACCCTTCCTGTCCCTTCCAGTTCTCTCTGGAAATGCGCTCTGCAAAGGAGACAGGTGCATAGCATTAGCTGTTTGTTTTTTGGATTGAGTGGAGAACACAAGGGGATGCTTGTATTTTAGCTTTTTATACCATGCGAACAAACTCATTCTCT
>NW_004949099.1:14672838-14674265 GCF_000317375.1 Microtus ochrogaster | reverse complement strand
ATCTTACAACAATCTTAAGTGGTTCAAGGTGAAAAGGGGCAATTAAGCCAGGCAAACACTTAGGAGGCTGAGGTAGGAAAAGGATTGTGAGTTAGTGGTCAACCTGGGCAAACATTTAAAGACCTAGAGTAGAAACAAAACAGAATAAAATAAACAGACAAAACACACACAGAGAAAAAAAACACACATAGGTAGGTACACAATGGGCATCTAAGAGCAGGAACAAAACAAAACACATCCGACCAGGGCTTAATCCTAAAGTCAGAGCTGAGGGCACCAGGAGGATCGGACACCACAGAAACAGAAAGGTGATACAGCTTTTTAAAAGAGGGGCCATGGAGAGGGAGGGATGGCCTAATCAGAAAGTACCTGCTGCAGAAGCATGAAGAACTAAGTTCGATCCTCAGCACCATGTAAAAGCTGGGTGCTGTGGTGCATACCTGTAATCCCTGCCCCCCAGAGACAGGAGCAGGAGGATTGCTGGCTTGCTGTCACCAACTCTGACCAAATATGTGAGCTTCAGAATCGGTGAGAGAAAGTGACAGAGTGACTGGAGGAAGCACTCATGGCCTTGATCTCTGGTCTCCACATGTACACACATGTACACACATGTATACGCATGTACATGTACACTCATCCAGAGGAACCGGGCCATGGAGAACATTCTTTGTTTCAGCTTCTCCCCCACCGGTTCCTTGGAACAGCAACGAAAACCATGGGAGACTGTTAAACTCAATGTATGACTGGGAATTTGGAAACCACCCAAATCTGCCAACACAGGTGCCTGCAAATGATGGAGGTGTATTCAAAGCATTTACAAATGATGAGACAGAGCTGGGAGAGGTGCTGCTCACCTGGGATCCCCAAATTTGGAAGGTGGAAGCATAAGGACCAGGAATTCAAGGGTATTCTGGGCCACAGAGCGAATTTGAAAACAGCCTGAACTACATGATACCCTGTTGAGGAACAAATCTACGACCATGATCATAACGAAGATGCTCATCCAGGCTGGTGAGATGACTCAGGGGTCAAAGAGCATTTGCCCCCCGCCCAGGCCTGATGACAGAGTTCTGTCCTTGGGACTCACGTGGTAGAAGGAAAGAAGCAATTCCTCCAAGCTGTCTTCTGACCTCCACACACAGCACACACACACAATCTCTTCCTTTTTGTAAACACACACACACCTAATTACAATGTAGATTATCTGAGAGAAGGGAATAATATGATCAAAGTACATTATGTGAAAAAATTAAAAACTATAAGTAGCTGGTTGTGGTGGCACATACCTTTAATCCCAGCACTTAGGAAGCAGAGTTAGGTGGATCTCTATGAGTTCAAGGCCAACCGGATCTACAAAGCAAGTTCCAGGGCAGATAGGACTACATAGAGAGAGACCCTGTTTCAAATAATAAATAAATAAATAAATA
>NW_004949099.1:14655223-14671986 GCF_000317375.1 Microtus ochrogaster | reverse complement strand
AAAGCTGCACCCCTGTAATCCCAGCACCTGAGAGAATGAGGCAGACGATTGCTATAAATTCAAGGTCAGCCTGGGGTACTCAGTAAATTCCAGGGTAGCCTGGACTATACAGCAAGACCCAGTGTTTTCTGCTTTGTTTTTTGTTATTTTTAAGGAAAGAAGGAGGTGGGAGGGAAGGAAAGAAGAAAGGAATGGAGTGTTCAGTTAAAGAGCAACAAGTGGCAGAGGGAGGATGGCTGGACAAGGTTTGCAGGCCAGTTGATGCATTGCCCACCCACCGGGAAATAAGTTCCCTCACTCCAAAGTTTGGGGGAAACCGAGACCAAAAAGTCTCTGCGGGAATGTTCCTGAGGCCTCAAGTACCTTGGAAGCACACACACACACACACACACACACACACACACACACACACACACACACACACCTATACCCTGGGACCTCTTCAGTCTGGTTCCTGATACCCCAGCAATGGTGATAAACCAGTGGAGTGTACACGAGGCCATGTTGCCAGCGCTGGTAGCTCACTTGCCCCTCATGCTGTTAGAGGGCTCTATATGCTTTTTGCCCTGTCCAGGCTAATGGCACTGCAGGCTGAGCCAGAGGTCTGTAACCACCCAGGTCATGGTTCCTTATGGAGAAGAGACAATAGTGACTCCGTTAAGAACAGAGAGGCCCCATCTTAACAACTCTTGTCCAGGACAGGCCTAGTACAGCATCCCATAAACAGGGATCAAGAGGAATTCAGACAATGGTTGGCTACTCAGAGACGCTAAACTAGTGGTTTTCAACGTGTGAACCATGACCCCTTTGGGGGTCACATATCAGATACTTGTTATGATTCAGAACAGTAGTAAAATTACAGTTATAAAGTAGCTGTGAAAATTATTTTATGACTGGGGATCCCCAAAATAAACTGTACTAAAGGGTCACAGTGTTAGAGAAGGTTGAGACTCTCTAGACTAAACAGAAGGCTACTTCCTGAGCAACCCCTAAATTCTGTTCCCCAGCAGAGGCAAAGATGGGCCTTGATGCTAAATCTGTTAGCAGAGTGTCCCAACGTAAGACCCAGACCCAAGGTTCCAGGGGTATGAGTGTACACAAGCACGTCCGTCACCCACCAAGCCCCACCTGGCTTCCCACGATGTCCCACCCAACTATGGAGGGAAGGAATCTGGTACCCTGCTTTCCCTATGGCACCCTAGAGGGAGAAGTCTTTTCAGGCCACAGCTTCCCAGCGGAGTCATGTGTCAGAGCTAACGCTTCCTTGCTGGGGCCTTGGGTCATGGACAGCAGGTGGGTTCCTTCCTGTGTCTGCTGAGTAGTGAGTGGGTACAGAAACTGTGTGCGTGCTGCCTTCAGGACTTCCCGGGTCTCTGTCCAGGAGTTGGGAATGGTGCTCTGATTGCTGATGGGCTATATTTATCATGGGTCTAGCATGGCCTCTCAACTAAGTGCTACCAATTCCTGTCTTGGCCCCTGATCAGTTCGTCCATTTGATTTCCCCCCATTTGAATCAGAATTTTCAGCACTGCCATTGTAATTGGCTGTTCATTTTAGTGGGCTTATATGCATGCATGTGACAGTATGTGTCTGTCTGTATGTCTGTCTGTCTGCCTGCGTGCGTGCGTGTGTGTGTGTGTGTGAAGGGCTGACAGTCAACACTAGGTACCTTCTATTATCCCCTTCTACCTTGTTTTTTGTTCATTGACACAGGGTCTCACTATGTTAGCTTTGACTGCCCTCAAACTCACTCTGTAGACCAGGCAGGCCTTGAACTCACAGAGACTCACCCACCTCTGCCTCCCAAGTACTGGGACTAAAGGTGTGAGCTGCCACAACTGACTCTACCTTGATTTTTTTTTTTTGAGACAGGCCTGGTGCTTCTCATTTTGGCTGGACTAATTGGCCAATGAACGGCTCAGGAACTGTCCCGTTTCCCAGTTCTGGGATTGCAAATGTGTGCTACAATGCCAGCTTTTACATGGATGCTGAGGGTCTGGACTTTAGATCCCTGAGCTCCAGGGGCCAGCACCTTATTAAGCCTGTGTCATCATGGTCTGGCTTTAGAAAAGGTTCATCCCCTTTCTGCTATGCTTATCTTTCCTGCACCCCGGGCTCTTACCTGCACATGAATCCCTGGTTTTTTTTTTTTTTTCTAATTGTTGTAATAGGAGCGACGGGGCTGCATCCCCAGCACCCCGGCTACCTGGCTAGCTTATACCTCAAAATAATTACACAGACACTGTATTCTTTTAAAGACTGCTTGGCCCATTTCTTTCTAGCCTCTTCTAGGCTAATTCTCACATATTAATTTAGCCCATTTCTAATCATCTGCATAGCACCGCTAGGTGCGCTTACCAGGAAGATCCTAGCCTACATCCATCCTGGGTCGGAGTTTCATCGCGTGTGCCTCAGAGAGCTGAGCTATGGCGTCTCTCTGAGGCGTCTGCCCCCAAGAGGAGAGCTGTCGAGTCTGAGCTCACTTCCTCTTCCTCCCAACATTCTGTTCTGTTTACTCCTCCCACCTATGTTTTAACCTATGAGGCCAAGCAGTTTCTTTATTACTTAACCAATGACCTTCCTCCATCATCTAATAATCTGCATTTGACTGCTTTGAAAAACTTACCAATGTACCCTCTGGAAGGTAATACAATGCAGGGGTGGGCATGGGAATCCTCTTCCAAGTATCCCTAGGTGATACATTCCTATGCGGACTGTCACACCTGAGAATATTCTGTTTGTTTGTTTTTGTTTCTTTTCTTTTTTAAAAATTATTTTAAACATATTTTTTTTATTGATTCTTTGGAAATTTCACATCATGAACCCCAATCCCATTCACCTCCCAGTTTCTCCATATCCACCCTTTACCCCTATAGTATGCCCCCAAATTAATTAAAAACAAAACAAATAAACAAAAATACCACCTTGTCCTTCCATCTTTCCAATACCTCTTCATTCATTTTTGTGGCATCGGGAGCCACAGTGTGCCACGTAATACATTCTTTTGTCCAATCAGCTCCACCCGCAAAACGTTCATTGCAAAGAGTCATTGGTCTAGTTCAAAGCCTCTGGTTTCTGGTATGTCATCATCACTGGGCCATCATCAAAACTGTCTGATGTCCTGTTGCTGCTTCAGTCATGTGGGTCCTGTGGCTATTGTTTCACGGACCTGTCCCTTCGCACACTCAAGCAGGTCATAGATGGGACAGTTCTTAGGGTGGGATAACCCAAGGCCCAGGATGTAGGTCTGGGTGGCTACTGAACTGGTCAGCCTGGGCTATTGAGACCACCCCCTCAGGCAAGGGGCAGAGCCAGCTCTCCTTGGCCCATCCACTGGGGCCAGCTCTCCTATGACTGAGGTGAGGGGTAGAGACATCACTCCTGAGTGCTGGGGTCAGCTCTCCCATGGAGAAACAGCACCAGCTCTCCTACTGCAGTGTCCAGTGAGGGACAGGCTAGCTATCCCTGGGCCAGTGACAGTCAGGACTGGCTCAGCAAGGCACTCTGATTTCAACATACACGGGTCCTATGACCCCTGTGGTAACAAGGGCCATGGACAGCAGCCCAGACCCTGGCTGATGTTGGACCACAGACCCAGACCTGGCCCATGGCAGCTGCCCAGGTCCAGCCCCATGCGGCTGCATAGGCTACTCGGATTATCAACATGGCCCCTGTGGCACTGAGGCCCTCAATATGAATATGGCCACAGGTGGTGGCCCAGATCCTGGCATTGGCATTGCCTTTGATGGTATCTGGAGTCACAGACATCAACAGACCTTGGCTGCAGTAGGGCCATGAACTCAGACATGACTCTCGGCAGCAGCCCGGGCACACACACCATGGCCCCAGTGGCAACATGGCCCTTGGACACAAACATGGCCATAGGATGTAGCATAGACCCTGGGCATCTGTGTGGCCTTCAGTGGCACCACAGGCGAAGAACATCACAGACCTCTCATGTGATAGGACCACGGACTCAGACATGGTCCCCCGGCAGCAGCCTAGACTGGGATGTCACCATAGCCCCAAGTTTGGCAGTGCAGGCCTCTCAAATCGGCATGGCCCCCATGGAAGTCTGAGGATATTCTTGATGTTACTATTCTAGTTGAAGTCAGGGTGGTTTCCAGATTCATGAAATATTCTATGATACTTCCCCCTTCACAGTGGACAGAGGAATCCCCCTCTTCTATGTGTTGGCTGGACTTAGACACTCAGTCAATACAGTGTGAAAGATTTGGCACTGTGTGGAATTCAGGACAAAGCACAAAGGTGGCCTCGTTCTTACTTTCTTAGGTCACCTGAGGGAATCAGCTGTGTGCTGTCAAGCAGCCCCATGGAGAAGGCCACGTGAGGGTAAACTGAGGCCTCTTGCCCACAGCTAGGAGATGAATAGTGAGCATCTAAGAAGCCTTGGCCTAGGCTTGGGGGTGACTGAATCCCAGCTGACCCTTTGATTGCAACTGCACCAGAGCCCTTGAGCTAGCAGTACTCAGGTAAGTCATGGACCCCCACCCCCGGGAAGGCGGGCTGGTCTCTGGGTGCTGTTTGGAACCATTTACTACAGGAGATAACCGGTTCACAAGGAAGGGGTTAATTAGTGTTGATTCCTCCCAGGCTACCCTGTTTAACCTAGTGAGCCACCCTGGGACAGCTAGGGCTTGGCTTTGCTGCACAGAAGCCTTTGTTTCCTGAAGCCAGGGCTCTGGGCAGAGTAGGAGGAAACGTGTGGGAGGGCTGGAGCCCAGCCATCGCTGGCCCTGCCAGCCTGTCCTTTTTCCTTGAGGTCCAGGACTGTTTGCCCTGGCAGCTTTGTTGGCAGTCCTACCTGTACGCATCTGTCCTTCACCCTGCCTGCAGCCCAGGCTCCGAGCCCTCTGTGAAGCTCAGAGAGTCCTGGGCATTCAGCCCCATCTTCTCCCCCCCTCCCTCTTGCTCTATGAGATACCTTTCTCAGCTCTGTGACAAATGCCTCCCAGAAACAGCTGAAGGGAAGCCAGATTGCTTTTAGGCACAGTTTCAGAGAAGACAGTCCAGAGCTGTCTGGCCCCATGCACTTGGGCAGAACATCGTGGTGGTGGGGACATGCAGAGGCAGCTGGTCCCCTCATGGCAGTCAGAAAATGGACAGGAAGGGACTGGGGACCAGGTGTCACCCTCAAAGGCATGCCTTGGGAACCTACTTTCTTCAGCGAGGCACCACCTTGCAAAGTTTCTACCAATCCCCAAAACAGTGCTGGGAACTAACCATTTAATACACCCCGCCCCCCACTGCTTCTTCCCTGTGTGCTCAGCCACCCCGCAACCCCTCCCCCAACTTCTGTGCCTCCCTGCCTCTTGGTCCTCCTCTGCAGGGAACACTCACCATGAATGGGTTGTTGCCCCTCTGCCCCACCAGCCCTGTGCACACCCTGGGAAAGACATGGCCGGCGTGTAGGGAATGCTTGTTTTCAAGCCAAGGGTTGGCGCACCCTCTCTTTGTTTCTTCTTGTCAAGTTCGGTGGCTCTCAAATGTCACCATACCTAAGGATTCCTGTACACAGCAATATGTACGGTCTAAGTTTTGGCACAGTTCTGAATCTATCCACACTTGAGTTTGGGGGAGTTTGGCTTCTGTGATTGGTTCCAATGCAATCCTTACGAGGATCCTACTACAGAAAATCATGTGGAAACAGAAACGGCCAATTCTGAGAAGATTCTTTGAGAAACCTTAGGACTATAGTTCTCTCTGTGTCTCTGTCTCTGTCTCTGTCTCTCTCTCTCTCTCTCTCTCTCTCTCTCTCTCCTTCTCCCTCCCTCCTCTTCCCCAATCTTCCTTCTACTCCCCCTCCCCCGATGTGTGCATTCATGGAGTATCCCTGTATATGTGCCCTTGTGAGTGAAGGTCCACCTGCCTGGTTGACATCAGATGTCTTCTCTGTTGCTTCCCACTTTCTTTATTAACATGGGGCCCCTCACTAGCCTGCACCTCACCATTTCAGCTAGACTGTCTGACCACTGGGCAGGGAGATCTTCCTGTCTCCAGGAAGCTAGCTATCCTGTGGACAGAGCTGGGGTTCCAGGCATGCACCGCCATGCATAGTTTTTATGGGGGTGCTGTGGATCTGTCTCAAGTCTCGTGCCTACACAGCATGCATTCTTACCTACTGAGCCATCTCCCCAGCCTCTAGTCCTGTAGTTCTAAACAAATTTTTTTTTTTATTGTCTCCTTTGATAACGTGACAGAAGCTCTGGGCATTCCCACTGATAATTCATGGCCGGGGGCTGGAGAGATGGCTCGCAGTTAGCAATCAGTTAGGAGCACTGATTGCTCTCCCAGAGGACCAGATTTCGATTCCCAGGATCCTCATGACTGTAACTCCAATCTCAGGGAATTCAGTGCACTCCCTGGCCTCCTCAGGCACCAGGCACACATGCGGTACACAAATATACACGTAGGCAAAACACCTGTACACACTTTCTGTGTACCATTTGAAATGCCTACAGGAGTTCCAGGTTCAAAGTTACTAATTCAGCATAAACCCATTTTACAAATAAGGATAACAAGGTCCAGAGAAGGTAAGTCAGCTAGTCAAGATCTCAGAGCCTGTCAGTGGAGGACCTGGGACCAGAAGGCAGGGCCTTACTGTGGCATACGGACCCTTCCTTCAGTAGGGTTGGTCTAGCTGGATGATGATCGGTGATAGAGTCCTTGCTCACAATGCTCACAACTGCAACCTTCAGGACTTCACCTAGATTTGGACAGTAAACAAGATCCTTGGTCTTTGGACTTTTATTACTCAGAGTTCAAGTGACAGGAACACCAGGCCTCCCACGCCCCCTGAGAAGTGGGATTCTGGTTGCCCCATATGGAGATGCCAGGTAGGAGCTCCAGCTGAGGCCTGTCTACCTGTAGAGCTTCACTGAGGAAGTGGGCCGTGAGGGGTGGGTCTTGAGGTTGCTTAGCCTGGCCCCACTTCTTGTCTTCTCTCTGTTTCCTGACTGCCAATCCCACTATCCTGTGGTTTGCCTTCCTACCCTCACCGTGATGGACTGTCTCCCTTCGAAGCATGAGCCCAAACAAGTCCTTTCTCCTTGAAGTTGGTTCTTGTCAGGGTGATGGGTCACAGTGATGGGAATAGAAGAGCCCCTTAGGGTACCTGTACTCTTTTGAAAGTTAAAAGCAGAAAGTTTAAAGGCAAATCGCCTTAAGCCACAAAGAAATTTATTAACAAGAATCCAAAGGTAGATTAAACTCCAGGACACAGTTAAGTTTAGGAGAATTTTTCTCTCTTTTGTTCTTGAGCATAAGAATGTCTTGCTCCGGTCCCTGAGGAAGTCCTTCCCCTTCATTCTTATCATACCCAACTCAGTCAGTCACCTGTGGCGAGGGTGAGCCTACACTGAGAGACCTGGACCAATCCCAGCCCATCCTAAACTGGGCGGGGCCAAATCCAGGACCATCATGACAGTTACACACACGCTGGGAGGAAAGTGACCCTGAGGATTATCTTATGGATTTTGAGGGACTGCGGCACTATTCACAGAATTTTCAAAAGACTAAGTATTGTGTGGTTCACATCCTTTTTCCAGAGATTTCTTCCCAGTCATTTTGTAGGCACAGTCAAGATCTCTGAGTCCTGCCTGGACCTTGTTCTTTGTTTTCTTTCCTATCGCTATAGTAAACACCAGGACCAAAGCCAACTTGAGGTGGAAAGGGTTTATTTCAGCGCATACTTACAGGTCATAGTGCATCACCGAGGGAAGGAAGTCAGGGCAGAAGTCAAGCAGAAACTGAAACAGAAACCATGGAGGAGCTCTGCTTACTGACTCATGCTTAGCTAGCTTTCTTACCCAGCTCAGGCCCGCCTGCCTAGGAATGGTGCTGCCCATGGAGGATTGGCAATCAAGACAATGCCTCCCACACACCAATGCCCACACGCCAATCTGGTCATGGCATAATGCAGCTGAAATTCCCTCTACCTAGTTGACTCTGGGTTTTATCAAGTTGCCAATAAAGGCTAGCCAGGACAGACCTCTTATGAGCTTGGGAAACCGGCACAGAAAGGTGCTGATTCTGTGTTTCAGAAAGACAGAGCGGGAAAGATCCCCTAAAGCCATCATGGTGCTTACAGAGATATCCTGGCTGAGCTGGAACCCAGGTTCCAGTGGGAGGCAGTGTACTGGGGAACGGTGCTGACCTGTGATAAGGCCGTGCCACAACCTGTCTGAGCCTTGCTTTCCGACAAACTCAAATAGAAATGATGACAGAAGCGTTTACTCTCTAAGGGACAGTAGTGAGTACAGTGATTTAGTGACGTTAAATGACAGAATTTCATCTACCTCTGGGATTTTCAAGTCAGTTCAGGGTATCGGCATGGCTGAGTCCTCCTCCAAGCACTGTAGGAGAATCCATATCCTCACCTTTTCAGGTTCTAGAGGCTGCATGCATCCCTTGACTCATGGTACCTTCTTCATCATCGGCGCCGGTCATTCTAGCTCATTTCCAGTCATGTCTCCCTCCATCCTTCCTTTGGGTTTGCCCTCTCGCCTGCCTGTCACAGGGACTCTTGTGAGGACACTGGCTGCACTTACTAATTAATCTCTATTTTTTTAAATTTATTTCTTATGTGTATGTATGTCTATGTACCATGTACATGCCTAGTGCCCTTCTTAGATGCTAAAAAACGGCTTCAGATCCCCTGGCACTGGAGTTAACAGACAGTTGTGAGCCACCAGGCGGGTTCTGGGAATCAAACTCTGATGCTCTGGAAGAGCAGCCAGTGCTCTTAATTGCTGAGCCATCTTCTCCAGCCAACTGTTAGAGGGCTGAAATTCAGTTGCTTCTTCAACGTCTCCTTTGCCATATGAGGTAGTATGTTCACATATTCCCAAATCTGATGGAGAGAGCTTTGAGAATAGGAGGCAGAAGAAAACACACTGTTGTGCTTCTCGCAGAATAATGTAAATGAATATAAAAGTCCATACCTTAATGCTGGGTACATAGGAAACATTGTACAAATGTCATCATGGTCACTGTGGGGTCAGAAGGCCCCACGGGCCAGAGCCTGGTACTGTGTTGAACACCGAGAGTGTCACAGTGATGGAAACAGACACAGCTGCCTGCCCTGTGTGGCTTGGCTCATCTTTTCAGCATGACACTCAGAATCTCAAAGCTACACATGTGCTGTGCTCACTCCACGGATGCCTGGCCAGGCTTCAGATGGCTTTCCTCAGGTAACAAACCACCCTGTAGCCTACTGACGCAGCTCACAGCTGTTTCCTGTTTGCATCTTGATTTTGTAAGTGGTTGATCTGGGTTCTTGGGTCTTGATCGGGCTTGGCTGGTACATGCAGGCATCCCAGTGCTTAGCTGGGATGCAGGTTTGTAACGGGCTTTATTGGAGTGAACGGGGTTTCTCTCCAGATGACTTCCCATCGCCCAACAGGCCAGCCCTGATGCTGGGCTCTGACTCCATTGCTGCCACCCCCATCCCTTCCATTGGTGGACAGACGTCCTGAGGTCCGTGGTGATTCAGGGGTTAGAAAGCACCTTTGTCTCTCGATGGGAGTCCTGTTGAGGCCATGGTGTGCTTCAGGGAAGAGAGAGGAGGCCAGAGGCTGCATCCTAGCCACACAGCTGCCAGGGGATGTGTCCACCCTGGACATTTGCCCAAGCTGCTTCCTGGTTCGTTGTGGCCTGTGGAGAGTTGGCTAGAGTCCGTCCTCTTCTTCTTCTGTGGGAGTCCCCAGATCTACTCAGGTGTCAGGTTTGGCAGCAAGCACTTTTGCCAGCTTAGCCCTCTCTCCAGCCCTCTGGTTCTGAGACTGAGGCCTCACGGAGC
This sequence comes from Microtus ochrogaster, assembly GCF_000317375.1. Taxonomy (NCBI): domain Eukaryota; kingdom Metazoa; phylum Chordata; class Mammalia; order Rodentia; family Cricetidae; genus Microtus; species Microtus ochrogaster. The sequence continues at coordinate 14,662,166 of NW_004949099.1, read as the reverse complement.
TCAGGCTGCCTTTGGGCTCCTGACTCTCCTGCCTTCACCGCCCAAGTACTAAGAGGTCTGAGCCACCATGCCAGGCTTTTGGGTAGCTTAGTTCTGGTGGTTGTTTCTATTTATCTGAAATTTCTCTAATTTCTGTTAAAAATCTAATTTGCTTTAGCAATCAGGTTTTTTTTAAGTAATAAAAAAAACCACCTACAATGGATTCTAATTGCTTCAACATTTAAAAACAAATGTCTATGTTACTTGACATAATGGTATTTGATGGAATTGGGACCTTCCCTTTTTTCTCTGTAATTGTCCCAGGGCACTAATTTGCACACGAAGGTCCTGAACTCCTCACTTTGAGTTTATAAAATGTATTAATTAGTGTAAATTCCTTCCATTTGCATCCCATCTCTTCGTTCTCTGGATGGAGAGCTCAAAGCTTTCTCAAGTGACATACCCGGGGGCAGTGACGCTGGCTTGCTTCTCTCTGCGAAGCTGTGATTTAATGTCTTGCTCTAGGTTCCTGTCAGAGGTCAAAATGCAGAGCCTTCAAAGACTACCTCTGCACCCCTATAAAACAACTAAATATGGCGTCTGTTTCTTGGTGTGTGGTCCTTTCTGAGTGAATTCCGTTTCCATGGTGCCTGGGTGCACTTCCTGTCAGGAGACTGACTGTGGACAGGGCTGGTTCTCTTTATTCCTTCTTGCTGCCGCTGCTGCTGGGAGTTAACTTGTGGTCTGCGAAGGTGACTTCCTTTAACCAGTGTTTTAAGCACTTTCCTGGACGCTGAGAGCAGATGACTGATAAGAAGCGAGTTAAGGGAGGAGAGAGCCAGTGTGGCTCACAGTCTGACCATACAGTCCATCCTGGCAGTGTGGCTCACAGTCTGACCATACAGTCCATGGTGGCGGGACCTCATGGCATCAGGAGTAAGAGGTGGCTGGTCACGTGGCATCCAAAGTCAGGAAACAGTGTTTGGTTCCCTTTCTCCTATTTATTCAGGGCAGGACCCCAGCCCACAGAGGGTACCACCCACATTCAGAGTGGGCTGTCCCTCCTTGGTTAAACCTTTTTGGAAACACCTTCAAAGACACACCAGAAGGTAGGATTGCTTGGTGGTTCTAAATCTCACTGCGCTAACAATCAAAATTAACTGTCACACTAAACATTCTTGAGCTTGTTGAATAGTGCCTTCTATCTTGCTGAAGCTATAAACTCAGACAGCATCCTAGAATGTTCTATCTCCTCATGTTTACCAAATGGAGGACTTTTGTTTGAATACTTGGTCCTAAGTTGATAGAACTGTTTGGGAAGGATTAGGGTGTGGCGTTGTTGGGGAACATGTGGCCCTGTTGGAGGAGGTGTGGCACTGGGGTCAGGCTTTGACATTTCAAAAGGCTAGTACCATTCCCAGCGTGCCTTCTCCATCATCTACCTGCTGTTTGAGATGTGTGCTCTCAGCTGTTCCTGCCATCATGCCTTCACGCTGCCAACATGAGCTCTGACCCTCTGAAACCATATGCCCAACTGAACACTTTCTTTTATAAGATGCCTTGGTCACGGGATTTTGTCACAGCGATAGAAGGGTAACTCAAACAGTGGGAGAGGAGACTGGAATTGTCGCCTCACCCAGGCTGTCACAACTATCACCTCCTAGTTCATCATCCCACTCATCCAGGTTTAGAAATCAGTTTCCTGCCCCCAAGTTGCTCACCTCCTTTCCTCACCCTAGGAAGTGATGCATAAAAGCCCCCAGATGAGCGCAGCTGGTAAAGTTGTTGACTTGCAAGCATGGGGTTTGATTTTGATCCCCCAGAATCCATACAGCACTGGTTGCAGTGACATAGATTTGTAATTCCAATGCTGGACTTGTGTGAGTTGAAAGCCCCTGGAGCCCACTGGCCAGCCAGCCTACTTTAATTGGCGATTTCCAAGACAAATTAGAGCCTGTCTAAAAAGCCGAGGTGGATGGCTCCTCAGGAATGACACCCGAGCAGAGAGGAAAAGCACGGAGTCTAGCCAGCACATTCTTGGTACAGAATAAGCACAGCAAACAGGTGAGACTCAGAGCAGGAGGTGGTTTTCCCAGGGGTCAGCAATGTAGCTGATATAGACAGGCAGGGCTCTCCTGGGGAATACAAGGTGCAGGCTCAGTGCCCAGCCAAGAAGGCACGCCAGAGCCTTCATATAGCCCAGAAGGGCTCTTTCGTGCATCTTAATGTGCACAGCACCAGGCGTTGAGTGGAGTTTGTGGAAGAGGAAAACTCTTGGGACGATCAGAGAAAGAGACACCGCTGCCTCCTTGAGACTTCACAGCGACCATTGATATACTGCATGGTAATGGTGACCCTGAAGTCAGCTGCCCAGAAAGACTGCATGGGTGCCAACGAGCCACTCACTCCAGCAGTTTGGCAGGATGGTCAGCTCCACTCTGAGGCTCAAGTTAAACTCTGAAACCTTGGAATCCCATGCTGAGGCGCTCTGGTTAAGAGTAACTGTGAGTGTCTGCAAGTCTTAATTTCAAAAAGCCTGGGGCAAGGATGGGGTGGAGTGGGGACTGAGAAAATGTCTCAGTGAAGTGCTTAGAGTGTACAGGGACTTTTATCCCCAGAAGTCAAGTAAAAAAGGAAGCCAGGCATGGGAACCCCATTATAATGCTAATGTTGGGGTTGCCTGAAGCCCTCTGGTCAACCTCTTAGCTTACTTTGGTGAGCTGCAGGCCAGTGAGAAGCCCTGCCTCAAAAACAATATGGATGACACCTGAGGATGATCTCCATATGCATGAACACATGGAGGCTCTTGCACCCTCATTTTGCACCTGCACACACACACACACACACACACACACACACACACACACTCACGAGTGGGGAAGTGGCTCAGCAGGTGAAGAAGAAAGGAGGAGGAGGAGGAGGAGGAGGAGGAGAAGGAAGAGGAAGAGGAGGAAGAAGAGGAGGAAGAGGGGGGAGGCTGGTATGGAACTTGGCCTCATTGAGGCTTTGGTGTGGCTGCAGTGGAAGATATAACATGCTGGGCAGGGTCACTGTCTCAAGGGCCCATGAGAGAAAGCAGCAGAGAAGCCAGGTTCTGTGGTAGCCCAGGCAGTCTCCTGAGTTTAGCTCTAAGAGAATGGTGAGGACCTGAGTTCTGGAAGAGAAAAGGGATGGAGACAAGACCAAAGCAAGAGAGGTGATGGGCATTGTGCCTGTGAGACAGGCGGAGCTTGGAACCAGGGTCATGTGAATACTAGGAAGGATGACGGGAAATAATGTCACGTGGGCAAGCTCGAGATTCTCATAGGAGATGCCGCTCCAGGCGTGTCTGTGAGGGAGTTTGTAGATTAGACACCTTAGTTTTGGGTTGCTCTATGCCACCAGCTGGGGTCGTGCACTGAAGAAGCAGAAAGCTGGTTGAGCACCAGCATCCATCTCTCTCTGGTTCCTGGTTGCAGATGCAAGGCAACCAGCAGCCTCGTGCCCCCTCTTCCCTGACTGCCCCTATCATAACAGGCAGTATACCCATGAACTGTAAGCAAGAATAAACCCTCCCTTCCTTCAGTTGCTTTTGTCTGGTATTCCGTGACAGCAATGGGAAAAGTAACTTAACAGAAGAACTGATGTGACCTGGTGCGTGTCCTCAGCTGCTGGAGAGGGCCCAGCAGGTAAGCGGACCAGTGCAGCACTTCCTGTTTTCCACCTTTCATCTCGTCCCGGCACTTCCCGTTCGTGGTCTACCTTTAGATGCTTCTGCTCCCATCCAGGCTGGACTGCATGACGGAGTAAAAGGGGCCAGGAATGATGCTTACACAGACTCCACAAGTCTAGAGGAGAGAGGTCCTGGACAGATTGAGATGCCAGAGCAGTTCCTGCAGCTAGGTGGGATGCAGTCCTGTCCAGGGGCACACAGGTGATGGTATCTGGTCATCCCCAGCAGAGCTGTCCTTTCTTCCCCCTCCCCCAACCCCAGCCACTCAGCCTGTGAAGTGGGAAGATGAGCGCCTGTCTTGTCAGCCCGTCTAGGGTAACTGACGTGTACGGTCACTTTTCAAAGTTGGGCAAAGTCTATGGAATTAGAATTGGAATTCATTTTCCTGGTGAGTGGGAGTGACCAGAGTTGTTTGAATGATAAATAATAAATGGGGTTAATTAGCAAAATAGCCTCCGCAAAGGAGAACAGCAGAGAGAAAAGAATCAGAAAGGCATTTAATACAGAAGAGTGCTGTTCTCCGGATCCTGGCTGAGCAGGGGCCAGCTCCTCTGGCGAAGGAAGATAAGAATCTCAGAGTGGCCTACAAGCTAAATGGAAATCGATAACGTTGTCTCTAAAAATAAAGAAGTTACTGGGATACGTAAATAGAAGCCTGGTGTGTCTAAAGCATGAGGTCATCTATCAGCCTGAGCCTGGAAGCTGTGAGCCTGGAGTCTGTATGGAGAAGGGGAGACGTGCCCTCGGAATGCAGCCTGTGGAAGAGGTGAGGCTAGAAGGGGACCGGTGAAAGACATCCCCCAGCACATGTTGCAGATGGGAATGCTGAGGCCATTGTTAACTCCGTAATGAATTGACAACAGTGAGTCCTTGAGCATCAGAGCAGAGAGGAGGCACAGAGCATTGCAGTGGTCGGTCCAAGGTCTGCTCACAGTCATGACGTCCAAAGAAGTTCTGGGTAGGGGCTATGGAGGTGACTTAGGCAGCAGGGGTCTGAAACCTGGTGGAACTGAGAGTGTCTGCAATACCAGCACCCTGGGTGCAGAGACAGCACGTCCCTGGGTCTTGTGGGTCAGCGGGTCATGCAAAAATCACTGACCTGAAGATCCTGCAAGAGAGAGACCATGTCCCAAAAGCCAAGGTGAGGAGTAACTGAGGAAGACATTTGACAACTACCTTGGGCTCCCATTCACACACAGTATGTGAATGAACACGTACACACATACACCACAACATAGACTATTAAATTAAAAAGGAAATGCCAATTAGGAGTTGACAATGACCACAGTGCCCATAAACAAACGGCAATTATATTTCACTATCTGATGCTCAGTCTCCACAAATACATATTTCTATGGATTTTTTTTTTAAATCAAGGTCTCAGTTTCAGCATCTGGATATGGCAGTACAGACCTCAGGTGTGAGGCAGGAGGATCACTGAATGCTTGAGGTCAACCTAGGTTATACAGTGAGACCTTGTCTCAGAACAAAACAGAATAGAACAGAAGATGGAAACTTCTCTCCCTATCCCCACAGGGCACTTTATATCTAAGTCTTTTGGGCCATTTTACTCTGGAATGGTTTTTCTCTGTCTCGGTCCACGGTGCCGATATAACAAAAGAACCTAGGCTGGGAAATTTATGAAGGACAAAAGGTGTTTCTTCCAGGATAGAAAGCAAACAAGCTGAATGCCCGGTGAAGTTAGCTCTGCATCTAAGATGGTGTCTAAAGGCTTCATCCTCCAGCAGGGAGAGCTTGTGATATCATAGAGCAAAATCAGAAGAACCAAAGTAACAGAGCCCCTTCTGTCACCCCCCTTTGCAGGGGTGAGGTCATCCCCAAGGGTCTCCATTCTCAGAACTGTCACAGTAGGCCGAAGTTTCAATCCGAAGACACACCCTTTAAAAAAAAAAACCACCAGTTTGCTGACAAGAGGAAACCTGAGTCTTCTGCCCCGTGAACTGAGTTAGACACAACCCTGTGACTCTGAGCCTAGCCCTCTGTTCCCCACATTCCCTGTCTGCAAGCTCCAAGGCCGGATGGGATTGGGGTTCAGGAGCAGGAGTGTTGTGGCCTTGCTTCTGGGTCTCATCAGGAGACGTGGGATGTCTGCTGTATCTGTCTCCAGTGCTCACTGGAGTATCTAAAGACAAAGCAACCGCCTGCTGTACATTTGTCCAGACCCAAAGAGGGAACTCAGCTGTAAAACCACTGACGTTGGGTGACAGGGCTGTGTCACTCGAGGGTGGGGTGTTGAGAACAAGAAGGCTGGACTATGGGGGAGGGGGAGATGTCTGGGAATCTATAGGCTTTGTATTCAATTTTGCAGGGAATGCAAAAACGGTTCTGAAAACTGAAATCTATTTTTAAAAAGTTAAACAAGAGCTTTAATGATTCAAGGATGGGTGAGGTGGCGGGGACTGGAGAGAGTGAGGACAGCAGATGGTTGTCAAAGCTGGGCTCGGACTAGCTGGGCTCTTGCTACTATTATCCTGCGAAATACGTGTGGAAGTTCTTGTAATAAAAAGGCGGCTAGAGAAAACAGCCTGCTCTGAAGAAGTCGGATGAGATAGTTAGCTGCTGCCTCTAACACAGTGCTCATCAACACCCACCCCCAGCACTACAGCACTACATTCATTTACATACCTCAGAGAATCTCAGTCTTCAGCAAGGGAGCTCGCCCAAGGGTGGAGGCTGGTTCCCGGCAGGCCTGGGTAGCCCTGGAACACAGCTGGATGCCCTGGCCATCAGTCACCCTGCCTGTCACCCTGCCACAGATGCCATCTGCCGTGCTGAGGTTTGACGGCATGACCCACGTGGGCTTTCAGTAAGAGCATGCCCGACAAACGTGTCCTCCCTTCAAGACAGCCTTTGATCTTCACGAGGGTCCTGTGGGAGTGAATAGCTTCCCCCACACTGTCCACGTGGCTGTGAGGCTGAGGCCCCGATTGCCCCAGGGTACCGAGGGATGGCTTAGGTCTGCGGAGCACCAGGCTCACATTCCAAACCCACTGGGCCGAGGCCTAGTGCCAAGAATTTGCTACTGTCTTCTCTGCAGGCTGGCAGAAGTTCAGCAGGAACCTGTGACTGAAGGACAGCAGAGAAGCAACAGTAGACACTGGAGACACACCATGCCTAGTGGGGATGTCCTCTCCAGATCGCCTTGTAATTTGAAGCACTTGGTGTGAGCCAGGCAGGCTGGTACACACACACACACACACACACACACACACACACACACACACACACACA
>NW_004949099.1:14652641-14654203 GCF_000317375.1 Microtus ochrogaster | reverse complement strand
ACCACAACTAGAATGCTTGTGGGCTTATGATCAATGCAACCCAAGTTAGTGACAGCCTACAACAGAAGTGTTAAGGAAGAAATCAGTTGAAGAGAAGATGAAGGGAAGGGGTGGGAGGAAGACTGTGGACTGGACAGAGGAAGGAGGGAAGAGAGACAATCTGGTGGAAATGGCGAAATGAAAGAGCGAAGAGAAGTTAAGGAGCTAAAGAGTGCGCTCCTCAGCCCCAAATGCATGTTTGCCCAGAACCTGCGTCTGGCCTCACTCAGAAAACATTTTGCAGAGGAGCCTGAGTGAAGGTTCTAGCTAAAAGAGGGTGCATGAAAGATGGGAGGAAATAGGTGCAGAGACCTGGGGGAGGGCCACAAGAAGACAGAGCAGGACTGGATGTATCTGCCAGCTGAGGAGGCACAGCTTGCTTCAGGCATAGAAGCTAGGAGAGCGGTGGGGGATGGAGGATTTCTTTCCCCAAGTCCCAGGGGGCCATCCTTGACTAGGCCATCAGTCCTCCAGAAACATGAAAGAAAGGGTTCCTTTGTTCCCGCGGCTTGTACTGGAAGCTCTTGAAAATTTAGTATGCCGGGGAGAGAGGGAGCATGGAAGGAGGGACAGAAAGGAAAGCCAGAAAAGAAAGAGAAGAGAGCCGAAGAAGTCATGTGGGTGCCTTCCTTATAACTGTGACAAAATTCTTGGCAGAAACAACTTAAGGGAGGAAGGGTTTCTTCTGGCTCACAGTCAGAGGATGCAGTCCATCAGGGCGGGAAAGGCACAGCGGCAGGAACGTGAGGCAGCTGGTCACCATCGGAAAGCAGAGAGAGAGATGGAGGCCATGGCTCGTCTCCCTTTCTCCCTTGTCTTCAGTCAGGGACTCTAGCCAGTGGAATGGTGTGTCTACATGTAATGCCTGCATTACTCTCGGTACAGTTCACACGCCACTGAACCATTTGCGAGTTGGGCAAGGGCCTGGAGATTGAAAGAAAACACAAGAGACCTGGGTCATTCGAAAGGAGATCAGCCAAATGCCGTTTACTCAAATTTAGGAAAAACCTTATATATCTAGCTGCTGCACAGTGGAATTCCCCCCAGGCAGGTGGGAAATTACCAAGCCCAAGGTGGAGTAAACAATGGCCCTCTAGCTAACCACCAGGGGGGCAGAGGGAGCACAGGAACAAACAGGATGTTTAGCTGGCTGGCCAGAAATTGTCGTCTAGATGAAACCCTGGAGCAGGGGTAGACACATGGGCCCTACATCCACATTCAGGATGGGTCTTCCCACCTCAGTTAAAACCTTTCTGGAAACATTCTCATGGACAGAAATGTGTCTGCTAGGTGATTTCAAGTGCACTTGAGTTGACGAGGTTAACTATCACACAGATGTCTTCCCCTCCCCTGCACCTGTGCCCCTGGATGTCCTGGTTCACCTCCATTGCACACCTACACCTGTGCCCCTGGATGTCCTGGTTCATCCCATTGCACACCTGCACCTGTGCCCCTAGATGTCCTGGTTCACCTCCATTGCACACCTGCACCTGTGCCCCTGGATGTCCTTCCTGGTTCATCCC
>NW_004949099.1:14638493-14652025 GCF_000317375.1 Microtus ochrogaster | reverse complement strand
TGGATGTCCTGGCTCATCTCCATTGCATACCTGCTTAGTGACACTGTCTTCCCACCTCTACCAATTTTCCTGAAGTGAGTCTGCACCCTGCTCCAGGTGGCTTCCTAGTGAAGGTGTGAAGATGCAGTTGAGTGCTGTTTACCTGAGCCGCCCCTGGCTGCTACTGGAAATAGGAACAGGGGCGGGTGGGCGTCATCAGTGGCCAGGGGTCCCTGTGCAGGGCAACTGCAGCAAGCTGTGCACACTTGGGGAGGCTTTAACGATTCTGGCAGGAGTGAACATATTCCAAGTGTCTGAGAGAGGTAATTGTGCTTTCATTGGCTAAGAGACTATTAAACAGTGATTCCCCAAAGAATCAGAATTTCCCTCAGTTACATCATGCTGAGAGACAGGAAAGGCTGAATGAGGCCAGTCAGAGGGGGAGCCTGTTTCTTGGGAAGAGATCTGACACATTTGAGACAATTTATGAGACGGCATTAGAGCTAAGACAATAAGGGACAATGATGGACAATGAGGGACCACACTTTGTCCAGGGCTTCTTAGCTGTCCATACCTCTTACCTCCCGTTTAAACCTAACCCTCATGTTGTACCTTGGGGTGGACCAGGCCAGGGGCACTAGACTTTTATTTGTTCCCCTCCTCCACTGCGGCCACACTGAATACATCTCCCTTCTCTGCTTTTCACTGACTGCACGTGCTAAACCTGGGGAGAGGGGATGTGAGTTGAAGAATTGCCTTCATCAGATTGGCCTGTGGCCCTGTCTTTGAGGGATTGCCTTGACTGATGTGGGAAGGCCCCTCCCACTCGTGGGCAGCAACATCCCTAAGCAGGTGGTTCTGGGCTGTATAAAAAAAGCGAGCTGAATGTTGGCCACAGAGAGCAGCAGAGAGTGAGCCAGGAAGCAGCATCCCTCCACTGTCTCCGCATCTGTTCCCACTTGATTTCCTGCCCTGACTTCCCTCCCTGGTAGACTGTGCCCTGCAAGTGCACACTGCGATAAACCCTTGACTTTCCGAAGTGGCTTTTGGTCATGGTCTGGATCACCACAATAGAAAGCGAATGAGATCACTTGTCTCCACTTTGCCTGTTGAAGGTGAGTGGCCAAGCCTAGCGTGTAAGGGCTTAGGGCTCAGGTTCTGACGGGGACAATTCCAGTGACAAGATGGGTGGGTGACACTGCTCATTGCCCTTCCCTTCCCTTCATCCCAGTGGGAGGGTGGCTCCCAAGGTTCTCCCAAATACTGAGGAGTCACCTGTGTCCTATACCACAGCCCCACCGCTGTGGCTGGAACCCTTGGTCTCAGAGGCTTGGCTAGGTGGCAGTTCTGACCCTTCCATGTTTTCTAGAATGCTCCAGAACATGGGTACATAAACATTCATGGGAGTCCTTATAAAAAACGAAAACAAAACTAACCAACCAAACAAAAAACTGGCTTCCCCATCATATAGAACTATTTTTTGTTTTAATAAGAATTATGTTTGGGGGCTGGAGAGATGGCCCAGTGGTTTAAGAGCACTGACTGCTCTTCCAGAGGACCACGGTTTAATTCCCAGCACCCACACGGCAGCTCATAACTGTTTGTAACTCCAAGATCTAAGACCCTCACACAGATTTCCTGCAAAATGCCAATGTACATAAAATAAACAAATTTAGTAAAAAGGGATTATAGTTAGGACTTTTGCTGTGGTTTTAAGACAGGTTTCACTATGTAACCCAGACCGCCTCAAATTCACCATCCTGCCTCTGCCTCTTGGGTGCTAGACTTGCAGGTATGTCCCACCACACTTCGCTATAGCTGTATCTGTGAAAGCCTTCCCTAGGCCAGACACTATGCTGAGTGCTCTACAGGCCCTGTCCTCATGGATTCTCCCATCACCCCTTGGGGCACAAGGTGCAGAGTCACTAGAAGGAGAAACAGGCACATCAGAGTGAGGGACCTGGGGAGGCAAAGAGGGACAAGTGGGGGCAGGGAAACTCTAGAGGTCTCCATACTCTGCAGGAAATTATTGTTCTGCCCCCCTTTCTCTCCCCCCCTTTCATCTGATCTGAATTGAGCTTTCCCAGGATGCCCCATCTTCCCAGTCTTTGACCCCCCACCCCCCTCCACTCCCTGCCCTGTCAAGGCTGCACAGATGTCATGTGATTTTCCACAGTTTAAGAAACCAGGTTGGGCCCCGCAGGCAGAAGTCGCTCTCCTAGCAGGATGTAGGCCTCCAGTCCTCACCTGACAGACAACTCAATATTGACATCCACCCACAAACCCACATTCACCACCTACATCCTTTACTGTGTGACAATCATCCCTCGCCAGAGGCACAGTGCCCTGTTGTTCTGGGATGCCTGCTTAGGTGCCTTCAATTAAAGCAGGAAGTGAGTGCTGTGGGCGGAGAGAGAGACTGTGGCCTAGAAAGGATGAGAGCTCCTGGGGTAGGGAAACCCTGACAGGGGAGTGGCTGAACAGACGTTGGTGGCTAATGTGTTTATGCTCTATTTATGGGCCTAGTGTCCATCTGCACCAGTGTTACCAGTTACAACTTAACAACAGTGAACTTTACCTCCCAGAGTCCGTGATGTTCTCAGACACAGACAGTGGACAGCCTTCTGGATAGAGAGTATTCAAATGTGAGGGGCAGAGGCAGTGAGTCTGACGTTATTCAGTTAAGGGAGCTCAGTTGGGGGGCCAAGCCTACACCCTGAGAATCCTAAAAGAGAAAAGATGGAGAATGGGGTGCAGTGGGGGGAGTGGAGATACAGATAATTGGTAAATTTATGGTAAAGATAGCAAGTGTTATCCGCATTCCGGCCCGAAGCAGTCTTACCCGTACTCCGACCTGAAGGAGTCTTGAGAAGTTATGGTCCAGGCTCTTAAAAGTCTTACTTGTTTGTCATTTCTGTGGCCTGCACAGTCTGGACTAAGGGCTTCTGCTGTTTAAGAGGGAGGTGACCACTCAGAAAGGTCAGAAGGGTGGTGGAGGAGGCAAGGGCTGGGTGAGTCCCCAGGAAGACAGACCACCTCACCTTACTTTTTTGTTTTTTCCTTTTGGAAGGCAAGTGGTTGTCAGAGAGATAATATGTGGACTGAGCCCAGAGTTAGCCTGGTCTAACATGTCCCAGATGGAGAAGACAAGAATACAAAAGCCCAAAGACTGGGGGGGGAGATGGGGCGTGCCTTTGGGGAGTATCAACATTTTGAGTAACTGTAATACAGTAAGGAATATTTAAGGAATAGCAGGCAGAAGGTAACCTTATCTAAGCAGCCCTGAGTAAGTGTGGTCCAGCCCATCACCACTGTCTTGGCTCCAGTCTCTCCTGCAAGGGCCTCCGTCAAATTATTAAAACTGTTTTCCAAAATAGAGATTCCTCTTTGGGCTGATGCCAGGCTTCAGACTTTTTCTTCTCCTAGTGTGAGATTTCCAGGGGAAATTTCCAATTCCTCGGGGTGTACTTTCTCAAAAGTCCAATAGCCAAGGTAGAGGAGTAACCCAAGTGACTTTTTAGGACATTTTTATTCCCACCAGGACTGTTACAAAAAGGCATTCTCTGCCTTGGTCAGGCATTTAGTTGCTGTCCTAGAAGCAAAGGAAAGCCACTGAGAGCAAAGGGTATCAGTTCAAGTCAGGTTTGGTTTTGGGAAGAAGCATGGTGGCTGCTGTATCTATGGAAACAGCTGATCCCAGTGAGCAACATGACTGCCTATGTAGAGCTCCCTTAACCCTCCTACAAAGACCCTTTGTTTTGTCTAACTACCAAGAATCCCATTAGTTAATTCCTTAGTTACTCTAACCAAATACACGAAGCTGGACAATTTCTTTTGGGTAAAGAAAGTTTCTTTCTCCTAGTTCTGGAGGCTGACGTGTAAGACCAAGGTGTTAGTAGATCTGGGGTCTGGTGAGGGTTTGTCCTGCTTTCAAGACGGTGCGCTGCTATTATGTCCTACAGAAGGGACACAAGGCAGAAGGGATGGAAGGACCCAGAACTAGTCCTGGCTTCCTTTGTCTACTCTTCCTTCCCTTAGGAGCCCCCTTCTAAGCTGGGAGTTCTTCCTAATTCTTCTCTGAAGTCCGAGTCATAAACGCTCCCTGTGCGACTTCTCCATGTCCTAGAGAGGCCACTGCTTACAGGATCACACTGGCGACTACATTTCAACATGAATGTGGGGCTCAGGAGACATATCAGACCTTATCAACAACCAAATCTGAAGGACAAACCTCCTGGTCACCCAGGAACTGTGGCATGATGGTCCTCAGAGGTACAGGGGCTTCCCTGCAGGGTCTGCCCCGGAGCCCCTTTGATCAGAAACTCTAACGGTTGTTGTTGACAAACTTCCACCTCCGGCTAGCTATGGTTTCTCTGAATTTCTGGGAGTGTAACGTAGTAGAGACTTAAAATTCCTGTTCACACAGAACACTTCCCAACTCCTGAAACCTGAAACTCCTAAGTGTTCCGTTGATTTGCAGCCAGCATTCAGCTTTTGGCTGCTGAAAGACTTACTTCTCAAAATGGAAATTGAGTTGTCAATTGTTACCCGTGGAGAATTGGTTGTGGGGCTTCTTGAGGGTACCATCATCCACAGACACTCTGATCCTTTTAATAGGAAGTATCCTGTGTGAGCATCACCTGCACACATCCTCCACGGCGCTGTGAGTTACCTCTGGATGAGATGCAATACCATCCAAATGCTCAGTTGTTGCTGCATTAAACTGTCCAGAGAGAACAGCAGAAGTCTGCACAAGTTTAGTACAGACACTGTTTTTCTTCTGAATATTTCTCATCCTATGCTGGTTGAATCTGAGGTTGTGAAGCCTATGGCTATGGATGGCGGGTGGTATCTATTTCATTGTTTGGATGTTATTAAGAATGAGGTTTCTATGGGGAGAAATAGCAGATGCAAGGGCTCCATCCTCTCCTTAGAAGTGTTGGTTCAGGAGGGTTATCAGTCAGCATCTGTTTAGTCATGCTATCATAACAAAAATCTCCCCAAATGTCAGTGGCTTATCATAAAAAGAGCTTTGGTTTCTTACTCATGTTGCATGTTTGTTGTCATGCTATCAGAGAAAAGGATCAGCCTCCATGGGGACTCTGTGTGCGTGTCTGTGTGCGTGCGTGCGTGCGCGCGTGTGTGTGTGTGTGTGTGTGTGTGTGTGTGTGTATGTATGTATGACGTATGTAGACTTTCTCACTCTCCACTGTAATTTTTGAGACAGGATCTCTCACTGAACCTGGAATTCCCTAGACTGGCCACACCCCCTGTCCCAACCTGTCCCGCTCCCCAGTGCTGTGACACAGGTGCACATTCCATACCTGGCTTTTGTTTGGGTGTTCGAGATCTGCATTCAGCTCCTCAAGCACCTCACCAACTGAATGATCACCCCAGCCCTGGGAACAATGACTCCTGTGTCAAAGAAAATGATCATTTTACGGGAAAGAGAGCAAGAAAGGGTAGGGACTGTGGCATAGGGCATGGAGGTTGGGGTCGGGGCAGCAGAGTCTCCCAGGTCTTCAGGACTTTGAAGACGCCTGTGCTGCTGTGTGTGTAAGGATAAGGGAAGCCATGGCTTCTTCAGGAGCAGAACCAGGCCATTTCCTGCTTTTTCTGACACCCTTGTGTTTGCTTTCTGGACTCCTTTGCCCCTTTGACCTCTCAGAAGCTGTCAGGCCCAGCCCGTCCCTCATTTACACCCGGAGTCTCAGATCTCTCCCCCATACCTCCGGCTCTGTTTTCTGCTAAGTAGCACAAATTATCTGGTCTCAAAACTAATGCATGGAAATGGGCATTACGTGTTCACCCTGCCTGAGGAGGTATTTGCATTTTAACCAGACTGCTTCCTGACCCAGAACCCTCTGCAGAAGGAGACTGTCAGGCACCTAACAGTGGTAATGGATGTAAAGTGAGAACCCTGAGCTGGGGCTCCTTCACTCCCTCCCCGCAGCTTATCTCTGACCCTGGCTTTGCACCTGATGTTTTAAAGGTCCCTTCACGTCTCCTTGACTAGGGTCAGAGGCCCCTCATGGCTGTGCCCTCCGTGAAACAATGCTGGTGAATGGATTCAAGCTATCTGGACATTACAGCAACTCACTCTCGAAACATTTAAACCAGGAAAAAAATATTTCTCTTTTCTTTTTAAACAAGGATTTCACAGAGCCCAGGGTGGCCTCAAACTCACTATGAAGCCAAGGATGAGCTCAAACTTCTGTTCCTCCTGCTTCCACGTCTTAAATACTGGAGTTAGAGATAGAGCAACCACTCAGTTTGTGCAGTGCTGGGGATCGAACCCAGGGCTTCGTTTATTCTAGCCAAGCACTCTACCAACTGAGCCACATACTCAGTCCCCTTGAAATGTGTCAAAGTTGAGATTTTTATTTATTATTTATTTTTCATCTTTGCCAATCAGGACCTTTGATCCCGAGCTGGTAAAAGTGGCCTTTTGGGTAAAGTAAGTCTGAGTCTGGAATTTGTTGCTTGATGACATTCCTTCCACCACAAGAGAAATCAGAAGGAGAAACAAAATAAAACAAAGCTTTAATTGAAACATCATTTGCCTAGCTAGAATTGACCAGGGAAGTGCTGGCAATAAGGCTGGGATTCAGCTCAGCCAGCAGAGAGCTTGTCTGACATGTAAAAGGCGCTGGGTGCACATGAACTGAACATGAAGCTGCACATTGTAGTCCTGGCACTCAGGAGGCAGAGGCAGGAGGATCAGATATTCAAGGTCATCTTCAGCCAAATAGAGAATTTGAGGACAGCCTGGAGTACATCTTTGTCTCAAAAGAAAGAATAAATTGAAATTAAAATGGTGACTGTAAAACATTAAACTTCCAGAAGATTAATACTAAAAAAGTAAAACACTTAAGTGTACTTAAATTTCTCATTAGTTCTGCACTCATCATTTTATATTGACAATAAACTTTCAGATAAATTAAATATGTATTAAAATTAAATTATTGTTCTTTAGTATTTAATTATTAAAGCCTATTTCCTTTTACTTTTTATACATGGTGGCCAGAAAATTAAACATTGTACACCGTGATCTGTGTTATATTTCTGTGGGGCAGAATCATATTGGAGAATCCTAGCAGCTTGTCCGTTACACCTGGGGGATGCCCTCAGTCCCCAGGCTCAGTTCCTTTGGGCGTGGCCCTGGAGATTTAGCTCAAGGCAGAGGAGTACATGGAGGAGTTCTTCTTCTCTGTGTCTTCATTCTCTCCAGCAAAGGTTTTTTTGATCCAGTTTGTCTAATGGGGAATAGAATCTACTAACACACCTCAGGGATTCCACCCACGTGAGCCCCGCTTCATTTCTGCCAGCCCCAGGGTAGGGGTGAAGGTTCTTTGTGGTTCTAGTTGGCTGGGCAGGACTTCCTCAAAGTCTGTTACTCTTCGCACTAGTGGTTTGGATGAAAATGGCCTCCACAGGCTCAGGGAGGTGTGGCCTTGTAGGAATAGGTGTGGCCTTGTTATAGGGTGTGTGTCACTGGCTTTGGGGTTTCAGAAGCCCAAGCCAGGCCCAGTGACACACACTCTCTTTCCATTGCCTCCTGATTCAGATATAGAACTCTTAGCTACTTCTCCAGCACCATGTCTGCCTGCCCACCGTTATACTTCTCACCATGATGATAATAAACCTCTGAACTGTAAGCCAGTCCCAATGAAATACTTTCCTTTATAAGAGTTTCCGTGCCCATGGTGTCTCTTTATAGCCATAAAACCCCGAGACACTCCTGAAAAGCTTTTACAGCCCGATAAACCTCTCCGCCGACACAATAATCCAAATCAGACCAAATCAAACCAAATTAGAGAAAGCCCAGGTTTAATGGATACTAGCCCTCCCTGGCAGGCTTCCAGCACCTCAGAGAGGAAATGGGGAAGGAAGACGGGAAACCCTGTGTTTGTTCTCTGGGGGGCAGTTTAAATACCCTGTGGGAGTGGTCTTGAGCATCTCTGGGAAGGCTCTCGGAGGTGGAGTCTGGACTGAGGCAACTTTCAGGGCAGGAGGCTTGGGATGGAACTTTCCACCCAAACATTCCAGACTCTTTGGGTAGATATATGGATGCCAGGGGCTGGGGTAAAGCCTTAACCCAAACAACTCCTGAATGACATCAGAAGAGGGATTGGTAGTCAGGACGCTGGAGGAGGAAGCAAAGAACAGGAATGAGGCCGTTTTTTTCAGGAGAGGCAGTGGGAGTACAGGCAGGGTCTTAGCGCACTGCGGGGGTGGAGCCCTCACTGGGGCCTTCCCGGGGGACGGATGTAGAGAATCTTGATCCGGGTCCTGGTTATGTGGTGTGGCCACTTTATGAGTGGTTTATCAAGCTTCACATTTATTGTCTCTTCTCTTTGCCTATATATATATATATCACGCTTCATTGAAAACCGTACAAGTAAAGTGGGAGGATCTGGAACAACGGCACAAGGGTGGTTAGGAGTGTGCGCTACTCTTCTGGAGGACCTGGGTTCCCAGCATCCACAGCGCAGCCCACAACTGTCTGTAACTCCAGTTCCAGGGGACCCAGTGCTCTCTTCTGACCTCCTCAAGCACTACACACATATGGTGCACATATGGGAATGCACACAAATGCTCATATACATAAAGCAAAAATATGTGAATTTTTTTTTTTAAAAAAAGAATACGTGTGGGAGTCATTTAAAAAGGGAGGGATTTTCTATGCTCTATAAAAACCATTCTCTAAGACAAAACACAAGAAAAAGTTTTGTTTTGTATTTTACTTTATTCCATCCTTTGAGATAGAGTCTCTAGTCCAGGATGTCCTGAAACTCGCCATGCGTCTGAAGATAGTGTTAAACTTCTGATCCTCCTGCCTCCACCTCCTGAGTGCTGGGATTACAGGAATGTCCCACCACGCCCCGTTTATGCAATGCTGAAAGCTCTAACCCAGGGCTGTGCACGTGCTGGACAAACGCTCGGCTCAGCCACATCTCCAGCCCTGTCTCATTGTTTAACATGCCAAATATGCTAAGTGAATTCAAG
Organism: Microtus ochrogaster; assembly: GCF_000317375.1. Taxonomy (NCBI): domain Eukaryota; kingdom Metazoa; phylum Chordata; class Mammalia; order Rodentia; family Cricetidae; genus Microtus; species Microtus ochrogaster. Next base: position 14,643,037 of record NW_004949099.1, on the reverse strand, counting down.
TACAGCATTTGTGACAGGCGTTCACGATGACTCCAGGACCCACCTGTGATCCTCCTTTAAATAAAGCTTCCTTTTGCTCCCCAGGGGCGAAGCCTATGACTTCCTTCTAACCTACACAGGGTAGTGTAGCATCAGGGTGTGTGCTGCCTCATCCTGCACAGCTCCAGAGACTGGCCTAACTGGGGCATCAAGGGACATGAAGAAAGGACAGAAACATCGGGATCAGATGGAAAAGCAGCAGTTCTGTGGAAGTTCATCGTACTTATCATCCACAAAAGAACAAGGAGGATGGGTTACTGCATATAGCTTGATAGGAGCCAAGGCTTCTTCTGAACGAGAAGGTGGGGTCGGCTAATCTCCACAGAAGCAGTCTCTGTAGGAGAGCAATCATTAGATCATAAACACCTTGGGGTAGAACGTCAGCATTTACACTTGCACCCAAAGAAGGCTTTGCTATCCTGCTGAGCCTCACCTGGGGCAGCCTTTGCCACTCCCCTGGGGCTGAGGCATTGGCCTTTAACGTGGCCATACCCTTGTCAACAACACCCAAGGTTCTCTTGAGATCTCACCTACTCAGGGCTTCCTTCGCTCCCCACAGTGTGTGGTTCTGAGCTTGATCAGCCAGTCACTGCAGTCTCTGTGCTTTGGACTAGCTTGAGGAAGCAAGCAGCCAGGCTGGGGAAGCCCACATGGTATCCTTCAGGGACCACAAGGTGGTCTGTGGCCCGCAGATGCAGGAAAGCCTATCCTCCAGTCCTCTGTCACCAGGAATTGAAGTCTGACATCAGCCTTCGGGACACCAGAGGCAGGCCCTTCTCTTCTAGGTTAGGTATTTTTTATGGTATGGCAATACCTGGCAGGAAGCCACTGAAGGAAAGAAGGGCTTCTTTTGGCTCACAGTGTGAGGGTACAGTCCATCATGGAGAAGGCATGGTGGGAGGAGCATGTGGCTGCCAATCACATTGCACCTGAAGTCAGGAAGCAGGGAGAGATGAATGCTGGTACTTGGCCCAGGGCCCTGGTCCATAGGATAGAACCACTTCCGTTTAGAGTGAGTTCATTTAAATCTCCTTGGAAACACCCTCATCACTCTTTCCAAGGCTGTGTTCTCATGGTGATTTGAAATCCAGTGATGTTGTAGGAGCTGCGGGCCTCTTCCCACAGCCCGGCTCCCACACGGCTAGCGGGAAAGATTCAGCATGTCTGACCTGGCGGCTTGCTTCATCGCATGCGGCTGCCCGGCAGAGGGGAGCATGGCCTCTGAGCTCACTTCCTCTTTCTCCCAGCATTCTGTTCTGTTTACTCCTCCCACCTATGTTTTAACCTATGAGGCCAAGCAGTTTCTTTATTACTTAACCAATGACCTTCCTTCATCACAGTGAGTTGACCCTGAAGATTCCCATCATCCCATCAAGCTTCCAGGAGATGAAAGCCCTGTAAACTCCTTGTTTACATCCGTGAGACCCCAAGAGAAGGCCCCCAAGGCCTCCTGGAGGAGTCTAAGTTTGGACTCCCAACACAAGAAAGCCACCAAGCAGGGTTACATGCTGGTCTAGGATGCCAAGTGCATGACCATATTGCTACACAGCACCACTAACTATGCCAGTGATGGGAAAATGCAGCTTGGCCTCGGCCCCTTACTCATTGTGTCATTCTCCCCTCAGACACACAGACTAGAACCCCACATCCATATGAATGATTCAATATGTAAGGTTAAACTCATTTTGAAATAACTTTTAAGAGTGAAATTAATACACGTTCATTGCAGAAACTGTACCAAGAGCAGGTTAGCGAAAAGAATTTAAACCCATGTTTCATCGTGTATATGTTAGTACTGTAATTATCATAGTGGCTGCTTCTGCATAAAGATGGCGGGGTTTGGTGTATTTAAGAAAGTAATCACTGTGGTTATGCATACAAAATGCATAGAAAACAGAAAACAAAATGAAGGCTCTAAACTAAGAGTCACGGAGTATCTCAATTATAAAGACAGTCTCCAGGATTCAGTGGCAGGATGCTGGCCCAGCAAGCACAAGGTCTTGAGTTCCAGTCTCAGCACTGCCCAAATAAAAACAATTCCTGATCTTAGCATTGCGATAAGGAGAGGGGAGGACCTTCCCGTTACTGAAGACTGTGAGAGAGCAGTCAGGATGAGGAGAAGGCGTCCCGGTGGAAGAGCAGGCCTGAGAAACCGGAAAGGGCCGGTGTCATCCTTTCCATTCCCGCTCAGCCACGTGGACTGAGGAGACAGGGAAAGGCTGCCCCTCTCACGTGCTCAGGTTTCTTACCTCATTGAGCCTCTGCCTTTGGAGGACAGTAACCATCGGAGTCTTTGAGTTCAATTTCCGGCTCCATCCCTACATAGGGTGGCACAGACGGAAGTCATAAGCTATATTAGTCAACATGTTTTGTGGCCTAGAGACCAGACCTGAACACTGGGCATAGACTGGCCCACCTTGTCCCCGAGGAGGGGGCTACATACACCAAAGACTCTGCCCAATTGCTGACTCGGTTTCTTGGCCCATGACATTTTTCTTTTTTTGGTTTTTCAAGACAGGGTTTCTCTGTATCTTTGGAGCCTGTCCTGGAACTAGCTCTTGTAGACCAGGCTGGCCTCGAGCTCACAAAGATCTACCTGCCTCTGCCTCCTAAATGCTGGCATTAAAAGCATGTGCCACCACGGCCTGGCCCATGCTACTTTTTCTATTTGCCTTTTCATCTTCCCCTTCCCCTCACTCTGTGTGCTTGCCAAAAAAGTGAATGTCAGCCCGGGCTATGGGCCATTGCTAGCTCACAGCTTCTCATCTGGTCGGAGCACCAAGCCTCTTCACCCACTGCCAGCCTTTGTTTCCCACATGTGGGACTTGGGGTCCCGGAAGTCTGACCAGGCTCTCCCATCATAGCACTGGTAAGGGTGCCACATAAACAAGCCAATATAAGGCAATGATGTCTGGCTTCTTCCCTCTGCATAGCAAACCCCAAGATGATTTGAGAAGCTCTGTCCTGGCTGCTTTCTCCCAGGCTGGGCTGAAAGAACATATAATCTATAGCGAATTCACAAAAATGCAAATGCAGAGAATCTGACCCGACCTTGTTTCCCCCACACGTTCTCATGTCCTCTCTCTCCTCTCTGCTTTTCTCTTTTTCAAGTGTCTGGTTGTATGAGGCAGAGTGTGTTGCCTAGGCAACAGGTGTTTCCATCAATCTCAGCCTCTCTCCAGCCAGCACAGGCAGGACCTAGTCCTGGAAAGCTGGCTTCCAGCCAGCAGTGGAACCAACTAGAGGTTGCCCTTGCAGGAGGCTGGCCACCGACTGAGCCCTCCTTCTGTCATGTAAGACACCTAGGGAGAGTCCCCTGTTGCCCTGGCTGGCAGGGCAATATATAACTCCCTTTGTTAGGTCACTCTCTCTTTTTGTATTTATAAAGTTGATTCATACAGTCCCCTGGAGAGGCAACGCTTTGGACAAACATACTCAGTCCTGGCTCCGGAATCAGGCGCTCTGAAGCTCTGAGGTGAGTCCAGCCCTCAGTTTTATCAAGTCTTCCAGCAGCTGCTATACAATGTTTGAGAGCCGGGAGTAAAAATCGCCCCAGCAGCAAATGTGAATCATGACTCTGTGAACCTGGCTGACTCCAGTACTACTGAGCTCAGATTTTATTATTTTTATTAATTAATTAAATCTCATCCAGTTCTGGGATTCTCACCTTAATTGGAACCAGGGAAGATCTTTTGAAAAACTGGGATGCTTGAATCCAACTCCGAACAGATTCCAGATATCCTGTTGGGCAACAGCAAGGTTTAAGTTCCCCAGGGGCTGGGGGTGTGGCTCAGCTGGTAGAATGCTTGCCTTGCTCATGCGTGAAACCCTGGGTTTCATCCTCAGCACCCAATAAACTAAGTGTGGTGACTGTCACACAGCAGCTTCCTCTCAGATGAAGCACTCCCTCAAGGACAAGCAGAAGGCTCCCGGGACTCAGAGGCAAGCAAAAGGCGACATCTCTGGGAAAAAGAAAACTTGGAAGATGTCCAAAGGCCCCTCCCGGCTTTATGGAGGAGTCCACAGCTGCCGGGAGAACAGACTGACCAATGCAGCTGCCAAGAGGAGATTCTTAGCTTGTTGAGCCACCGGCAAGCTGTGCTGAGAATTTCAGGACCCCAGATTTTGTGAGGCTGCACCTGTGTTGGGGGTGCCTTTCAGGACTGCAGTAACTTTCCTAAGTCACCCCTGCTCCTGTAAGTAGCCCCTCACCCATACCCCAGTTAGTAACCCCAATAAAAACTCATTAGTTTACAAGTTGAACATTGGTGGAATCATTACTTTGTTCTGTCATGGGTTCCCATTGGAGGGTGAGAAGACTGTGTGTGTGTGTGTGTGTGTGTGTGTGTGTGTGTGTGTGTGTGGTTTCTTCCCAGGAATAGTCTCTCACACAACAGTGACACACACCTGTAATCCCAGTGTTTGAAGGCTGGAGGGAGGAAGAGCAGAGAGAAATTCAGGGTTGTCTGTCCCTGGTCACATATTGAGTTCAAGACAAGCATTCA
>NW_004949099.1:14632954-14637093 GCF_000317375.1 Microtus ochrogaster | reverse complement strand
ATCCTCCAGGGACGCTATCCTCCGGGGATGCTATCCTCTGGGAATGCTATCCTCCGGGGATGCTATCCTCAGGGAATGCTGTCCTCCGGGATGCTAACCTCTGGGGAAGCTATCCTCCAGGGATGCTATCCTCCTATCCTCCGGGGATGCTATCCTCCGGGGACACTATCCTCCGGGGATGGTATCCTCTGGGGATGCTATCCTCCAGGGATGCTATCCTCCAGGGACGCTAACCTCAAGTCACAGAGCAGTTGCTCTCTACTTTCCACCTCCCAGCCTTGCAAAGGAAGCCGTCATTTGTTGTTTGCTGTGGCTTTTCTCGGACTCTCTACAGATGGAGACACGTGTGCCTATCCAAGTACTTCTGCCTTATGGAAAGAAGCGCCCCATTCCAGAACTAAAAATAAAGCCAATTAAGACTTCCTTTGGGGGAAGGGGTTTAGAGACAGGTGCTCATACCGTAGTCTAGGCTGGCCTTGAACTCCCGGAGATCTTTCTCCCTAGCCTATGAAAAAGCTGGGGTCATAGGCTGAAGACACCCTGAATGAGAGGTTTAAGCTGTTCAATTAGTATCCTGCATCTTTTGAGACCAGAGAGAGATTTGTCTGGAAAGAGACACTCCCTCCTAATGTCTTTGGCTCTGACATTGCAGTCAGGTTTATTCTCCATATCTGCTTCCTTGAGCTCTTTTTTTTTTTTTTTTTAAGTATCAGATCATCAACAAACATTTGTGGAATACTTTTTTGTTAATTAATTTATTTTTATTTTATGTGCATTGGTGGTTTGCCATGGGTGTTGGGTCCCCGGAACTGGAGTTACAAACAGTTGTGAGCTGTCATATGGATGCTGGAAATCGAACCTGAGTCCTCTGGAAGAGCTGTCTGTTGTGGAATAGTATTTTAACTGAGCAAAGATGTGTTTGTTAAGTCTACCTTAACTGTATAAAACTGTGTTACTTTTGTTTATGCTTTGTCTGTTTAATTATGTAAAGATGCACTGCATTTGTTTCACCTTCCCTGCCTAAGGCACCTGATTGGCCTAATAAAAAACTGAATGGCCAATAGCTAGGCAGGAGGGAAGGGGTAGGTGGGGCTGGTGGGCAGGGAGAATGAATAAGAGGAGATCTAGGCTAGAGAGAAGGAAGAACCGGAATAAGAGAGAGAGAAGGAGGAAAGATGGAGGGCCAGCAGCCAAGAGAATCAGTGACAGTAAGAAATACAGAAGGAAAGAAAAACAAATAGCCCTGGGGAAAAGGCAGATAAAGAGAAACGGATTAATTTAAGTTAAAAGAGCAGAAATGAGCTAAGCTAAGGCCGGCATTTATAACTAATAAGTTTCCATGTCATGATTTGGGAGCTGGTTGGTGGCCCAAAAGAGAAAGCCTGGTAGAATAGTCACGTCTCTTAACCCCCAGCCGTCTCTCCGACCCTCTCCTTGGGCTCCTTTGATGGTCACTGTTCTTGTAATTCAGTCTCTCCTCTCTCTGAAGCTGTAACCAGTCAGGGCAGTGTATGGAACAGGTGTCGCTGCGGGCTCTGCACAGCAGTCTACGGTAGCACACCACAGCCTACACCCTGAAACCAAGAGCAGTTTCTACACCCCTCTGAGCTCCAGGGAACGCTGATGGCCTCCATGCAGGGCTCCAGGCAGATGCCAGCGTGCTCCTCCCCCATCTTGCCCCTCCCTTGCCAAGTTGCCTCCCCATCTTGTCCCTCTCCTGCCATCTCGGCCCTACATCTTGCCCCTCCCCCTCCATCTTGCCACTCTTCATCATATTGCTCTTCCTCAGTCTCCCCAGCTCTGAGCCCCAGAGTGCTTTCCCTGGGAGAGTTCTTAGACTAGCTCTTACTCCATCCTACTCTGCCTTGGCTGGAGGGATAGCTTTCTGCAGCCTACACATCTCATTAAGAGGTATTGCTAAATAAAAACAACAAAAAAACTCTGGGATCCCGGAAAAGGAACTCCACCCCAGTGTGTGTGTTTGTGTTTTCTTCTCCCTGGTCCATAATTACACAGGCTGCTGAGAGAAAGCATTCCACATGGAAACTGTGGATTCTCCCCTTGTTGGTACTTGCCCCCGGCAGCTTTGCTATACCAGTGTGACCTGTCAGCATCAGCTGGGAGCCATCACTAGATACAGAAGCTGAGACTGGCTTTGGACCACTCCATATTTATGATCCCCCAGGCAAATCAGTTCCTAAAAGCCTCCAGGGCCTGTCCTGACCTCTCTAAATCTATTTCCTAGTTCCAAAATGGAGATACTACCTCACTGGGAGGCTGTGAGAACAAGAGATGATGTATATGAGCAGCAAGCATAGCGTCTGGTAGGAAGAGCCTTCCAGAAAGGCTAGCTAATATTATTATTAGCTATTGAGCTGTAATGGCTCTCTGCCTGCCTTAAGGATTGTTATTCCACTCCAAACAGAATCTCTCACGGTGCTGGGCCCTTCTAGGTACAGTGATTGCTAGGTGCTGGGGCTAGAAGTGGGGAGTGAGCAAGCCCTGAGGTTGGAGGATTGCAAAATGGGGGAAGGGAGGGAGCGGTCTGGTATTTAGACTTTGGAAACTCAGGTCTGCATGCCCAGAACTTGCTATGAAAGATACATAGTCAGTGGATCAAGGCAGTGTGTCTTCTCGGAGTGGCATGTTTACTCATGGCAAATAATTGAAAACATCATCTGCATGTTAAAATGAATACGGAGCTGGTACGTGCCGTGTGGTTTCTGTCTATCCCCTGTTCCGGAACAGGGAAAGCTGAAGGAGGGTGATGGGAATCAGAATGGTGGTTGTTAGCGACAGGGTGAGGGGATTAGCTAGGCAGAGCCGCTGTGAGCTTCTTTCCAAGGGGTGGGAATAGTCTTGATGAGGGTGGTGGTGCTGATTGTCAAAGCCTGGTGAACTGTACACCATATGTATTAGTCAGACATAATTCATTTTAAGGCACTTGACAAAAGAAGTTGGAAAACAGAAGGGAAGACCACAAACTTTCCTTCAGTTACACATATCAGGAAGTAACCAGACACCTGATAGTGACGGCCCCCTCTGCACCAAGCCCTGCCCTCAGCCTGTCTTCTCTGACACTGCAGCAGAGGAGAAAATGCCCGAGCCAGTTGAGATGGACTATGGAATTGGGTCAGGGTGGAACTCCAAAGGGACCCAGAGGCACAACAGTTAAGCTACCTGGTTCTGACCCTACAGGGCAGCACACACCTCAGTCTCTTTTCTGTGTCCCCGTAGCTGCTGCCACTACAGCCCACACTGGCTTGTGCAGGCGAGTGTACATCTTCAGCCCCCTATAGGTGGGCGCCTCAGGCAGGGCGATGACCTCTTGGGGTGCAATCCCTTCTATCCTCTCTGGGTTCATCAGGCCATTGTCAACTTGTACGGCTGGGCTGCCTTCCAAGCTGCATCTTGTTACGGATGGCAGCAGTGCTGTGCTCCCTGCCATCCCTTCCCTATTATCTAGGTTGTCCCTATCTCCTCGGACACCCTAGTGCTTCGATAAGAAAGTCTAGAAGCCACTCAGGTCAGACCCCATCACCCACCCCCACAGTGTCGTGTTAAGCCTCTTTGCCACCCCATTCCCCACCCCCACAGTGTCGTGTTAAGCCTCTTTGCCACCCCATCCCCCACCCCCACAGTGTCTTGTTATGCTAATAGCCTGAAACTCTCAGCACAGCCAAACCCAGGATGGTCTTGAATTTACAGCAATTCTCCTGCCTCAGCCTTCCAATCTTGGGATTACAGGCATGAACTATCACCCCAGGCTTCCTTTAAATCTTTGTTTCCTGGGAGTTGGACAGATGGCTAAGTGGTTAAGAGTTTTAGCTGCTCTTCCAGAAGACCCAGGTCAACTGGTTTCAATTCCCAACGCTTATGATGACTCCCAATTGTCTGTAACTTCAGCTCTAGAGAATCTGACACTCTCTTCTGATCTCCACAGATGCCACACATGCACATGTACAGACATACGTGCAGCCAAAATGCCCATACATGTAAAATAACATTAATAATAAATTTTAAAAATTAATTAGATCTTTGTTTCCTTCCTCAAGATTAGCTCTCCTAGAACAATCAGCAGCCCTATGAGTGTGCATGTGCATGTACATGTGTGGACCTGTGTGTGTGTGTGTGTGTGT
>NW_004949099.1:14625984-14632739 GCF_000317375.1 Microtus ochrogaster | reverse complement strand
GAGAGAGAGGAAAAGAGAGAGTATGTGTGTTCTTTCAGGGGAAATGCCATATCCACTATCAGGAGAAAAACCCCAGAGAGGGCGGGTTATTCGAACACAGAGCCACACAGCCTCTCCCCCACACCTACTGTCTCTGGCACAGGTACAAAAAGAACTAGTGATTATTGGCAGAACTGTCACTAGAACACGGGTCTCCCATCTTCCGAGCCCATTCTGGTGTGTGACCATGGCTGCAATTCTTCCTCCAGGAGCCAACTTGCTCTGCCCACAACTCCACTTCACGGATCTGGCAAGCCACTTAATGTCACCACCACTCAGCTCCTTGACAGTAATTGGAGACAATAATAGTTACCTTACTTCATAGGGATATTCAGCTCTCAATTAGTAAAAGCTTCTAAAGTACTCGGGTCCCATCATTAGCCGTAATGGAGTACTTCTGCCTCTGTTGACCCATCTGTTGGCTCTTGATGGAAATGCTCTTCCAAGGAAAAATTAAAAAGAGAAACCCGAAGGACCTGGAAAAAGAGGAACCGAGCCCAGTCTGCTCAGGTGTTATAAAACCCCTGGTGTTCTTAACCCTATCACTTGTTGGTAAGACAAAATGTCCAACAGAAGCAGTTTAGAGGAAGAGGATGTATTTTGGTTTATGGTTTCAGAAGGTATGGTCCATGGTTGCCTGGTCTCATGTCATTGGGTAGAATGGTGGCCAAGCCTAGCTTATAAGAGTTGTCAGAACCCAGGACCAGGCTCTGACCCTAACTGTGGCAGTAGTGGGCACATGTGGCAGGAGACAGTGACAGGGAAGTTTGCACTTTGGGGTTCTGGAGAGCGATGAGGGTGGGGCAGCAACAGCTCCTCCGGTTGGTAGAATGCTTACCTAGTGTGCAGAAAACCCTGGTTTCTAACCCTAGCCTGGCCTAAACTGGTGTGATAGCAAACACCTCTCTTATCTTAGCACCTCAAGTAGAGGCAGGAGGAACAGAAATTTGGGATCCTTCTCAACTATGTAACAATTTCAAAAATAGAACCTCCCCCTTAGGAAAAGAACTCACTGGGCAGGCAGTCAGCTGCTCACCCAAAGAGGAGTTTCTCTGCGTGCTACAAAAAAAGAGAAAGTTGAAGATGATGGAGGAGAGATGCTTCAAGGTTCTCCCCTTTGGGGATGGGCGATAGCTCTGTTGATAAAGTTCTTGCCACACAAATACAATGCCTGAGTTCAGATCCCCATGCACCCATGTCAAAGGCTGGGCACAGCAGCAATGACTTGCAATTCTAGTGCTGTGCACAGGAAACAGGAGGATCCCTGGGGCGTGCTAGCCAGCCAGTCCAGCTGAGTCAGTAAGCGCAAAGCTTCAGTGAAAGACTGTCTCCAAAAGTAAGATGGGGATTGCTTGACGAAGACACCCTTGACGAAGACACCCAGTATTGACCACTGGCCTCCATCCACACATTTGTGTGCAAACAAACACACACATTTCTCTGATCTATGGATTTCCAGAATGTTGCGACTTGCATGTTCTTTGAGAATCTGTTTAGTAGATTAGGATATCCTAAGAAGAAAGGAACTCTCAACAGATAGAGTTTACACTCTGGCTGCTGCCTGTGGGAGACAGGTTGCTTAAAGTCCTGACTGAACAGTCCTGTGGGGTTCCAGAGAACCAGAGGCCCTGGGAGCAAGCACAGCAAAGCCCTTCCACCTGTCAAAATTAGACCAGAAAATAGGAAAAGCAGACAGCTGAGCCGGGCAAGGTAGCAAGACTCAGTAAGATGAACATGTTATTGGGAATTGCAGCCCATATGTGAGAGGCCCAGCAATGGCTGTGGCAAGTCAAGGCTAGCAGTATTAGAAGTAGGTTGATAGTCAGGTGGTGGTAGCACACACCTTTAATGCCAGTTTCAGGAGGCAGAGGCAGACAGATCTATGAGAGTTTGGACCAGCCTGGTCTACAGAGCAAGTTTGAAGACAGTCAGGGCTAAACAGAGAAACTGTCTCAAAAGACACATACACACACTCACACAATAAGTGGGTTCGTGGGAAATACCCAAATACCGAAGACTGTCCCCTGCTGCCTTTGGCAATTATTAGCCTTGGTGTAATTTTTGTGTGTGTGTGTGTTTGATTGTTTTCATTGGCGAGGTTGTGGTTTGGGCCAGTTTTTGAGATGGAATATTATATAGATAAGATTAGGCTCCAGTTCCTTTGTAGCTAAGGATGACCTTGATCCTGTCTCTACCTCCTGAGGACTGGGGTTACAGCAGTGTACCACCACACCCAGTTTATGTGGTGCTTGGGACCAAATCAATGGTAGGCAAGTACTCTACCAAATGAGCTACATTCCCATCCATGGTTTATTTTAAGCTATTAAAAAAAATAGACTTTACTTTTGCAGAACAGCTGTTGGACAAAAAAGTACAGAGTACATGCACATGTATGCAAACACACACACACACACACACACAGGCAAAGTCAATGCAAAAAAAAAAAACACAGCTCTTACCTTAAAGGGAATAAAAGAAAGTTTATTCTGGAACCATTTTGAGTGACCATGGCCTGGAAACATAGACTTGGGCTGCCCCAAATTCCATGTACCAACCTGGAAGTGGAGGACCAAAGGTGAGCATGTAGGATCATGAACTGGAGGGCTGGAAGGAGGCGGTGTTATAGCAAAATTACAGTGATGGTCAGACAACAGTGCCAAAGAGAGAGAACTGTGATCCAAAGAATCGATGGTGCCGGTCAGAGGTGACATTGATGGAGAGAGATGATGTTGACAGAGAAAAATGGTGGAGAGGGACGTAGCTATGGGAAGAGTACGTGGATGGAGCATTGTGCCACGCACTCCCCTGCTGGGCACCCTCTGTATACTTCCTCTTTGCCCTTAGCGCTGTCTCTCTCCCTCAGTGCCTTCCCATCCCTCTCCTGGCTCTCCTAAGACGGCTACTCCTTCCCAAAGTCTTGAAGCCGGTGTCTGCTTCAATGCAGCCCTGTCCACCCCACCTGGGCAGTCCTGTCAGCTGGCCTCTCCCTTGCTCCTCTGAACATTCTCCTTCCTGTCTGTTTACTGCCAGCATCAACCCCATTCTGGACCTAGCACAAGTTTCTTAAGGCCAGGCTCTGTAGAAGGACCCATGCCGCACTAGACGATTTAGAGAAATCACATATTTATTTATTGCCAGAATGATTTTCAATTAGATTTCAGTGAAGCTATTTAGCGGCTTAAGGGCAGACTACTAAGCTCCATGCTCTGCTCCAGCACTCGGTGCTTCTTTGTCTTACAAGACACACACACTGTGTAAGCCTTGGGGTTTTTCTCATTGTGAAACTGGGATCATTTTTAGATTGTTTATTTTTAATTGTGTGTATCTGTGTGCTTGGGCACATGTGTGCCCATGACTAGAAGGTCTTGGATTGCATCTGGAGTTACAGGTGGTCACAGCTGCCCAGTGTGGGTCCAGGAAGCCAAACTCAGGTCTTCTGCTAGCACAGGACTCGCTCTGACTCACTGAGTCACCTCTCAAGCCTCCAAGCTGGGCTCTTAAAACCACTTGCATACAGATATTTTTTTTCTTCTCTTTTTATTTTACTTATTTAGTTTTGGGCTTCTTGATTAAGGTCTCCCCATGGAGCCTATGTTGCCCCGGATCTGAAAATCCTCCTGCCTCAGCCTCCCAAGAGCTGGGATGACAGGCACGTGCCACCATTCTCGACAGTATATAGCCTTCCTGATGGACTTAATGGAATATTTATATCTCACTATAGTGCTGGCATGTAGCCTCCACAAACACAGGGCCTTAATGATCATACAAATAATGATATGTGATTCTTAGTTGGGGAAAATGCTGGGATAAAATAACTTCCTAATTGGGTCAAATTATCCTACATGTTTTGAAATTGTGGGGCATAAGTGCAAATGATCCCAGCACTTGTGAAGTTGAGGAACAGAGGGGGACTGTGAACTGGTTGGTTCAAAGTCAGCCTGGATTGAGGGGATGGCTCAGCAAGATATCTGAAATCCATGCTAAATTATTGAATTCAAGACCTTTTTATCCAATGAGTCTCCCTGGGTGAGTCAATCCATTTTCCAGAACTTTGCTGGCTTTCTGTAGAGTGGGAATCTTCACTTGCTGGCCATTTACTAGACCCTTGCACTGTCTCCCCATTCCTGCAGAGCCCTGCCTAGCTCACTCCCTGGCTTCACTCAGGCCCATGTGCAGATGCTGCCTGCTCCAGGCAGCTCCTGACCCCTGGCAGACCCTGCTCTGATCCTTTCATTACACCCATCACAACCTCATGCTGACCGTACACGGATGGCGATGCGTCTCCTTGGCCTCCTCCCTGCTAAGAGTTCAAGCTCAAGGAAGCAGGGACACAGCTGGGTGTGCTCCCTGCAGGGGTCCCCAGCTTCTAAATGGGACCTAGGACATAGCAGACCCTCATTGAGCTACACTGAAAGAGGCGAAGGTGGAAAGTCGTTTCAGAGTGTACGTCATGTCACCCAGGACCACGAGTGTTCAGGTGCATAGACAGCTTCTGGGCCACCAGGAAGGCCTCAGCAGGAGGCCTACAGGCTTACCCCCCAACCCATGTATTAGTTGCTTTTCTCATGGTTGTGATAAAAACACCTGACAGAAGCCATTAAAGGAAGGAAGGGCTTCTTTAGGCTCACAGTTTGAGAGCCGTGACTACAGGCACAGCTTACCGTAGGAGGGAAGGCAAGGCGGCAGGAGCTTGAGGTGGCCGGTCCCATTGCATTCACATCTGAGAGAGGTGAATGGTAGTGATCAGTTCACTTTCTTCTTTGCAATTCAGTCTGAAGCACAGCTCCATCTACATTCAGGATGCTGTAGTCATCAATCTAGAAACTCCCGCACAGACACACCCAGAGTTCTGCCTTCTGGGTGATTCAAGATCCTGTCGAGTTGTAAATATCAGGGATGTTTAGCTTTCGTGACAGCCGTGTCCTTCAGACCCATCCTTCATTCTCAGAATCTGTGATGAACTTTTAGACATAACAGACAGCCCCCCAGGCTCCTTTGTCTTATTGCCCTCCTTGGGCATCTTGCAACTGGCATTGTTGAGAAACTTCTCTCCCGCTGTGTAAAAATATCCAGGAGCACCTCAGACTCTGCCCAGCATTAAACCCACCTCCCTCTCACCCGGCTCTTTACTACAGCTGTGTTTCCTGGGCTGTTTTGTTTTGTTTTATATTTATTGGTAACAGTGTAGAGGCTCAAAGAGACTAAAACTCAAGCCACACAGGTGGCTGGTGGCGGGGCCAGGATTTGAGCTCATCTAAAGTGTGTCACAAGGGTAGAGAAAGGGCTGGCTGTGTTTCCCACGTGGCACTTGGTGCTTAGAATGAACCCAGTCATTTCACTTAGAGGTGCTCAGCAAAGACTCATGCGAAGAACAAACGAACCATGCATGAATGAACATGTACATGTATAAATGGATGCACACATGTGTGCCTGAACCCTCTGCTCTCTCTGCTGCGTTCCCAGCCTCACTGTTCTTACCTCCCCTTTGCTCCACTGATGACTGTGTGTCAGGAAGATCTGAGGGCATAGGAGCCAAGACTGTACGCTTTGTGTCTGTCTGTCTGTCTGTTTGAGGTGGCCAAGAAGGGAGTGTAGACAAGCAAGCTCGGTCCCATCTATATCTTTCAGCAACTTCACACATAAAACCCTACAGCTCTTCTTCAAAAGACACTCGGTATTCAGGAGACACAAGAGCTCTCTCCTCCCCTGGACATATGGACATGGAAAGAGGAAGTGACTGGTCACTGCTTACCTAACCAAGAGAAAGGCAGCTAGGCTGTGAGAAACACAGCTGCCCACACAATTACCTCAAACCCACACCAAAGCCAGTGAGGTGGCAAGAAGCTGGAAGGCAGAGGCCTGTGGCTTAGAAAGGCCTTTCCAGTTTGAGGCTTCCTTCTCTCATCTGTAAAGAAAATACTTTAGGCTTCATCAAGGGACCTGGATCTGCAGAAATAAGAAGGGGTAAATCGAGGCAGTCAAATAATTGTTGATAGTCTTATGTGGGCTGGGGGGGCAAGGATGTCATATGGTTTCAATGCCTAGGGCCTCACAATGAGAAACTGTCCCCTTAGAATTTAGAGCAAATCTTTGAAAATCCCTTTCTTTGGTAAAGCATTGGCCATGCTAACTCAAATCCTTACATGATGAAAAAGAAAAGAATAACAAAAATCCACTAGATTCCCCTAAAGAACACGGGAAAGGGTTGGGAGGCAAGGGTATTATAGATTTTAATTTTTTTTTCCAGAATTCCTTTCTTCTGTATGTGTTGATAGTTGCCTGTGATAGTCCCTGGCATGAAAAGCCAGGCCCCACACTGGGAACTTCTAAGCAGCTG
The DNA here is from genome assembly GCF_000317375.1 of Microtus ochrogaster. NCBI lineage: Eukaryota > Metazoa > Chordata > Mammalia > Rodentia > Cricetidae > Microtus > Microtus ochrogaster. Next base: position 14,626,363 of record NW_004949099.1, on the reverse strand, counting down.
TTCTGAGGCTATACAGCTGAGGAGAAAGCCCCTCCCCCACACAGCCCCACCTCTGTGGCTCTAGGGCCTTCATGATGAAGTAAAAGAAGCTGAGAGAGGACCCGGGATGACTGAGGACCTCAGATAGGAGACCTTTATTTAGGCTCTGGGGTTTTCCCAGTTGGTGGTGGCAAAGGTTTGAAGCATGAGAGGAGGTCTGGAGAGGGGAGCAGGGGTCTGGAGAGAGGAGCAGAGGTCTGGAGAGGGGAGCAGAGGTCTGGAGAGGGGAGCAGGGGTCTGGAGAGGGGAGCAGAGGTCTGGAGAGGGGAGCAGAGGTCTGGAGAGGGGAGCAGGGGTCTGGAGAGGGGAGCAGAGGTCTAGAGGGGAGGAGAGGTCTGGA
>NW_004949099.1:14621712-14625365 GCF_000317375.1 Microtus ochrogaster | reverse complement strand
CCGACAAGAGGGGCCTCCATTAGTGAGTGGGTTGGGGAGGTGGCTAGGTTAGTAGGATGCTTGCTTGTGTAAGGAGAGCCTGAACCCACATTTGAAAACTGAGTGCAGAGGTCTGTAATCCTAGCACTGGGGAGGTGGAGCCAGGAGGATCCCTGCTGCTTACCAGCCAGCTAGCCTAGCCTCCACCAAAAGCTCCAGGTCATTGAGAGATCAAAAACCAAGGGGGCAACTTGAGGAGTGTCAACCAAGGCTGTCTCCTGGCCTCCAAATACTTGTGCATGCACATAGGCAGAAACAGACAGACAGACAGACAGACACACACACACACACACACACACCAAGGCTGTCAGATCTTCCTCAGGGGTGCTTAAAAAGACTGGGTGAACCAACACAAGGTTCCCCAACCAAGAGCCAAGGGAATTTGTGCAGGTGAAGTTGTTTCTTTCCCACTATCCAAAGCTTTTTCCCATACCCCCAGGCCATCCTGTGGTTTCTGCTCTTTCATTGAAAAGTACTATATACACAGTAGCATAACCCCACTACTAAATGAAAGTTTGTCTCTGCATACACTTGTGTGCCCATCACTCCACTTAGGTCCATATTGCAGAAGGCTCTCTTGTATTCCCACCCAGGCAATGGCCCCCACCCAGGCGATGCCCCTACCAAAGAGAACCATGTTGAAATGTTGGCAATACCCCTGCCAAAGAGGACCTCATTGTCAACATAGGTTAGTTTTTAACTCTGCGCTCACAAGCTTGTACAGTGTGTTCTTGTGTCTTGTCTGACCCTCTTCTCTTAGCCGATGTCTCTGATACCCATTGTGTGGTGGGTAGCTGGTCAGTTCTCCCCTGTGGCTGGGCGGTATCCTGTGGTATGGTGCTAGTGTTGGTGGACATTGGTACTGCTCAGAGATGGTATCTTGAGAAAGCACAGGGTACGAAGAGTCCCATAAGATCTAAGGAGTAGACTCCATGGGAATGGAGCAGCTATAGACCACAGGAAAGAGATCATTTATAAACCAGAAGAAGTCCAGTGACCTCACGTCAGCTTTACATTTTCTCCACCATTAGCAGAAATGGGGATCCCAGAGCTAAATGAGGCCAGTTAATGGAAGAGTTCTTCTTAAGTGATATTTTTTGCACATCTAAATTTTGTTCCTGCTACACAGGCAATGAGCCAGCGTAATTTCCTAATAAGAAAAATGGTGCGCTGTAGGCTTCCTGAGACAAGAGTGCCATTGTCACTTTACTATCAAAATACCAGTGACCTGGAAGCCGCACCTCGGAGAGATGCTAGAGGGACGTGGAGTAAGTTCCAGGGGCAGATGCTCAGATGTGGAAAATCTGAGTGTATCATTGTAATTAGGGAGCATTGGAGATGGGGGGTGTTCTGGAAGAGAATCTGGGTGGGCAGAGCAACTATTGTCAAAGAAAACACCCGCCTCATTCAGAAAGCTGCACAATTAGTCACCAGTGGGGCTGGAGGCTGTTCAAACTACTCTGACTAATTTCAGCTTGTTTGTCTGAAGAGCCCCAGGAGGCACCTGGGGCATTTCTAGAACAATCTCTTTGGCTTGGAGGTCAAAGAGTGCAAGATAAAAAAAAAAAAAGTTAACAGAGTTAGGGCTGCTATTGCTTAAGAAAATTAAAAAATGAGAGAACCAAGGTGGAGGAAGATGGTTCAGTTGGACTAAGTGATTTCACAAGGATCTGAGTTCAGATCCCCAGAACCCATGTTAAAAATGATGCTAGAGAGGTGGTGACGGGGATCCCAGGAACTTACAGCTAACGATCCTAGCCAAATTAGCTTCATGTTCAGGGAGCAACTTTGTCTCAAAAAGTAAGGGGAGGCTGTGTGTGGTGATTCAGCACTAGGGAGGTGGAGGCAGGTATGTATGAGTTCAAGGCCAGAATGGTCTACACAGGGAGTTTCAGACCAGCCAGGGCTACATAGAAAAATGTTGCCTTAAAAAAATAAAAATAAAGATAAATAAATAAATAATAAAAGTAGAAAATTAGTCAGGAAGGTATAAGACATTGCCCCAACCTTCACATGCACATCCCATGTACATATACCACACACGGGCTGGCATGATGGCTCCGTGGGTAAAGTACTTGCCACCAACACTGATGACTTGAGCTGGATCCCTGGACCCCACATGCTGGAAGGAGAAAAGTGACTCAGACAACCCAACACAGAAGGCTGTGAGAACGCCCCCTGCTACTAAATAATACATATAATTACAATAAAACCTATACAAAACAATATGAATTCAAAAAAAAGGAGGAGAAAGAGAAGGAAGAGAGACTAGGGATTAGGGTCTTCCACTCTTACAGTGAGTGTTTGGTCCAAGAAGAAGGTGATCATGCACTTCCCTTAAAATACTCAACACGGCCAGGTGAGGTGGTGCACACCTTTCATCCAACACTCAGCAGGCAGAGGCAGGTGGATGGCTATTTGTGAGATCGAGGCCAGTCTGGTCTACAGGGTAAGTTCCAGGACAGCCAAGGCTGTGCAAAGAAACCCTGCTTTGAAACACACACACACACACAACAAACAATAACAACAACAACAAAGAAAACAACACAGCTTTGTGGACATGGTTGGGATAGGATGGAACACGGTGGGAACTGGGGGCTCTCTTCTCCATGGTGTGTCTGAGGGTGGCTGCCACCTGAAACTCTCTTTCCTTCTAGTCCTACAGGAGGATTATGGTTTCCTGCCTACTTGTTAATGAGTTCAGGAGTGTCCACATTTATAGCAAAAGTGCAAGACCCAATACAATTCCCTCCAGAGTCTCCTGCTCCTGTTGTGGGGTGGCTACAGAGAAGAGATTCTTAGCAAACCCCGAGGAGTGAAAACTGCAGTGACATTGAACCACTGGCACTAGGACCATCTGTAACCACGTCCCAGTTGGGTTAACCCTAACCGATGGAGTATACTCTGAAAATGGCCTTGATGTGGTCTAAGATGTAGGTCCTCATCCAAGCATTTTACCAGCTGAATCATTATGAAGGTCCAGAATGGCCCCATCCCATGCTTGCTAAAGCCCAGCCTGGTACCTCTTTCTCAAGCATCTGACTGCAAAGAAACATTTGGCCCTCCATGACAAAAGATTACAGCTAAGAGGTCATGGAGGAGAATAGAACAGGCCATGTTGGGTCAAGGGCATGAAAAATACAAAACCCATTGGGAGGGAGAGAAAAGAAAGAAGGGGGGAAACCTTCAAGTAGCCTTGATCTTGACCTCGCCTTCCCTTCTAGCTGTGCTTGTTTTCCTCTGTTAGCATCTCCCAGCCCCCATATCTAGCACTAACTCCCTAGCACGCACACACACACACACACACACACACACACACACACACCTTGCACTCTGGCTTGTCCCAGATGCCTGCATGCGGGGAACCCCAAGGAACCTAAAACAAGCTTCCTGCATGGAGACTTGATTAGATCTATAGCAGCAATAGGAGCTGCCAATATTGGTGATTTCCACAGTCTCCCTTTTATAGTCTCTGTGAACGCTGACTTCCCACCCCTCCATCCTAGACAGCTGGGCCTCTTACGGGACACCATTGCCCATTCTTCCTGACTTAATAGATCATTCTGATTGGTCAGTGTTCAGCTGGGCTGGCTGTTAGCTATTTAAAAAAAAAA
>NW_004949099.1:14603541-14620952 GCF_000317375.1 Microtus ochrogaster | reverse complement strand
GCCCTGAGCTTGGGGAGCCCATAACAAGCCCAGGTAACACGGTGGACACGATGTGGTCGTGGTCTATCCCTCAACATCTACTTCTGTAATTACTCTTCAGTTAATGAGAGCCTGATTTTTCTCTAGGGTACCACCCCCTAGTCTCATTCCAGATATTTTGAAATATTTTGAAGGAGTCATGTGACTCAAGCATGGGCAATTAGTGCAAAGTATTTCTCTGGCTAGTGTGACTCTTCAATATTTAAACAAATATTTGTTGAGAAAAGTTGGGATCTGAAGGAGGGATCAAAATGACCTTCTCAAAGCTCTTCCCACCTCAACTCTGCTGAACCAGGGACAGTCATGCAACCAGTACGTGAGCCTTTAAGGAATTTGTTTTGTTTTGCTTTGTTTTCATTTTTGTTTTCAAGACAGGGTTTCTCTATAGCTTTGGAGCCTGTCCTGGAACTAGCTCTTGTAGACCAGGCCTTGAATTCACAGAGATCTGCCTGCTTTTGCCTCCTGAGTGTCGGGATTAAAGGCGTGCGCCACCACTGCCTGGCTTCTCTGGGGAAATTTTATATTCCAATTTAGAACATACAGTAGAATCTTTCAACAAAGAAGGAAATGCTGATCATTGGGAAGCTCATTTCTGGCAGATCCAGACAGACAATGAATAGGCAGTAAGGGCTTAGCACATTTTCAACTTGCAACAGGTATTTGTTTTGTTTTTTTCGAGACAGGGTTTCTCTGTGTAGCCTTGGCTGTCTTGGAACTTGCTCTGTAGACCAGGCTGACCTCAAACTTAGGAGTCTACCTGCCTCCAAGAGTTAAAATTAAAGGCATGTGCCACCATGGCCCGGTACAACAGGTCTCTTAAAAACAGTAATGAAATTAGGACTGGAGGGATGGTTCAGAAGTTAAAAGCACTTACTGCTCTTGCAGAAGACCTGGGTTCAGTTCCCAGCACCCATTATCAGGTAACTCACAACTGCCTATAACTCCAATTCCAGAAGATCCAATGGCCATTGCCCACCACAGGCCTCTGTGTATATATGCAAAGTAGGGCTTGATCAGTAAAGAAACTGTTCTACAAGTATAGGGTCAATGCCTGGTGGGCAATGCAGCACATCCCTGTAACCTCAACACTAGGTGGGAGAAGGGCAGAGAAAATCAGATCCCTAGAGCTCACTGGCCATTCAGCCTAGCCCATTAGTAAGCTTCAAGCTCAGGGAGAGACTCTGTCTCAAAAACTAAGGTGTGGGGTCACAGAATAGGACACCAGATGTCTATTGATGGTACATGTGCACACACGTATAACACATGCACGCAGCACACACAAGAGGGGTGGGGAGAAGGAGAAGGATGATGATGACCACAGTGATGAAGACAGGGCCGTGGGAAATCTGGTTGTTGTGAGACTCTAGTTGGTTAGATATGAGCAAATGTCTCCCAGAGAGGGCACCACAATAGACCAAATACATTTCAACCAGGTCTAGCTTAACGGAGTGGGGAGTTTATTGGGTTACTTATGACACCATAGGGTGACTTGTGGGTATCTGTATCACCCCAAAGCTCACCCCAGATTAGGCGATGCAACTATCTTCGAGTCACGTGTGAAAGCTGCCTTCTGCGGCTCCCTGTTCGGCTTAGAGCAGCTCTGCCAGATGCTCCTTTCCCTACTGCAATTTTCTGCTTCTTCCCTGGGGAGAGGCAGTGTGAGTCTTGTAGCTTTCTCGGCCTCCTGAACCTAGAATTTCCTTTTTTCTTCCCCTCAGGAGGGAATGCTTCAATTCTGAGGAAACAGCTATGCAGCAACGAGCAACGAGGACCAAGAGACCAGCGCTTTCAGAAAGGGAAGCCAGGGCCCCTGAAGCGGAGAAAAACCTGTGCTGGGGGCCCTCATGGTTCCAGTTGAACCAAGTCCTCTGGACTTGGTTGCTGGGAGTCGGCTTGCTCATTCCTGAAGGAGAGAGGGAAGCCAGAAGAGGGAGAGAGAAGGGGCGAGAGATGACACACCAGACCTAACGGTGTCACCAAACCCTTGAATCATGCTAGATTGAGCCTGCGCAGAGCAGACCATTGCCTCTCAGAGGTGCTTGAGGCCGTTTGAGTCAAGTTCAATGTTACGGGCACAGTGAGAGCCTGACTTCCCAACTCGGCATTCATCATGGTCATTGTCAGGCGTCTGTGCCTCTCCCGCTCCTGGCAGGTGCGTGTGTTTTAGACAGTTAAGCAGGGCACAGAATAAATAGGTAATAATTAGACAATCAATAGACTGACAGATGCAGAGAAGAGAGAGCAAGTGGCTGTCCATGCATGGAGAAGAGGCTAAACATCCACTCTTAGGGTGACAGAAGAGGACTTCATGCTTTTGGGGGAGGGGAATTAGTAATTTTTGAGACAGGGTTTCTCTGTGTAGTCCTGATTATCCTGGAACTCATTCTATAGACAAGGGTGGTGTTGAACTCAAGAGATCCACCTGCCTCTGCCTCCCGGGTACCGGTTTTAAGTGTTCGCCATCACTGTCCAGTGGAATATGTGTCTTAACGATTAGCTTCTGTGATGTTTATATTTGATAGCAAGTACTGGGATGGCAAAATGGCTCAGTACACATGCCACCAGGACTGATGCTCTGAGTTCTAGCCCCAGGACTCCTCTAGCAGAAGGAGAGAACAGGTTCTTACAAATGTCTCTTACCTCCAAATGCATGCTATGGCATGTGCGTGAGCATGTGTACACACACACACACACACACACACACACACACACATGAATGAATACCTTTGAATAGTAATGAAGTTGAGAATGTCATCAAGTATGGATACAAACCTAGAGATGACATTTCTCCACAGCACCATGAGTCAAACCCAGCCTGGTGATTGAGGCCCATTGTTCAAAATTGCCCCCAGCTATTAAACCCCCACACTGTCTCATCTTCTTCTTTAAGGTTTCTGATGCTGTGATAAACACTATGACCAAAACAAACCTAGAAAGGAAAGGGTTCATTTCATTTTACAACCTGCAGTTCCTTAACCAGACAAGTCAGGTCAGGAACTCAAGGCAGGAACCCAGAGGCCGGACCTGGTACAGAGTCTATGGAGGCATGCTGCTTACTGGCTCCTCGTGGCCTGCCCAGCCTGCTTTCTTATAGCATCCTGGACCACCTGTCTAGGGGCGGCACTGTACACAGTGTTCTGGGCCCTCCCACATCAATCATCAATCAAAAAAAGCACACCACAGTCTTGCCCACAAGGCGTTCTGGTGGGAGCATTTTTTTTTTCACTTGAGGTTCCTCTTTCAAAATGACTCTTGCTAGTGTCAAGTTGACTTAAAACCAGCACAGCCTCCCCAGCCAAAGCAAATCCTCCTCAAAGCTCAGAAACCCGGATTGCATTCCTGGAGGTTTAAATTTAGATTTAAGGATCCGCGGGACTTATGCTTCTGTGGCTTGGTCTGGCTTGCATCTTTCATTTGGAGGACTTTCTGGTTTAGAAGGCAGCTCCGGCAATTAGTTTGGCATCCCCTCTCTCTGGACTAACTCTAAGAGCTCGCTGGCCATTCCTGAGCCTAATCCCAGATGAATGCTGTTTGCTGAGGTCAAAGTCCCGGTGCTTCAGCTTCGCTGGTGTTTACAGAGGAACAGGATTGGGAATGTGGCTCAGGTAGAGGGCCGAGCTAACCTGCAGAGGCCCTGAGTTCCACCCCAGCACTGCAGAAAAGCCCAGTGTGGTGGCAAATGCCTGTGTCCCTAACTCTTGGGAGGATCAGAAATTCAAGGCCATCACAAGATTGAAAGCTCGAGGGTAGCCTGGGCTACATGAGACCCTGGCGATAAAAATAAAAACAAAATTTTACTGGTGATTTTGAAAAAAAAGATTCCTGAAATTTCTTGAAGATTCTGTAATAGAACGGATCATCTTTGCTCTTTTCAACTTAAGGGGAAAAAAAAATCCAACCAATTGCATCTAAGCAGCAAATTCTATTCAGAGCCCAATAGACTATTGTGACAAGCCCTCCTAGGCTGTAACTGCTGAAATATTCTCCTGGCGGTCTGGCTTTTGAATTTGATCACTTTGCCAAGAAAAAAATAAAAACAAACAAACAAAAAAAACAAAGTTCCACCTTCAACCTGGGAAGATTAAATAGTTCCAACACCTTAGGTTCAGCTAAGTGGAATCTTAGTCAAAAGAGTTTGTGGGGTATTTCCAGCCAGCAAGAACAGCCCCCACTCCAACATCCCCACCCCAACTCCAACCTCCCCATCCACTGCACCGCCCCCCACACCCAAGGGATTAGGACACTTTCAACTTTATTCCAAGGCTCACAAAAGCTTTCCCTAAAGGGGGAATTTAGGGATGACTTTAACTAGGAAACTTCTAGGAGGCCCGGCATTCATTATTCGCAGACACCCAAAGCTAAAGACAGAAAGCTGGCAGGAGACCCAGTGTCTGTAAAGCAAAGGTTTGCCCCAAGTGGAGTGCTCTGGAATCTTACAGGGCACATCCCCCCAAAACAAAGTCTACAGCCACACCTGGGTGTGGTGGCACATGTCCACAATCCAAGCATTGGTGATCTTGACGCAGGAACCTGAGGGTGGCGGGGCCACAGAGTGCAACCCTATCTGGAAAACTTAAGGGCCAAGAGCATAGCTGAGGGAGACAGCGCCTGTCTCACGTGTGTAAGGCCCTACGTTCAGTCCCAGCCCTGCAAAAGAGAAAAGAAAATTAATAATTTTCCAGATGGAAAAGCAGGTATATAGCCTAGAAAACAAAGCTCAATGATAGGTATTTGAAAAAATGGTCCAGTGAGGTAGCTCAGGCCAGCCTGGGCTACACTGTGAACCCTTTCTCAAAGGAAAAAGAGTCAACTCTACTTTTCTCTGTGAATTGAAAAGAGAGGAGGTGGCACTGAGAACAATCTTAGTTTAAAGCTAAAGGTTGCTGCGATGTTTGACTGCGAAAGTAGAGACCAGTGGATTCTGGTCAGGCTATTTGAGGCAACTAATGCCTATTTCTTATGCTTGTAAAGCTTCCCACTGATCATATAAAAATGTATTTATGAGGGGTGGGGAGAGGAGGTCAGAGGGCAATTACAGCAGTCAGTTGTCTCTTTCTACCTTGTTTTGAGGCAAAATCTGGTTGTTTCTGCCATGCTGCATACTCCAGGCTAGCTACCCTCAGACTTCTCACAGATTCTCCCGTCTGGTCACAGGAGTGCCAGGAAGACAGATACACACTACCACATCCAGCTTTTTCTGTGGGTCCTGGAGACTGAACTCGCACTGTCAGACTTAGCCACAAGCACCTGTACTTGCTGAGCCATGTTCCCAACCCCATCAGGATGTGTGTGTGATGTGTGGTGTGGTATGTGTGTGTGGTGTGTGTGGTATGTGTGTGTGGTGTCTGTGTGTGGTTTGTGTTGTGTGGTGTTTGTGTGTGTGTGTGTGGTGTGTGTGTGTGTGGTGTGTTGCTGGAAACTGAAGACTGAATTTAGGGCCTTATGCAGGTTTGGCAAGCACTCTACCACTGAGCTATGTTCACAGCCGTTTATTTTCAGTTTAAAACAGGGCCTCACTAAGTTGCTGAGCCTGGGCGTTGAACTTGCGATTCTTCTTCTTCAGTCCCAGAGTAGCTAGATTGCGGGCCTGTGCCACCTGCTGGGAATGGCTCCCAAGAGTCTTAACCAGTCTTTGTTCTATTAAAGCTTTCGATTGATCAGATGAGACCCATCCACATTTGGAAGGGCAATCTCTTATCGTCAAATGTTATTCTCACCCAAATAGGCCTACATGGAAAAATTCAGAATAATAGTTGACAAAATGTCTGGGCACCATGGCCCAGCCAGCATGACGCATAAAATGACCCATCACACCAGGGTATGGAGCTATGGACCTGTGACCTAATCTTTACCCAAGGCTTTGGGGTGGAACTAAGTACCCTTTAGGAAGAATAGTGACAGACATGTCCACTCTAGAGAGACAAAATGGCAACAATAGCAATGCTGGTGGCAGCGTCCCATGGCTATCACCACCAGCCTTCGCCTGGCTTTGTAGCTGCGAGTCGCCTTCTTTAGTCTCCGGGGACTTCAGTGATCCACTCAGCTCCCCCGGCACACTCCCCGTGCGCTGAAGAACTGAAGCGGATCCTAGCAGCAGCAGCTAAGATCCCTGTGATCCAGAGAGTGTGACGTACTCATTAAGTACCACTGCAAGATAAATGACCCCAATGTGATGCCTAAGCAATCAGCATATGCAATTAGACTTCGTGTGTGCCTGTGTGTGTGTCAGGGGGTGCTGTTTGCTTGTTTGCTTTCCGTTAGTAAGGAATTTAGGATCAGTTCAGCTAGGTGGGTCCTTCATAGGGTGCCACTCAGGAAGTTAGCCTGGGCAAGAGGGCCACTTTAAGATGGCATGCTCCTGTCTGTGTTGGCTGTTGGTGGGAGCCTCTCCGCAGGGCTCTTTGCTTTCTCGCCACAGACGCAGGGACTTTCTTTCTGCAGTGACCTAAGAGACAAAGGTGGACATCACAATACTTCTGTGATTTTTGTCTGTGTGAGGTCACACGTCATTGCTGCCACCCCAGATGGAATTCCCATGAGAAATCACTAAGCCTTGCTCCTGTGTGAAAGAGGAAAATTAAAAAAATTAGGCTCCTGCTTTCTCCCCACCTTCTCCCCATAGTGCTGGGTTGGAACCTAGGACCTTGGACATGAAAAGCAAGTTCTCACATCTGAACTTCATCTCTACCCTGGGTGTTTGAGCACAGTTCTCTCTCTGCAGCCCAGGCTGCCTCGGTCTTGGGACCCTCCTATCTCAGCCTGTAAGCTGGGTTTATAGGCATATTCCAGCACCATTCCTAGCTATAGAGTCTTGTTTTTTAAATGGAAAAATGGGAAACAATTCGTAGATGTATTTTTAAACTTCCTCTGGTGGCCAGGCTCCTTTGGGGTCATTACCTGAAGGTCTCACAAGTTTGGGCATCTCTCTCGCGATGCGCCAGTGTGACCAGCAGCCTTTGCAGAAGTGGTGGTGTCTCTCCAAAATCCAGTAAGACATCCTACAGCCTCTCTCTCCTCTGTCTGTCTTTGTCTGTCCTTAATTCTGTCTGTATTTTCTCTGAGAGACGCAAATCACCAGTGTGGCCACCTTGAGGTTAAGCCATACTGGAAAGAGCCTAAGCCTTCCAATGGACAGCCAGAAAAATTCTGAGGTCAGCCCAGAGTCTGGAAACAGATCCCTCAGGCCCAGCGAGCCTTGATAAGCCTGAAGCCTTGGCTGGGTTTGGGCTCTTCACATATCAAGACTTGTGAGACCTTAAATCAGAGACACTCAGCAAATGACTCCTACACTTCTGACCCTCACTGCCTGCAGATAATAAGTTTCTGTTGCTCTAAATTGCCGTGTTTCAGGGTAACTTACTACATAGCAATAGATACTTATGTACTTCTGTACTTTATTCCTGAAGAAGAAATAAAGGCACAGGCGAGCTTGTGTGTGTGTATGTGTGTGTGTGTGTATGTGTGTGTGTGTGTCCATGCCTTGAGAAGAGAATAAAGGAATAAGATTCCTGATATACTTAAGGCATTAAGGAAGATGTGAGCATCTTTCAACCCTCAAATGATAGTGAGTTTCAGGTTTCTGTGTCTTTACTGACCATCTAGAAACCCTCAACCAAATCTCAAGTAGAAATTTGTTTTGAAGCTGGAGATTCCTGCTTGCTAAGATGTAAACTGACAACTTGAATACTTGCCCAAGAATATGTCAGAGCTGGAAGATGGCGCAGGCAGTAAAGTGCCTGCCACATGAGCATTGGGACTTGAGTTCAATGCCAGAACCCATTTCCCCTTCTTTAAAAGAAAGGAGAGAGAGAGGGAGGGAGGGAGGGAGGGAGGGAGGGAGGAAGGAAGGAAAGAAGGAAGGAAAGAAGGAAGGAAAGAAGGAAGGAAGGAAAGAAGGAAGGAAAGAAGGAAGGACAGATGTGTTGGTGTACATTGTAATCTCGGAACTGGGGAAAGTCCAATCCCTAGTGTTGGATGGCTAGATGGCCAGCTTAGCCCTGCTGGAGAAGTCCAGGCCAGCGAGAGGCTCTGTCTCAATAAACAAGGTGGGTGATGCCAAAGGAACGGCACCCAAAGGTTCCTGTGGCCTCTACACACACACACACCATTCCAGGCCCAAGTGCTACGGTGTGGCATACTCTCACTTCATCGTGCCCCTGGCCCAGGCCCCTGGTGGTTCTGGGTTCCCACAGCCATCTCTGGCAGCAAGCTGGAAACACACTGTCATTGAGTGTCTATAGTGGCAGACCCTAGCAAGCAGATTATGAACAATTCAACGGTGTCTTTAGGCTTAACAGCAAAAAGAGTTGTACAAACCATATTTCATCACTCACCCCAAATACTACACTTATTTATTTGATAAATCAGGTGGCAGCCCGTCCTAGGCATTGAAACCCTGACTTTAAGTGCCCTGAGCACTGCAGGAAACTGCGGATGCCACACCACAGAAGAAATACAATCACCCAGAGCTGAAGCCCTCTTCCTGCACCTGAAGAAAAACCTAGCCATCTGCCTCCCACAAACCCTCGCCTGTGAACTCACGTGGGTTCCAGCTTTGGACAGGTGCTTTGAAGACTTAAGAATGCTGACTAGGCAGTACTCTGGAAACAGCTACTCCCCAGGGAAATCTGCTAATCTCACCCACACTCAAGTGACTATTGCATAAAACCGGAAGGTGAGTGTATTCGCCACCAATGAGAGTTGTAACTATGCCAAGGACCAGAATGCTCAAGTATGCATGAACTATCCCTGCCTTCCATTTTTTCCTGGTCCCTCTCTGTTCTCATTCTTCATGACCCTCTGAAGCTTCCATTTGATGGAGATTAGATCTTTTTTCTAAGAGGGTCTGGAATTTATGGGCAACAGACATGGGTACCCCCAAGACCCTCAACAGCCACTCTTTCCCCTCTCCACAGTAGGGGTAGGCAAGGATTTCCCTGAAAGAACCACTTAGTAAATACTTTACAACTTATGTACTCAGTATTACCACAAGAAAAGCCACGTAGATGAAGCATGAAGGAGTGTGGCCGCGCTCAAGGAAGTCTTCCGCATGAAGGCAGTGTGAGTTAGCTGGACTTGGCCTATATGTGAGTGTGAACTGCCACACCAAGGTGCTGCCTGGTTGTGGTGTGGGGCCTCTAAGACACCAGAGGTTCATAAGGCTCTTTCCTTCCAAAAAGGATTAAGGCTCTAATGGAGCCTGTTCCTGGTTTGGTCTTCTGCCTTCGGCTCTCTCTCTCACTTAGTGTTTCTATTGTCATGATGAAAACCACACCAAAAGACAAGTTGAAGAGGAAAGAGTTTATTTGGCTGGTCACAATCAGAGGAACTCTAACAGGGCAGGAACCTGGAGGCAGGAACTGATGCAGAGGTCATGGAGGGGTGCTGCTTTACTGGCTTGCTCAGCCTGCTTTCTTATAGAACCCAAGACTACCATCCCAGGAATGGTATCACCAACGATGGGCTGGATCCTTCCCCACTGATCATTGTGTCTCAGTGGGGTTGGAGACATGAGTCAACAGTTAAAAACACTGTTCTTCCAGAGGACCTAGGTTCAATTCCCAGTACCCACATGAAGGCTAACAACTATCTGTAACTACAGTTCCAGGGTACCTGACACCCTTATACAGACATACACATAGGCAAAACACCAATGCAAAGAAAAATAAATAAATATTTTTTTAAAAAAGCAAAAATGCCCCCAGCTGGATCTTATACCCCCTCTCAGTCAACTCTAGCTTATGTCAAGTTGACATAAGTCCAGCCAGCACGTGCTCTGTAGGGAAATAGGAACAAGGCCCTTACCAGATGTTAGTATCTAGTTCTTGAACCTCCCAGCTTTCGGAACCATGAAAGAATGAACTTCTGTTCACTAAAATCGCCCAGTCTCAGGTATTTTGTAATAGCATACAAACGGACTGAGGAAACCGGTAGATGAGATGCCGGGTCTGGAGATTGCTAAATCCTCGTCTGGGAGATTTCCCCAGGCCATGGTTCTTTCTTCAAGCCCTATTCCTTCCTGACTGAGGAGAGAGAGAGAGAGAGAGAGAGAGAGAGAGAGAGAGAGAGAGAGCGAGAGAGCGCTGAGGATAATTCAGACCCCCCCCCAATATTCCTGCCATATTCCTGCCCCTAGCTCCTAAGTGTTGGATTATAGAAGTGCCTCAGTCTGTATGGTACTAGGGATGGAACCTGGGGCATATTTTTGCTAGACAAGCATCCCACCAGTGAGCTCCACCCCCAACTCTAAAAGTCAGATGCTTAGCCACATCACACCCTCTCTGCCTTCCAAACACTCTTGGTCATTTTAGTACTGGGTTCCTGTCCAACTCAGCCACTATTTAGCGGTATAACCTCATTGTAAGCCTTCCTCTGCTAGGTAAGTGTGCGGGGCAACTTACAAAAGATACTCAATACAGCAGCCGGATCCATCTAAGTGCTCAGTAAGGGTTAGGTCTGAGTCTAACCTGTGGAAAAGCCTGCTATCTCAATTGGTTTCCTGTTGTGATAACAAAATACTCGAGGCTGAGTAACTTATAAACAAATGGGATTTGTTTTGCTAAGTTCTGGAGGTTTGAGAACGGGGTGCTAGCTTCTGCTCCTTTCTGCTAGGGGCTTCGAGGCTGATGGTGTCATAGTGGTGACAGAGTATACATTGTAGTAGGAGCTGCGGGCTTGCTTTTCGTCCCACCTGGCTCCCGCACGGCTAGCTTTACACCAGAAATAACAACACACAAACTGCATTCTTTTAAACACTGTTTGGCCCATTAACTCTAGCCCTTACGGGCTAATTCTCATATCCTGATCAACCCATCTCTAATAATCTGTGTAGCATCAGTCTTACTGGGAAAGATTCAGCATGTCTGACCTGGAAGCTTGCTTCATGGCGTCTGCCTGGGAGAGGGGAGCATGGCCTCTGAGCTCACTTCCTCTTTCTCCCAGCATTCTGTTCTGTTTACTCCTCCCACCTATGTTTTAACCTATAGGGCCAAGCAGTTTCTTTATTACTTAACCAATGACCTTCCTCCATCAATATAAGATGAAGAAATCACACAAGGCAGGAAGCTAGATTCTGGAGAGGAGGCAGATTTCTTTTATAACTTTACACTCTCAAGAAACTAACTTGCACTGAGAGATCACCATTAGTCTTCTCATGAGTACAGCACCTTCTGTGACCTAACCACTGCCCATCACTGCCACACCGAGGACCACATTTCCTGACCCAGAACATGCAGGATGCACTCAAGCCATATGTGATCCACAGCACAAGGCTCTTCTTTGCCTCCAAGTGCTAGAAACAACAGCAGTGGGTGGATCCTTCAGAAAGAATGATTTCAAATCTAAGCGAAAGATCCTTACTCAGAACTAGCACATATGGGATAATGGTCGATGGTTCTCAAAGCAAGCATCCTGCGATGAGATAAACCTGGGGATTCTCAGGTAAGCCATGGGGAACAAGGTTCTCAATAGCTAGATTGATGAGTTTATTACTGTTGTAATATATATCTCTAAGATGCTATCACAGGCAACTTACCTACTCTCCCAACCCACAACCTCCCAGAGCACCTTTAGAAACCAACTTCTGACAAAGGGCCATTAGAACGACACACAGGGAGTTGAGGGAGGCAGTTTGGTGGGTAAATGCTTGCTGTGCAAGTCTGAGGATAGGAGTTCAGATCCCCAGTTCCTACATACAAAGCCAGGTCTGGCAACATGCTGATATAATTCCCGTGCCAGGGAGGCAGAGACAGGAGACCCCCAGGGGCTTGTCAGCCAACCAGTCTCTTTGATATGATGCGCTTCGGGTTCAGAGAGAGACCCTGCTTCAAAAAATAACGGGAAGAGCAATAGGAGAAGGCACCTGATACGGACCTCTGTCTCCCATGCATGCACACACAGTTGGGTGCACCTGTATACAAACATGCATACACATGCATACAGTACACATGTCTATGTGTACACACGCAGACACTGAAAATGACCTAGCTTTTATGTGTGGATTTATGAGGGTGTGGATATAAGTCATGGAACTAGAAAGGCCACGGGAGGTTTTGAGGGAGGGAGGTTTTGAGGGAGGGAGGGAGGGAGGGAGAACAAAATGCTGGTGACATGAAAGTAGGGCTGTAAGTTACTGGGGGTGCTGGGATGAGGGGAAGAGAGGCAGAGGAGAAGCAACTAGAGGGTGTGTATGAAAATGCCATAAAGAAAAGCAGTGCTTTGGAGGAGAATTTAAACAAATTCGGAAGGGAGGGAGGGAGGGAGGGAGGGAAGGAGGAAGGGAGGGAGGGAGAAGAAAGTTCTTAGGTTGACTAGTCCCTTTCTACGGATGCCCTCAGCATGTGAAATAATGTTCAAGATGTGTCCTATGTAAATCCAATCTGAATGTGTCATACAAATGTCATTGGGAAAGAGCAGACAGCCTGCACCCCAAATTCTTTTGTCTGTGTCCCTGGCTGGGTGGCTGGGAAGACCAGCTTCCTTCTGTTTCTGAATCCTCATTTTCGCCGTTACCTTCTTCTTTTGAGGTAGGGTCTCACGTAGCCCTGGTTGGTGGAAATTCTATTGGTAGCCAAGGATGGTCTTGAACTCTTGATCCTCCTGCTTCTACCTCCCAAGAGCTGGGATTACAGATGATCCACATTGGCCTATGCGAAGCTGAGACTCAACCCAGGATTCTGTGCATGGTGGACAGGCATCCTACCAACTGAGCCACACCCCAGCCCTCCTCCACTTCTTATATTCTTTACTTTCTCTTGTCCTACTCCTAGTTTGTTTATTAAGGTGCACATACATACATATACACACACACATATCATACATGCACACATATACACACACATACACACATATCATACATGCACACATATACGCACACATACATACACACATACATATATACACACATACATATACACACGCACACACCACACATACACACATACACACATGGGGGGGTATGCATGACTAAGCATATGTGCAGAGGCCAGAGAGGACATTATGTATCCTGTCTATCATCCTCCACCTTATCTTATTCCTTTGAAACAATCTTTCACTGAACCTGGAGCAACAGCAAGCCCTAAGAGTCCTCCTGTCTCCACCCTATACAGTGCCAGATTTACAGGCAGACACACAGCCATGTCCGGCTTTTTATGTAGGTGCTGCTATCGGAAATCAGGTCTTGGTGCTTACCCAGCAAGCACTCTCTCACCACATCATCTTGCCAGCGTCTTCTCCCCCATTTCCAACAGAAAAAATAAAAAATAAAAGTAAAAAAAACTGTCCCTCAATAGAAGCAAGCATGGCACCTAGTTCTCAGGCTGTCTATGCTACAGCTAGGTAAGAGATGCCACAAATTCAGGGGATAGTGCCCAAGGCCTCAGTGCTCTCAGCCTCGGACTCAAAGTGCCCAGCACCCCGGGTCCTTGAGATAGACATCTTAGAGGCATTCTGACTTGGCCAAGGGCAAGAGCTCCTGACCACACTGGGGACAGTGAACACAGCAGGGCTGATGTCCAAGATCAGAGACAGTGGGAGCGTAAGCAGTGTTTAGTGGTAATGGGGGTGTTTGATGCTCATTTTGTGAGCAGCTGCTGAGAGGAGCGGGCAATGACTCTTTCCTTTCCTGGTGCTTTCTGCCACGGTGACAGATCCGTCTCCTGCACAATTAGTCAAGATTTCCTACTGGGTTCAGTTATTAAATGCCTCCTGCTTTCTGAATCATCCGGCAGGTTGGGAGCATCTTGTTAGCTATCCACAATGCATTTCGGTCACCCTGGGGTCCTCCCAGAAACCAGAGCCCACCTTGGGTTTCCCTTTGTCCTTCCTCTTGTCTCTGAAGCATGGAGTGAGAGATGCTGGCGAGGACCCGGGCTCACAGCTGGCCTACCCTTTCCATGTCACTGTGCCTTGCTGGTGAATTAGAATTAAATTTCCAGTAACAGAAGGGGGCCTACAGATGAACAAGTTCTTTCCTGATCTAGTTGAGGAAATAATGATGACAGAATTGTCATCTAAAATAAAGCCAAGGGAGGCTGGAGAGATGGCTCAGTGGTTAAGAACACTGGGCTGCACTTCCCGAGAACCCGGGTTCAATTCCCAGCACTCACATGGCAGTTCACAGCCATCTAGCTCCAGTTGTAGGGGATCTAATACTGTCTTCTGTCCTCTACCGGCACTAGGCACACAAGTGTGCCTGTGTGTCTGTGTACATGAGTTTAGGTGCCTGTAAAGACTAGGGACATCAGATTCCCTAGAGCTGCAGTTATACCTGGTTGTGAGACACTTAGCACTTGACAGGGTGTGAAGAACTGAGCTCAGGTCCTGTGCAAGAGCTCAGATCTTCTGCAAGAGCAGTGCACACTCTGCTGAGCCAATCCTTCGACCCACCACTTTGATTTTGAGGCAAGGTCTCCCACTGAACTTGGAGCTCACTAATTCTACTACACTGGCTATGCAGCAAACCCTGGGATCTGCCTCTCTCAGTCTCCCCAGTCTGGGATTACAGATGTGTGCTGGCATGTTCAGCTTTTTACATGGATGCTCTGATTCAAATTTGGGTCTTCCCACTTATGCAACAAGCACTTTACCAGCTGAGCAATTTCCTTGGCTATGTTTCTGGATGTTCTACTTGATTCTGGATCTCCGGGTGGCGTTTGATCATTTCCTGTTCTGTGTGCTATGCTTGCCCTGATCTGTGCTTTCTACAGACATATGAAGCAGAGTTGATTTATGACATGTGTCTGTTTATTTCAATATGAAGTCTAAGCGGGACTGTTTCTGTTGGGGCTGGCTTTTGCATGCTCCTTATTAATGATACCTTAATTTTTGTATCCCTCTTTACGAGCAGTTGTATGCTGCTCATTTCCCCTAAAGAATAACTTGTGGGGGTCATTTGAAAGCTAGGAATTATGGGCATGCCTTCTAAGAGAGCGTATACCTGCTTTCTCCTGGTACCTAAGCCAAGGTTCAAGGATAAGGTGGCCTATACCACCTGATCCCAAAACCTGGCCTTAAATCTAGTATGAAAAGTTCCATTTACATCACATCCATCAACAGCCTTCTTTTTCATTCTCTCAGCTAAACTACAAAAGTGTTCATACTTTTGTGGTGCTCAAAAAGTGTGCAATGCTTGTCCTAGTAGTCCAGATAAGAAGGCAGTCAGGAAGACTCTCTTCGAGGGAATTAGGGCTGTAGCAAAGAAGCAGATGGGGAACTTGGAACCAAGAAGCACTGTCTTTGTAGTGTTTGAAAATCATCTATCTGGCTCTTTTTGGCTGGGAAATTGAGTAGAGGAGACCCGAGCAACCCTGTACAATAAACACCTGGAGGCATCACCACCTCTGACTTCAAGCTTTGTTACAGAGCTACAGTAATGAAAACAGTTTGATATTGGCATAAAAACAGAGAGGTAGACCAATGGAATCCAATCAAAGATCCTGATATTAAATCACACATTTATGAACACTTGATTTTTGACAAAGAAGTTAAAATATAAAATGGAAAAAAGAAAACATATACAACAAATGGTGCTGGTATAACTGGAAGTTGACATATAGAAGAATGCAAATAGATCCACATCTATCGCTATGTACAAAACTCAAGTCCAAGTGGATGAAAGACCTCAACATAAATCCATCTACACTGAGAACCTCATAGAAGAGAAAGTGGGATGTACCCTCTAATGCATTGGCACAGGAGACCACTTCCTAAATAAAACACCAGTAGCACAGACACTGAGAGCAAAAATTAATAAAGGGAACCTCCTGAAACTGAGAAGCTCAAATGGTTGAAAGACACTTAAGAAAATGCTCAGCATCCTTAGCCATCAGGGAAATGCAAATCAAAACAACTCTGAGATACCATCTTATACCAATCAGAATGGATAAGATCAAAAATACTGATGACAGCTTATGCTGGACAGGATGTGGAGTAAGGGGAACATGCCTCCAACTGCTGGTGGGAGTATAAACTTGTACAGCCACTGTGGAAATCAGTATGGCAGTTTCTCAGAAAAATAGGAATCAATCTACCTCAAGACCCAGCAATACCACTGTTGGGTATATACTCAAAGGATGCTCAATCATACCACAAGGACATCTACTCAACTATGTTCATAGCTGTATTATTCATAATAGCCAGAACCTGGAAACAACCTAGATATCTCTCAACTAAAGAATGAATAAAGAAAATGTGGTATTATTTGGTGTTAAAAATAAAATTACAGTTTTAAATTTGCAGGCAAATGAATAGAACTAGAAAAAAACAATCCTGAGCGAGGTAATCCAGACCCAGAAAGGTAAATATAGTGTGTACTCACAGATAAGTAGTTACCAGACATAAAGCAAAGGATAACAAATAGCCTACGGTCCACAACCCCAGAGAAGCTAGGACCCTCTTCCAGAAACTGATGGAAGCAGATGCAGAGATCCACAACTAACCACTAGGCTGAGCTCAAGGCAGAGAGAGGGATGAGTGATAATATGAACATAGAGGTCAAGACCATGATGGGGAAACCCACAGAATCAGCTGACCCGGACTAGTGGAAGATCACTGACTCCTGACTGACAACTGGGGAACCTGCATAGGCCCAAAATAGGCCCCCTGAATACAGGTGACAATGGTGGGGCTTGGGCAGGATATGGGGCCACTGACAGTGGTATGAGGATCTAACTCTAATGCATGAACTGACTTTGTGGAGCCTCATATCTATGGAAAGATACCATGCTCATCCTAAGGAGGAAGGTGGCTTTGTCTTGCCTCAAAAAGGTGATGGGACAGACTTAGTTGACTTCCCAGTGGAGGGAGGCCTTAACCTCTCTGAGGAGTGGATGAGGGAAGGGGTGGGAGAACTGGGATTATCCTGTTATCAAAGAGGGGGTACACTGAGGCAACCCTTTTGGTTCTCACCTCCCTTCTCCCCCAGAGCCATCAAAACAAAGATTAAAGTCACAGAATTCAGCTGATGTCCTTAGTTCCAAAGTGACCTTATGTGACTTGTTTGCAACACTGTCCCTCTCTTCCTCTCTTGGAGCCTCCTGGCTACCCATCTGCCTTTTCTAGTCCGCATGAATCTCTTCCCTCTTCCTAAGCCTTGGCATTACCTCCAGGTTTCCAGCACCACCATGGATGGCTGCCTGATGGAGTTTTCTTCAGATGGCTTTGAGACTGACTCAATTCAGCTCAAATCTTTGTTCAATGCAAGACTGCATTGCAGAACCCCATGTATGTTTATAATGACAAGGCATTTGTAAATTTTAATCATTTCATCCAACACAGAAGACCAAAGTTTACAACAAAAGAAGGAGGGGAAGAAAACAGGAAGGAAGGAAGGAAGGAAGGAAGGAAGGAAGGAAGGAAGGAAGGAAGGAAGGAAG
>NW_004949099.1:14592417-14603361 GCF_000317375.1 Microtus ochrogaster | reverse complement strand
TAAAGTGTTCACCTTACAAGCATGAGACCCTGAGTTTGCTCTCCAGAACCCACATAAAAAGCTGGGTATGGTATCACAAGGCTTGTAAACCCAGTAATGGAGAGGTAGAGACACTGGGGTTCAGTGACCAGTTAGCCTAGCCTAAGGCAAGCCCCAGGTCCCAGTGAGAGACTCAGTCTTACAAAGCAAATTTGATGTTTCCTGAGGAAGGACACCATGGTTAACCTCCAGCCTGGCCTTTACACACACACACACACAGAGAGAGAGACAGAGACAGAGAGAGAATTAGTGTAGAAAAGGGAACAGTGTTAGAAATCCAGGGAAACGGGGCTACAACCAATTTCCGTCCGTAATGAATGAGTTCCATTAACTTGGACAGCCCATCCTAGTGATTCTACCCTCATTCATGAATGACATCAGACCCACCTTCCTCTGGAAGTCGGTATGGGATGAAAGAGGCCTGGTTAGCTCAGAGTCTGAATCATCATGTCATTATCCCGATTAAGAGCTTTAAGGTCCCACCTTCTCTCTAAGTGTTTCACCAACTTTGTTATCATGTGGCTGCTCGTCCTCCAACCCATCCTGACATCTCCATCCCCGGAAGCTTGACTGTGTGAAGCAACAGTGTGGGCTCATTATCCCTAAATGCCCTACGGAAGACATACCTTTGCCCCAGACTCCGTGTGTAGTGAGGACTGTTTAACGAGGTGGCTGCCGGAGGAGACTGTGGGGGCTAACACAAGGCAGGTTACATGCGCAGACGGAATACAGTCTTACAGCTTCGGTACAAGTCATTTTCTCCATACATAGGAAAGGCAAAGGCAATGAGCCTCCTGCAAGGACACACTGGCAATGAGCCTCCTGCAAGGACACACTGTACATGGGGCTGTTCAGTGGCTTTGGCTCAGTGGGTCAAATTTAACCTGTTCATTTGGTAAATGAGGAAAGATTCAGAGACATGGAATAAGACACCCAGGACCACAGATTCTCTTGTTAGGAAGCCATACAGTTATCCTTGCCCCACAGTTAACAGTTAATGAGTATGTGACATGCTGAGGGTGGGGATTTAAAAATGTGTGTTACGATGATCAAATATGTCCACAGGTTCTTTAACATTTCTATCCCTGTGATGGCTAAGCTTGCCTGTCAACCTGATTGGCTCTAGATTCAACTAAGGGACCCACACAGGTGGGTCTGTTTCCAGGAAGGATGAACTGAGCAGGGAAATCTTCCTACAGAGTGGGCAGTTCATTGCAGTGACCACGAAGGTAGACAAGTAGTCCAGGAAGAATATATATTCACCCTGTAGGTTCTATTCCTCCAGTGAACCCTAATACAGCCCCCCAAAACGTGGAGCGGAGCCAAGCATGGCAGTACATATCTATAATGCTGTCTTTGGGGGAAGCTGAGGCAGGAGACTCTTGAGTTTGAGGCTAGCCTGAGCTACATAGTGAGCCCCCTTATCCCAACCAATAAATAAAATAACAAAGCCCAAAGAGCAAAAGGTAATTCCCCTTTCCTTCGATGTGATCGATCTTTAGATACCTGCCTCAAGTAAAAGGCATGTGAGGAAATGGTCCTGAAACTCCTGAATGGGGATCATAAAAAGATTCCTAGTCCCTCTTTTGGTCTAGCTGAGATATATATATTATATACAGATGAAGAATGGTCAAAGTTTCTTGGTGGATAGCTGTCTGCAGAGGATGGCGGTCGCTTGTGATCCATCATGACTAACTTGCCAAAGGCAGCTCTAGTCTGATTCTCAGCCCCCATCATGGCTTCAGAGAACACTAGTCCCAGGCACACCTGACTCACACGAGAGCACGTGGGCCAGAGCTGTCTGCTCAGCTACTGACAGCTTACTGACTCACATGCCTTGTGAGGGGTGGCAGGCATTCATTGTCTGAAGTACCTAAGGTTTGGGAATGATTGTGATAGACACACACACACACACATACACACACACAACACACACACACACACACCAAGTTAATATCTGATTAAATCAGACTTTGTGAAAGTAATAAAATTTTTATTCAGCCAAGTATAGTGGCTCAAACCTGGCTGAACCAGGAGGGTTGCCATGAGTTCAAGGCCAGCTTAGACTACCTAGTGAATTCTAGACTCCTGGTCTACCATGTGATTCTCTCAAAACAACAAAATGTAGCCCCGTAAAAACCAAGGCTGTCAAGATGGCTCGGCAGATAAAGATACTTGCTATCAAGCCTTAAGAACTGAGTTCCATCCCCAGGAATCCACGCGGTAGAAGGAGAGAACGAATTCCCTCAAGGCGGTCTCTGACCTCCACTCACACATCGATGGTGGTCCATGTGCCTCCTTTAACCCCCATCAATAATTTAAAGTATTGTAAGTAAATAAATGATTGTCTAGAATTGAATCTAGAACTACTCAACCCTTAGCCTAGTTTATTTTTTTAAAATTTATTTTAATTTTAATGATGTGTATGTCTGTTTGTGAGTATTTACTTGTGTTTGTCAGTTCCGTGGAGGTCCAAGGCATCAGAGCCCCCTGGACCTAGAGTTAAAGGTTGTGAACTACCCAGTGTGCGTGCTGGAGACAGAACTCAGGTCCTCTGCTAGAGCGATATGTGCTCTTAATCATTGAGCCAGGCCAGCCTAGGCCTTAATGGCCCTGCAGTAGTGTGTCTCCTGGTGAAGTCTCTCAACCAATACTGGGTAATTTTATACAAGGAACAAAAGCCCTGGGCTCCTTAACCCAAGACACAAAAGCTCAAAGTCAGCTAAGGCCAGACAGATGACATGAGTGACAGAAGCCGAGCTGAGAAGTCGCCTCCACTCTTGCTCCAAGCCCAACAAGTGTGATGATAAATATGTGACCTTCACCTCAGGATCAAGGAGACAAAAGGACAGATGGAGACCCTGGGAACAGGGCACACCGGACCCATCTAAAGGGGCAGAGGCACCCTCTTTCAGCTGGGATCTGAGGATGCGTCCGCTGCAGGGCTCGCGCCTGACGTCTGTTCTGATGGGACTGCTCCAGGGAGACTGTGCCACGGAATTTCAACCTTTGCTGTTAGATCTAATTCTCCCAGGAGCTGGAGAGCTGAACTTTTTTATATGAAATCCTTGACATTAAGGCTTGAGCAACATATATCTATAGATAGGTAGATAGATAGATAGATAGATAGATAGATAGATAGATAGATAGACAGACAGACAGACAGAGAGACAGACACAGTGTGTGGTAGGGTGAGTTACCTTTCTGTGTAACCCTGTTGTCCTAAAATTCACTTTGTAGACCAGGCTGGCCTTGAATTCTTAAGACCTACCTGAGATTAAAGGTGTGTGCCACTGTGCCTGGCTTTTGTTTGTTTGTTTGTATTTTAAATAAGTATAGAGGCTAAACCTGAGCTAGAGTAGTAATTACAATCTCTGTTCTGAACTGGGGAAAGAGACCTTGGCCACTCACTGTTTTTCGTTTTCTGCTTTGTGTTTGTTTGCTTGTTTTGCTCCGTTATCTGAACGAGGACAAAACAAACAGGAAAGGAAAAGAGAAAGGATGGGAGAGGAGGAGGAAAGGAAGGTGTCTTGACCACTGGAGTCTCCAACAGTCCCCAAGGTTTTAGACAGACAGATGGTTTTTAAGAGGAGGAGCAAATGGGGGGCCCTCAGCGACTAATTTTCCAAGGTTCAGAGCCACTAACTGGGAGCCCTTCAACCTGCCAATTCTGCCAGGGGCACCCCTGCTAATCAACTTTTTATTTTATTTTTTCTAATCACCTTGGAGGCCCACTCCATCTTTGTTCGGCTGTAATCTTCCTTAATTAGATAATTGAAATAATCATCCAATTAAGTTGGTTCCCCTCACCCTCCTCACCAAGTTCTTGCTGGATCCAGCTGGCTCCCTCATTTCGGCTGACGCGTTCCTTGCCTCACGCGGGGGCCCGAAACGGGTCTCAAGCTGTTCGTTTTCTTCCTTTGCAGTTTGCCGTTTCAGTTCAGAGGCGCGACAACTAAATTTCAGTTCTGGTCATGTCAAAACAGACTCCATGGGCGACTAAAAGCCGGAGCTGGAGCTGTCAGAGTCACGGCGCTGCTGGGCAGTTAACAGTGGCAGGGATTGCGCTGCTGGGCAGTTAACAGTGGCAGGGATTCCGATACCCGGCCTGGTATTTACGAACTGGCTGATCCCGCTTGTGCCATTAGGTCTGTCAGCAAGCATCTGGACTTGGGGGCATGGGGAGGGGCTACAGTTTCCTCATCTGTGAAATGGGGATCCAACCAGGACCTGCCGCCTCCAGACTGCTGAGATAATGTAAGTAAGGCTGACTTCTGCTTGCGTGAGCTAACCTAGTACCAAAACAAGTTGGAAGGAGAACAAAAGGGAGGCGGAAAGGAAGGAAGAGAAGGATCAAGGGAGGGAGGGAAAGACGGAGGGAGTACCAACCTTGAATTCTGATCTTCTAGCCTCCCCTTCTAAGCGCTGTGATTACAGGGGTGCAGCACCACACCCAGTTCAATCCAGTTCACACGGTGCTGTCTGTGCAGAGCAAGCGCTCAACAAACTGAGCGCTTCTACCCACTTCCCCATCCCCCTAGTCCCTTCCCGTGCCCCCCCCCCGTGTCACCCCCTCCGCTCCCCAGCACTAGATTTTTCTCTCCCTGATACAGATCTGACTACATAGTCCAGGTTGGCTTGGAACTTGCAATCCTCCTACCTCGGTTTCCTGAACTTTGGGATCACAGATGTGTGCCACCATGCCTGGCTCAAGGTGACATATTTATTTGTTGTGCTACTGCAGAAAAGGAAGAGAAATCACAGAGATAGGCAAATTGAGAGTGGTTCTGGACATCCTTCGGAAGGTCAGAATGTGGCGGGGGCTCTCTCTGCTTCTTTAGAGACTGGATCCTGGTTTACTCTAAACCCATGTAAGACGAAACCCACACAAGAGACTTAAAGGTAACTAGCTTTCCTTCAGATAGATTCTTACAATGAAATTTTAAGTCAGTATTGATTTTAAGTTGGCCAGAGTGCAAGATCCATGGGCTGAGGGCTGAGCGGGCCACAGTGTCTGGGGACTCGCTGAGAAATACGAGGTAGCAGGCGCGGAGCTGTTTCTGAAGGCAACTCCGAGCCAATTTCAAGTGATGCACTGAAACATTTGAGTCAATCATGGTGGTGTAAACCCATAATCCTGGCACCTGAGAGCTGGAAGCCAGGGGATCAAGAATTCAGAGTCGCCCTTGGCTACACAGCCAGGTGGAGGCCAGTCTGGACTGTAAGAGACCCTGTTTCCGATAAACAAACCATTGTAAATGAGGGTGTAAGTAAGCTACAAAACACATGTCACCTATGGAGAGACATTAGCAAAGGCTTCATCCCCAGGACTGCAGAGTAAAATGACGAGCTGTTGTGTCTCAGAAACTTGGACCTCCATGAGTACAACTTCTAACTGTTGGAAGGCTGAAGTTGGCCTTTCACCTGGCCCAGCCTTGGCTGTCCTTCATTCTCTCTGTCAGTGACCCAGCTCCCAGCAGCTCAGCTCCGCTCTCCTTCAGTCCTTCGGAAGTGGGTGTCAGACTAGGGGAGCGAGCAACTCCGGGAGAAGTCTGGTGTTTCTGATGGTTAAAAACTATACCAGCTGTGAATAACTTTTAAAATGAAAGGAAAATAGATAAATAAAGCAACCACGAAAGAAAAAAAGGAAGAGAAGAAGGGAGGAAAGAAGGAAGGTAGGGAAAAAAATGAATTTTCTAAGTTTTTTAATGGCGGTTTTCTTTCTTTTCCAGAACGTGCTTTTAAATGTAATCTTACAGTCCTACGTAAAATGGGGCTAGTGTCATGGCTCAGTGGTAAAAAACATTTGTCGGTTTTAGGGAAGACTAGGGTTTGGTTCCCAACACCCACGCGCTAGCTCACAACCATCTGTAACTCCACTTCAAGGGGATCAGACACTGTCTTCTGACCTTCTTGGGCATCTGGCATGCATGGGGTACACACACATGCATGCACACAAGCAAAACACTCATACTGGTTAAATAAAATAAATATGTCTTTAAAGGAAGAGGTGAGGAGAAGGCTCAGTGGGTGAAGGGTTTGCTGTGCCGTCACGAAGGTCTAAGTTCAGAATCTAAGCACGCACGTAAAGCCTGTGACCCTGGTGACAGAGAGGCAGAGACCAGTGGATCCTGGAGCTTGTTAACCAGCCTGTCTAACCAAAATGGAAAGCTCCAGGTTCGGTGAGAGACCCTGCCTCAAAATAAAAACAAACAAATGAAAACCCCACCAAGGTGGAGAACTGAAGAGAGGGCTACTCGGTGAAGGGACTCTTAATGAACGGCTTCTTAATGAAGATACCTGGGCTCAGTCAGGAGGCTCCCAACTGCCTACAACTCCAGTTTCAGAGGATCAGGCGTGGGCACTTGCACACACAGGGGACATATAAATTCATGCAGGCATACACAAATACACATTAATCTAAAAGTTAACAAATCTAGCCAAGTGGTGGTGTCATACACCTTATATCCCAGCACTCAGGAGGCAGAGGCAGAGGCAGGTGGATCTCTGTGAGTTTGAAGCCTGCCTGGTCTACAGAGCAAGTTTCAGGATAGCTAAAGTTACACAGAGAAACCCTGTCTTGAAAACAAAAGCAAACTTAACAAATCTATTTTTAAAAATAAGATCAAGAGTAATAACAGAGGATAGCCTGACGTCAGTCTCTAGTCTCTGAAAGTGCTTCCCTGGGTGAGCATACTCACCACCACCACCACACACACACACACACACACACACACACACACACATAGACATCTACAGAAAAACACACACGTATATAACACACATGCACACACATGCACGCATATGTGCGCATGATCATAGTCATGCATGTATGAGGAAACAGTTTCTTGATACATTTCTGAGATTCAGCCCCACACACTTCTTCAAATATATAGCATGGTTTGATACTCTCCCTATCAGAGTGGTTGAACTCTAGCTGGAGTCTAGAGAGAACACAGAGAACATTCCAGACAAACTGGTTTCCTGAAGATGACATAATCCCTAGTTTTGCCTCTGGGCCTAGGATACTCAAGTGAGGAGCCAGGATCCACTGTGCTTCCTAGGGATTCCCGCCTCTTGGAGTCCATGTGTGCACACGTGCGTCTGATTATTGAAATCAGTAGGGGACTACAGGATGGTGGAGTGTGACCTCAAACTTAGGTCATCAACATTACCTTTAGCTTCATGCTACATTCTCTTGAATCACTCATCTACCATGCAACAGCAAGTTTAGCTATAGCAGAAACAGCCCCCCACTCTGGCCTTCAGACCAGCACAACTCAACCCATGACCTGAGCACAAACTCCTGAGATGCCCAGAGCCACAACCTAACCGCCAATCACAGGCTCCTGACCTCGCACAAACACACAGAGACAGGTTACAGTTTTGTTTGAAATGGCTGAGTACTGAAGCGATTTGTTAGACTGCAACAGGTAATTAATACACAGGCCCTCCCGTCTGCAAGGCTGACTCTTTAACTCTGGAATTCACGAGTCCTCCAGGCTCAAAGCAGTTCCACCTTCTCCGGGACTCCCCAGCTCACAGGGATCGCTTTTCCCTCAGGGGCATTCCTCTGTGTCCCCGTCATTGCTGTGGACCAGAGGTAGGACAAACAGCTCAGCAAGGACAGCATATCTGTGTGTGTGCTCTGGATAACCAGGCTGAGAATCAAACAAGTCCAGGACAGTTCTAGAGCAAATGACAGTGGTACCAGAACTGCTGGGGTCTGAGCCTGGGCTCCGGCAGCTCTAGTAAGCTAGGCTAGGCCACCCAGCCTCAATTAAATAAAGTTATAATGAAAAGCAGTTATGCCACTGTTGGGAAGAAAGACAAATGGAGCAGTGTGATGACAGACGTACCTGCCCCCACCATTAGGGTCTTCACAGAACACAGCCTAACTAGAAGGCAGGAGTTACATATAGCTAAACCGTCTTGATCAGGGTGTGGTCCTGCCCATCAGTCACCATTGTCACCATTTGAAGCCTGTGCTTCACAGAAGGTAGTCTGAGAAGTTGTCGGAACTGTACGAAATCTCTTTCCAGAGATTGACACTAGTGTTTCCCTTTTTCCCAGCACAATATTCCTGAGGAAATGCCAGTATGCTGAGGTGTATGGCTTCAGGAGGCTGAAAGCCAACGGGAAGGGTACTCCCTGGGAGTGTTTTCCTTCCTGCCAGGATGGTTATAGTAATACACAGTTACCTGCCTGTAATCGCCCAGTGGGTCAGTTAGTCTAGGGTTGTAATCCACCTGGCAGGTCAGTTATTCCAGGTTCCCGAAGAGGCGCTATCTGAAAAGACGTGGGCAGGAGAGAGTAACAAGGCCAAACAAGATCTGTTGTCAAAGCCTCTGTTTATTAGCGTAATGGCAACAGCTTATATAGCCCTTAGATGAGGAATTTGGCTTGGGATGGGGGTAGGGGGCAGGGGCATGGGATCTTGCCGGGGGGCAGCAATGGTCACGAGTGGACACTTAGTCACGAGTCGACACACCTAGTTCTCTATGCAAGCGGAATTGTTCCTTTTGTGATTCCAACCACAAACTCTAGATAGTTGGAATGTGGGGCAGGTTCCGCTAACAGTTAGCTCTCAAGATAGTTGGGTGTGGAGTGGGCTCCGCCAACAGTTCTCAATACAGTTGGGGTGTGGGGCTCTCTGCAAACATCCCCAGGACAATGGTCCCTGCAATACTTTTTGGGGGAAATGGCTCCTGACACCTGCCTCGGAGGGGTGCTGCTACCTCCCCAGGGAGTCTGCAAGAGGGAAGAGACGCAAGCATTATTTACCTGGTGCTGGGATGTACAAAGAAATAAAACTGGGTCTTCAGAGGTGCCTGGTTCTGAGCGGTGGCGGCGTTTCCCAGTTCTCTGACGTGTATGCCTCCTGTGCGTGGTCTGGCCTTTGGCAGTGTTCCTCTGCGAGAGATCTGACTGACTGCAATTGGAAAGAAGACGGCCCTCCTGGACAGAGACCTCCCTCCTGCTTTGGGTGGGGTGGCTGAGTGAACGTGGAACATCTGGACTGACTGCAACATACAAAAGAAGAAGAAGAATCATGAAAGAAGACATCCCTGCTGGACAGGATCTGATCTGAGATGAGAATAAATTCATCGAATGGCTGCCAACAGCATTTCATTGAGAAGAGATTCCACATTTTATTCTGTACAGTTAGTTAGTTAGTTAGATAGATTAAGAGGGGCCTGTGAACTGGGGTGGGGTGTGGCTTCTCAGGTCAGTTCAGGTCAGGGAGGGGCTGAGGAGTGTACCTTGACAACAGGCGCTAGTCAGGTGTTAATTGTCAAGGCCTGAGAGTTTCTCAAAGGGAATCAATGGAGACCCTTGCTTATCTAAAAAAAATGCCTGACCTTGGGAAAAGGATTTGTGGAAAGCAGGCACTTGAAACTGTGGTTTCACACCTCACCAGAAAGCTCCCCCTAGGAAGGGAAAGTCATCCTGATATCTTACTCTTTTCCCAAGGATACCCTACCGTTCTGATCATTCTGTACTGAATTAAGTCTTCCACTGTAAATAAATAAATAAATAGAGTAAGTAAGTAATAAAAATAAATAAATAAATAAAACTTTTCTTTTCTCATCCTGGATCTTGCTCCAAGCATGCCTCTGCCTAGCTGGGAGTAGAGAGAGTAATATATTTCCTTGCTAGCCAAATCTCGGACATCCCCAATGTGGCTCTGTCACTGTGCAATAGAAGAGAGAAACACAGAGTTCTGGGCCCCACATCCCTGTCCTAGCTCCCCACCCTATACATACACACCTCTCCACCCCCCATGGGGCTTGTGGGGATGATGCTCATATAGGGGGAGACTAGGAAGAAGAAGAATCAGGACCCTTCAGGTGCCCTCTAACAATGCTGTGTGAGTGTCTTCCTACACTGTGGACCCCTCAGGGACACTTGGCTAGCATTACTTTATGCAGCTATGTTGGGGGATGGGAACCATCTGTAACAGGTGTAGTACTGTGTGCTACACGCAGGCTTCCAATTCAAGGCTGATCTCTAGCCAATCCTTTGCCAGCCAAGCTGTGAGCCCCTGGGACTGAGTGCCTGAGTCAGAGGAGTGAGCCTGCTAAGTTGCATCTGTGGGGCTGGTGCAAGCCCTGGCCAGCACCCAGATCCCACCTTCTTTGCCCCTAGCCTTACATTCCTTGCCTGTGGCAGCCTGCTGGTTCTCATCACAGGCCAGAGCTCTTTGGCACCTGCCTGGCCCCACCTCCCAGGCCCAGAAATTCTGGATACCTTATGTGTCTGGCACCACATATGTGGTGCCAGGTAGCACCAGAGATCTTCTCAGACTTCTCTACGCACAGCTCCCAACCGCCCCTCCCACCTGTGCACCAATGCACAGGGTCCAGAGAGTCTGGGTGCCAAAGTCAGACCCAGATCTCCCAGGGACCATCAGCTTCCTCACACTTGCCTGGGGATAGGATCCACTCCTCCCCACCCCATCCTTCTTCCAACGTTTTTTTCTGGATGATTCCAGATCTCTTTTCTCTAGAATTTGAATTTGGCCTGGGGATTTTTCCCCCCCTTGGGTCCCTCCCAGCACAGGGTGAGCCAGTTTAGAGGACCTCTGACATCAACATGCATATGTGAAGATGAGCACACCCTGCATACACACGTGTGCATACTCATATATTGTAGTATTGTGTGTGTGCGCGCACACACACACACACACACACACACACACACACACACACGGCAAAACCCAATGACAAAAAGCTGGCCCCTTTCACCCCTCATGCGTGGGGTAGCACCTACAGGAAGCAACATCTGTGCGGTGGCTGCCAGGCCTGGAGAGATGTGAAACCCCAGAGAGGACAGTGCCTGAAGACTAATGGGGTCCAAGGCTTCCAGAAGCCACCAGGCAGCTGGGAGGTCAGAGGGAATGTG
>NW_004949099.1:14590571-14592317 GCF_000317375.1 Microtus ochrogaster | reverse complement strand
AATGCTGGGAGGAAGAGGAAGTGAGCTCAGAGGCCATGCTCCCCTCTCCCAGGCAGACGCACGCAATGAAGCAAGCCGCCAGGTCAGACATGCTGAATCTTTTCTGGTAAGACCGGTGCTACACAGTTTATTAGAGATGGGTTGATCGGGATATCAGAATTAGCCAGTAAGGACTAGAGCTAATGGGCCAAGCAGTGTTTAAAAGAATACAGTGTCTGTGTAATTATTTCAGGGCATAAGCTAGCAGGCAGCTGGGGTGCTGGGGACGCAGCCCGGCTGCTCTTATTACAACAGGAATGGATGCTCCAGGGGTGTTGAGCTGCTGATGAGGAACCCCTCCTGAGAGCTTTCCACCTGACTCAGCGAGAGGGAAATGAGCAGTTGAGAAATACCTTTTCCTCTCCACTCCATAAAGCCTGACTTTCAAGGGCCTTGTCCCTGGCAGAGGTCAAGAAAGGCAGCTGGACGACTTTCACGCCAATCAATGGCCTCTTTATTCTCAGCTCTTTCTCTCTCACAGGGACAATGAGACTCCTGGCTTAACCCTTGAGCTAGGAAGTGGCGAGGACGCACAATTTAAAGTGGACCACCAAAGCACCCTGACAAAGCCCTAGTGATGGGATCCTCTAGCAGTGGGAAGACAAAACCCCCTCCGGTGCAGAGAGGGATGGGTTAGGGATTGGCAGCAAGACCCCCGGGTAGCAGTCACACACTGCAGTCCACAGAAACTGCTTTCCACAAAGCCAGGTTCAAGTTACCTGCAGAGCTTTTGTATGGCTGAGTGGCTTATGCAAATGTGATACTAACCTTGTAGCACAGAGGAGAGCAGAAGCAGCCACTGCTAGTCAAGTCACCACACACACCTACACACAGACACTTCTCAGCCTCCTAGAAAGCTCACCTGGGCAACCAGGTAGGTATTCCTTGTCTCATAGCTTTTGTGGGGGGGCGTGGGGCATGGGGGGGGGTGTTTGAGACAAGGTTTCTCTTGTAGCTTTGGAACCTGTCCTTGAACTAGCTTTTGTAGACCAGGCTGGCCTCCAACTCACAGAGATCCATCTACCTCTGCCTCCCGAGTGCTGGGACTAAAGGCGTGCGCCACCACCGCCCGGCCATAGCTGTTTTCTTTAAACAAAAACACTTTCAATTTATTTCTCCCTCCCACGTGTTATTTGAAGCATAGCCTTCTGAGTTATTATCACATAAAAATCAGCCATGAGGATCGTGGTCCTGCCTTCTGCAGGCACCCATTTCTCTTATCATGTGGACTCTTTTTTTTTTCTTTTATATTCCAATTAAAGTAACTGCTGTTTCTGGTAGTAGTAATGTATTTCCTTTCTGAATACGAAGCACAAGAAAGTACAAAGTTTATAGAAAGTTGCCATCAATGTTTACTTGATAACATCCCTTGGCTTTTCTCCCTTGGAGAACATCATAAGTCTGCTAGGACGCAACTCAGCTGGGAACGTACTTGCCTGATATGCACAGAGCCCTGGGATCCATCTCCAGCACTTAATAAAAGCAGTGGTGGTTGGTGGTACACACCTGTAATCCTATCTGTCATGTGGGAGTGGAGGCAGGAGGATCAAAAGTTCTTGGTCATCCTGTAGATAAATAGTTTGAGGCCAGCCTGGGATCCACGTCTTAGTCACTGTTCTATTGCTGCGAAGAGACACCATGACCACAGCAACTCTTAGAAAAGAAAGCATTTAACTGGGGGCTTGCTTACAGTTTCAGAGGTTTAGT
>NW_004949099.1:14571108-14589886 GCF_000317375.1 Microtus ochrogaster | reverse complement strand
TCAATTCCCAGCACCCATATGGCAGCTCACAACTGTCTGAAGATCCAGTTGCAGGGGATCTGACACCTTCACACCAATGCACATAAAATAAACCATAAAAAAATATTTAAAAACAAAACAAAACAAAAACCCAGACAAAACCTACCTCAATCACCTCAACACCATGAACATTCTTTCAGCATCTTTCAGTTAGAGTTGTTGTGACTGAGGTCTGTTTGCCCAGGAAAGCCCTGGAGACAACTGGACACCCACCCCATAGACCAAAACCCCATAGATCCCGGCTATCTGAGAAAGTGCTCGGCAAAGGCAGAGACCTCCTTCCAAGGCTGAATGCCAGACCAGTGACCTGATAAGGTAGTGATACAGGAGCAAATTGAAAAGCCCAGGAAAGCAGAGAGGAAGTAAAGGAAAGTGCGGGCCGGGCTGAGTTTGGAAGACAAGGTCACTACAGCCACTGAGAGTGGCTGAGGCCAGGCACCATGTACTCAAACTGCAGCCCTGCATGGATTCAGTTAGATCCGTCACCACCCGTTAATAAGATCTTAAAGCAGAAACTTCTAGAGGACAGAAGTTCCCCATGCCTTCTCGTCTCCATTTCCCATGTGAGCAACTGTCCTCGGTTTGTTCTGCATGTTCGCCTCTGCTCGTTGTCCTTGATCATAAACCTAGACATCTCCCTGTGCATGTTCCTGAACACCTGAGGACTGGATCTAAACCCTCTTGGATGCTAGGCAAGCACTCTACCACTGAGCTATGCCCTTGCCCCATATCTAGGTGTCTTGAAGTGGCCCTCTCTGTACCCCATTTTCTCATCTGTTAAGTGGGGTCATTAATCAGATCTGTCTCTCACCATGGGTGCTAGGGTGCTATGGGCTGAGAACTGATCGCTCTTTGCCAGTCTTGAGCCTTGCAGCATGTTTAGTCCCATCCTTGGCTCTGCTGGAGGCCAGAGCATCACCTTAGTGTTCTTAGGTGGGGGCTCATATCCCTCTGAGACCCCCCGCCATAGAGGAGTTACTGTAGGTATCACCTGTGTATTCTTAGGTGGGGGCTCATATCCCTCTGAGACCCCCCGCCATAGAGGAGTTACTGTAGGTATCACCTATGTGTTCTTAGGTGGGGGCTCATGACCCTCTGAGAACCCCTGCCCTAGAGGAGCTACTGTAGGTATCACACGAGATAACCTGTGTCTTCTTGGAAGAGTGATTGGCGCTGAATGGCCAATAAACCTCTACATTTATGAAGAGATCCCAGATGCCATGGGCTGTGACTCAGGCTGTGTTCCTGCCCCTATTTGTTTATTTAGTTATTTCATCACTATTCCTTTTTAATCACCTGGGTTTTGGCTCCTTGAAGTGCCCTGGTTTAGGGGGCTTTTTCTTTCTTTTCTCTTCTTTCTTTCTTTTCTTTTCCTTTCTTTCTTTCTATCTTTTTTTTTAAGGAGACATGTCTTTCTCTGAAGGTTCAAGTGTCAGAAATAAAACTTAGAGGAACTGGCATGTATGAGTGGCTTTTGAAACTGGAGAGTGATGCAGAAATGTAAATCACACTCCTCTTCCAGGAGCACAAGAGTGTGTCTTCTCCTGAAAGCCTTTACAACCATTACCTCCTTGGCCACCAACCAAGTGTTCAGCGGCACTGAAACTGAATTCTGAGTGCCCCTGATGGGAGGACTGGGCCTGGGGCTCGGATGCTCCATGTTTTGCTAGCTCCTGACCGATGGAAGGGAAGGGACCACTCTGTAAACAGGAAGTGTGAGGAGACAGATGGCAGGGTGCTAGTCTCCCACGTTGCTAGGGAGGTTTGAACAGTGGGGAAAGTGTAGAAGGGGTCATGTTGCAAGCAGTTACTGCTACTAGACTGGAGTGGGTGGGGAAGGGCTTCCAACACTCACCTGAGTCCAGGTCTCCTCTAGAGAAAAAGGTACAGGCGACTCAGGACCTTCCCACAACTACCAGCAGCAGCAGAGCCCCCATCCCCCGCCGGATGCTTGACAGAGACCTCTTCCCTGCTCTTCTCCCAGGGTCCTCAGAGGCCGTGACCTAAGGAGGTCCTTCCCACGGCCACTTTTGTTGTATTTTCCCCCTGGCTCTGCCTAAAGCTGTTCATGTGCTTGATCACTGGGAACACAATCCCTCATGGTCACTGAGATGAGGCCAGGAAGTGGTGCTTCATGTTCCCAGTGTGAGGCTGGTGGCTGTGCCCAGCACCACTCGCCATAACTCTTCATAATCTGGGCTGGGGCACTTTTGCTCTGTCACAAGTAGACAAACAGCTCTCCAGTGCTGGCAGTTCTGGGCTCATTCAAGTCCAAGGCTGAAGGGCTGGGCTGGCAGACCCTGAAGCTTACGGCTCTGAACCCTGAGAGCTGGTGGTCTCCAAGCTTCAGCAGCCATATGCTTATGGCTGTAGGTACTCAGATTGGAGGGTTATGGCTCTGGGCTTGAATCACCAGCATCTTTAGCATGGGCAAATTCTTGGCTTCCCAGAAGCAGCGACAGGTTCCTGTGGTATCACAGCATTCAAATAGGCCTTGGGTGTTAGGACCTTCAATTCCTGTAGCATCTAGTGCTATAGCTCCTGTCCCATGTCCGTCCTTGGTAACAACAGTATTCCTGACAACAGATCTACAGCGTATGGAATGTTGGTCCTTAAGGCTTAGCATCCCCCTGGAACTTAGAGCACAGCAGCTCTGTTTCTCATCTCTGACCCTAACAGAAGTTTCCTGTCTTTCTTCAGGTTCAGCTCCCTGCCCTCTCTCACCCCCACTCCCATCACCCCCGACTCCCTCTGTCTCCTCTGCTTCTTGTTTCTATCTTCCCTTTCTGCTTTCTAGACTCAGTGAACCTCTCGTCGCCACTGCTGTTACTGCCACCTCTGCCGCTGTGACGCTTGCACCGCGGCTTCTGCCATCTCCACGGCGGCAGCGCCTCAGCCCACTAGCAAACCTGGGCCCACAAGGCTTCAGGGGAAACTTTTCCTTAGACCAGTTCTGCCATCCTGGGAGGAGTGTGACAACGGCTGCTTATGGAGCCCGGAAGGGAGGGAGCAAGAGTGTTTGCTCTGGTCAGGGCAGTCCATACAAATGGAGAAGGACTTCCCCCGGGCCTGAATGAAGAAAACGGTTCCTAGACTTCACCAATGCTTGAGACAACAAAAACAGGGCCTGGAGAGACAGCTCAGTGGTCAAGAGCCCGTACTGTTCTTACTGAAAATTCCCATCACCCAAATCAGTGGCTAATAACTGCCTGTAACCTCAGCTCCAGGGGGATCTCACACCTCTGACCTCTGTGGGCACTTGCATTTGTGTGCACATACCTCCCCCCCAACACACACACACACACGTATACACACACAATTAAAATAATAGAAATAAATCTTTACAACAATTATAAAAAGACCGGTACAAACTATTTCGAATGGTTGTAACTGGGACAAAGCTTCCTGGAGCCAGACTGGTGCTTCTGTGTCAAGCATCTCCGATTGCCTTATAGCTTCCTCAAGGTGTTTGTGGGGAGCTTGGGAGGGGTGGGGAGCTGCCAGGAAGACAGTTGGCTGCCAACAAGGAGCTGCTTAGCTAATAGTCTGCAGCTCAAGACCAGTGGGCACTAGGGAAGGGTCTAGCAACTGTCAGGGAGAGAGTCAAATCACGGGCCTCTGCAGGGAAAAATAAACATTAAAAAGGAGTGCTCACAATAAAGGCTCCTCATTACCGGAACAGCCTCCAGTAAAGCTTTACCAGAGTTTAAAGCCTGCCCTGGGGAGAGTCTGGGTCCTTCCCATCTGTTTCCCAGCCACACCTACTGCAGCCAAAGCCACAATCTGTCACCAGCTACGATCATTCCCATACAACCACATCCCGGACTGTGGCCACCAGCAAAGACATTCCTTCTCACAGCTGCCTTCAGCCAAGTGGCTGCCACCAAGTTCCTGAGAGATGAGATTGCTGAAGAGAGGGAAAGCTGCTTGTTTTATGATGAGACACAGATTGGTACCTGGACTCGAGTGCTAGTCTATCTATATTCAGAGGCGGGGGATGTAGCTCCGTTGTTATGAGGGCTTGCTGAGCCTGCCCGAGGACCTGGGATCGATCCCCAGCACGGAAAGCGCCTGGGTGTGATGGCACAGATCTGTAAATCGAAGACAGGAGGGTCAGCAGTTCTGGGTCACCCTCAGCTTCATCAGTTTGAGAGCAGAAGACTTTACATCTCCAATGATCCTAAGCTCCTCCTGCACCATTCTCCCTGTCTGCTTTGAGAGAGGACCCTGGCATTGTTGCAAACTTCAGCATGGTGTTTGGGATGATAATGAAAATATCGTTTTCTGTGTAGCCTGGTAAAATTTCCATTTTCCTTGTCCCTCTACCATAGATGCCTCAGTAGAGCCTGGCGAGCCCAGGGAACCATGCTGTGACCCTCAGAAGTCCACTGTTCCCACGTAGACTTCACCACAGCCAACTCCTCCAGCATCTGGGGCTTCCCAAGGACACAGCTGCGTTGTCTTTCTCGTTTTCAATTCAGAAAGCATCAGTCCAGAAGTTACCTTTGAGTTTCCAGCCTTCAAGCACAGCTCCCTCCTCTCTCTGGCTGGAAAGGAGGGATTCCTTGAGGCTGCTTAACAAGGTATAATAAAGAGATGAAGGGGCCAACAAGATGGCTTAATGGATAAAGACACCTGAAAGCCTAGTGACTGAAGTTCCATCCTCAGACCCACATAAAGGTGGAAAAAGAGTACCAGTTTCGGCAAAATGGGCTGGAAAGTGGACTTAGTGGGTAAGAACATATATTTCCCTACAAGAGGGCTCCAGTTCAGTTCCCAGCAGCCACACCAGGCAGTAGTAATGTCAGCTCCCAGGAGATCTTTTTTTTTTTTTTTTTTTTTCATTTTCTGATTTTTCAAGACAGGGTTTCTCTGTAGCTTTGGAGCCTGTTCTGGTACTAGCTCTTGTAGACCAGGCTGGTCTCGAACTCACAGAGATCCGCCTGCCTCTGCCTCCTGAGTCCTAAGACTAAAGGCTACTGCCTGCCTTCCCAGGAGATCTGATGCCTCTGGCCTACTCAGGGCACCTGTACACAGGTACATACACCCACACAGAGACACACAATTAAAACATGTAAAAATACCACAGAACTGGAAAGACAGCACAACAGTCAAGAGCATGGGTCACTCTCCCGACTGGTGTTTAATTCCCAGCACCCACAAAGTAGCTCACAATGATCTATAACTCTAGTTCCAGGTAGTCTGATCCTTCTTCTGACTTCCATGGGCACCAAACATGCATGTAATATAAGGCATATATGCAGGTAAAACACTTATACACATAAGATAAATACATCTAAAAAGATTTCAATCTGTCTCCCCATGCATCATGTGCTCACATGCAATAACAGATTTTGTTTGGTTGTATTTTTGTTTTTCATGACAGTGTTTCTCTGTGTGACAGCCCTAGCTGTCCTGGAACTGGCTCTGTAGACCAGACAGGCTTCGAACTCACAGAGATCCGCTTGCCTCTGCCTCCCACATGCTGGGATTAAAGGTGTGCGTCACCACCGCCAATAAGATTTTTTTTTCTTTTAAGGAAGGAGCTGGGGGAGAGGAAACTATATCAGTAAGAGATTCTGCAACTTCATTAGAAGCACTTGGGACTTTGTTGCAGTGCAGATTGGTTTATCTGTCCACGGTGCAACCCACAGTTCTAGCAAGTTCCCAGGTAACAGAAAAGCTGTGGATCTTCTCACTAGCCTTGGCAGATGTGCAGGACTTGAGTGTCCACGAAGTTTGTGATTCAGAGAGCTGCTTCAGCATCGAGAGACTTGGATAAAAAAGGGGATTTTAGACTAAGTGCTGTCTGAGCCTTAGTGTTCAGACTTTTTCCTCTCCAAAAGTATAAGGATCTCCTGGCTCAGTGGGAGTGCTTGCCTAGCATGTGCAAGGCTTGGCTCCCATCACCAGTGGCGGTCCAGTCTCCAGTTCATCTCTGTTGCCAGCTGCTCTCTAGTATTGTCTGGGGAGCCAGGTGAGGCCTCTTCCTTCCCCAGCATGTGACACTCACAGGTCAATGGGAACTACTTTCCTGAGTGACATCTGACTCATGAATCCTGGACTCCACCCAAGCAGAGGGCAGTGAGTGTTCTCATTCCAGCCAGCTGAGAGAGATTGTTGAGCGTGTTCTGCTGCCAAGAATGTTCTGGAACTGCCGGGTGCCTCGTGGCTCTTGGCCTGACCCTTTGCTCTAGTGCATATCCAACATCTTTCCATGAATTTCCTTTTGTCTACATTGACCCCAAGTCCTTCTCTGTTGCTTACATTGTCAAATGACCCTACCAAATATAGCTACCTTTAAAAAAAAAAAAAGATGCTTATTGTTGTTGTTATTGAGACATTGTAACCCTAATTGGCCTGGAACTTGCTGTGTAGACTAGGCTAGTCTTGAACTTGAGATCCACCAGCCTCTACTTCCAGAATGCTGAGATTAAAGGCATGGGTCACTATGCCTGACTTAAAGGCTTGTTCTTATTGTTTATTTATATTTATGGGTCTGTGTGAGCACATGCCATGTATGAGTGTAGTACCCATAGATGCCAGGAAAGGGCATCCTATCCCCTAGAACTGGAGTTAGTTGTGAGCCCTCTAACGTGGGTCCTGGAAACAACTCCTCTGGAAAAGCAGCAAGCACTCTTAACAGCTGAGCCATCTCTTTCGCCCTTGTTTGGACCTATTATTCACTCTCTCTCCCCCCTCCCACTTCGTGTGTGTGTGTGTGTGTGTGTGTGTAGTGTGGTAGTGTGTGTGGCTGGGTGGCTATGTCTTTCAGAGTTATGCTGCTACTTTGCCACTTTGAAACTGACTTCATGGGTGCTGGCTTCGAACCAGTTACAGAGAGGGCAAGGGAGGTTCTACCAAGCACTCTGCCTGAGAGTCAGATTATAAATTCTCAGTTAATGGAGTGTACATAGGCTGAGCATGAAGGTGCATACCTGTATCCTGTGAGAGAGACAGAGGCAGGAGGGTTACGGGCCAGCCTGGGCTACAGAGCAAGAATGAGAAAGTATGAACAGCGGTAGCTGTAGCT
Source organism: Microtus ochrogaster (assembly GCF_000317375.1). NCBI lineage: Eukaryota > Metazoa > Chordata > Mammalia > Rodentia > Cricetidae > Microtus > Microtus ochrogaster. The sequence continues at coordinate 14,582,814 of NW_004949099.1, read as the reverse complement.
GCCCCTTTGCCCAAGGACACCCCAGATGACCTTTAAGCTCTGAAATAGCAGCAGTTCCCAGGCAACCTGCGGCAGGGCTTGCTAGAAGTACATTGTTGATCTCTTCCTTCTGCTTCCGTTCTCCCTGTATTTTACAGAAAGCAAAATATTGCAGGAGGTCAGAGGAAGAGTGATTCTTTTTTCAACCAGTATATTCTGGTTTCACAAAAATAGTCTCAGCCAGGCATGGTGATTTATGTCTTGAGTCCCAGCCACTCTGGAGGCTGAGGCAACATCTCTTGAGCTCAGAGGGACAAGCAAGACAAGTCTAGGTATCCTAACAGAACCCCACCCCACCCCCACCTCCACACCCCAAAAAAAAGGAAAGAAAGAAGTCCTGCTTCTGGTTAAGGAACTTACATCTAAGGAAAAGCAGATTGCATACATGATATAAGGGTTGACAACACGAGCTGTGGAGACAGGAAACACATCCTAGCTACTCCATGAGCCAGCTGTCCATGGTGACATGTTAACTTCTCAGACCTTGGTTCCCCCTTTGTAAGACGGTATGCCACTAATATCTCCTGCAGGGGATTGTTGTAAGGGCTCAGCGAGCTAAGGCGCTTGAGTCATAGCATCTACCAGTAAGCATTTAGTTAAGCACCTAGGAATCTAGTACTCTGTCTTCCAGTAAGGGTTAGCATTCAAACAGTGCATTGAAGCCAAACTGCGTTGCTCCTTTCGTTCCTTGTCTTCCTTCCGTCCCTCCTTTCTTTTTAAAAACAGGGCAGGAAATGGTTTGTCTTATTTAACTGTTGTAAGAATCCACAGAGCCTGACGTGTTGTAAAGGCTCAAATATAAACTATTATACTTACTATTATCAGGATGGTGTTGTTTGTTTTACTCTTTTTGGCTTTTTCCCAAATAAACACACAGAAGCTTATTATTACTTAAAAAAACAAAAGCAAAAAGCAGGACCCCAGACAGTATCCCTGGCTGGCCTAGAACTCACTAGACCAGGCATGATCTCAAACTCCTTCTGCCTCTGCCTCATTAATGCTATAATTATATTAATATGAGCTACCATGCCCAGCACCTCCTCATACTCTTAACAAAAGACTTTCAAGAACTTTTGATAAGATTATAATTTTAAAAATATGAACTGAGCATGGTGGCACATGTCTTTAATCTCAGCACTTAGGAGGCTCAGGCAAGAGGATCTCTGTAAATTTTAGGCCAGCCTGTTCTACATAGGGAGTTTTAGACTGGCCAGGGTTATGCAGTGAGACTTTTAAAAACAAACAAACAAATACAAAAAGCAAAACAGACAAACAAATAAATAACAACACACATGGGCAGAAAAGACAGAAAACATGTAAGATCTTCAATGTTAGTCTGAAACTCCAGTTGTGAGCTGCTATGTGGGTGCTGGGAATTGAATCTGGGTCCTCTGCAAGAGCAGCCTGTGCCCTTAATCTCTGAGCCATCACTAGCACTCAAATGTCCCTTTTCAAAGAGATGAAACCTTGGTGCAAACTACAACCTAATTTTTTTTTTAAGATGGAACCAGATGGAGAAAATTTCCAGTAAGATGAAGAAATAGATGTTTTTTTGGTCAACAGGTTGCTGAAAAGGGAAATTGTATCAGCTTGGGTTCCCATTGGCTCTCTAGACAAATCATAAAGAAAAATGAAAGTCCGCATAAGTAGGATGGTGAGGCCATGCTGGGACTTTGCCTGGTGAATCATCTACCTCGAAATGACCTCGGGAGGGTTTGTGGCCCTGCCCCCTCTCCCTGCACCTCGGGAAGGAAGGTTGCCCTGCAGCTTTCCAGGGAAATGAGCCTTGCTCCTGTTTATAAGTCCTCTGGGAACTAATGCTACAAGCATTTCCCTCCTCCTAAGCTTTGGGCAGATTTGACTTCATGCTTGCAGGTATCCTCATTAGGTTAGGTTTCACCAACCTCCTTCAACGTGGAAGAGGCCCAGGAGAAGTCCCAGATCTTTCCACTGGCCCTGGGCAAAACCCAGTGCCCTTGGATGTTGCTTTTGTTGATCATGCAGCAGGGTAGGAAGAACTGGAAGAGCCGATATGGACATGGAGTTTAGCTTCTGAGATGCCCAAGTGCATAGCTCTTCCCTATGGGAAAGGCAAGTCAGAGCGAGGCAGGTTCCCTGACAAGGGAGCAGCAGGAATTGGACTTAGATGGCGAAATCTGTTCTGGGGAAGCTGGGAATCCAGGTATGGGAAATGGCAAGGGACTGAACATCCCGAGGAAGAGGAAGCAATGTGGGAGTATGGAATTAATGGTGACAGGGAGATGGGTGAGCCCTGCTTTCACCCTGACCCTAGGAACTTTACCTGGGTCTGTGTCCTGTTGTAACATGTCTGTGTTTCCATTGCCTGGAAACGTCCCCAAACAAGCCTCCTATTCATTGGTGTTTTATAACATGGAGGATGGGGCAATGTAGGGTGGCCACGAGGAGGAGGATGGACAGCAGTCTCAAGGGCTGCAGATATTGGCTGAGAGCCAGGAGATCGGTGACTTTGGTCCCTGCTGACTGGAAGAGGGTACACCTCTCTGGAACTCTACAGACTCTTTGAAGGAGGTAGGTCAAAGTGCTGCTCAGGGGACCAAGGGAGTCAACTTGGTTTTCTTTATTTATTAGAAGAAAGGATGATGACTGAATTCTGGAGAAACTGGGGCTCTTATACAGAATAGAAACTGTTGCAGGAGCTCCTTCCGCTCCTTTAGCCAATAGCCGTTGAGATACTAGCCCATTGGGGTGTGGTCTGTCTCCCTTTAGAAAAGCGGCCACTTCCCTCTCCTCTCTCTCTCTTGCTTCCTGCTCTGCTTCCGGTGACTAGATTCCCTTCCTGATTGCGCAGAGGGCTGCTGTCTGGGACGGTGATCTGTAAGTTTTTTTTCCCTTTAAATAAATAACCATTCTATTAATCATAATTCCAAACTGGTGTGGGACTGTTTGTGATTTATGACTTCAAGGAACTGATCTCTCATACATCTCGTGTCTTCAAGTCCAACATCAAGGTGCTGACAGAGTCAAAGGCTCATGAAGACCCGGAAGTGGCCATAGCGAAAGGCAAGATGGAAGTCCTTTTATACTGGTGTTAATACAGAGTCTTCATGCCCTCCTCCTAAAACACCTTCCAAAGGGCACCACTTGCCAAACTTACAGTGTGAGATGCCATTTCCAGAGCAAGAATTTGGGGTGCGACATTCTAGCTACAGCAGTAACCCTGCTTTGCCTCCCTCAAGCCCTGAATTAGCTACGGAATCCGTTCTCCCAGGGCCAAATCAATGAACCGCTACTCAGCCCCTACTCTCCTGCATGTTGATGAGCATGGCATGTGGTATCAAATTAAAAGCCCTCCGGAGGCGGGAGATACACTTATGACTCCCTTATCCAAGCGCCAGGCCACTTCATCATGAAAGGAAATTAAATTGGCTTAGAGTAAATTGCTCCTCCCAAAGCCAGCCTGGTCCCCAAGCCTTCCTAGATGGCTGCAAAGCTGAAGGGTGGATTATCACTGCATAACAGATTGTACCCGCAACTAATAGCGGCACAGTTTCTATGGGTTGGGAAAAGGAGAGTGGCGTGAGTGGGCAGAGGTGGCTTCGAGCTGCTCTTGAGGTGGGAGTCACCATGTCACCTGGGGCTGCAGCCATCTGAAGCTTTGTAGTTGGAAGACCTGCTTCCAAGGCTCATCCACATGGCTGGCAAGTTGACAGGTGGTGCTGTTCCTGGCTCTGGGGGCTTCTCCGTAAGGCCACTTGAGTAGCCTCATGACATGGCAGCTGGCTTCCTCTGGAATGATCCAAGAATGAACACACAGAGCCATGTGGATGACAGAAGTCACCTCTGTCAGTGGTCAGCATTCTATTGGTAAACCAGGTTGTCCTTGCTCACTGTGAGAGGGGACTAGCCAAGGGCATACATTCTCTCAGAGGTCAGAATCATCTGGTCTGGAGTCAACCAAGAATGGTCATCTCCTGTTGGAGGCTGCAGGCCCCTGGCCCCTTGACTAACTTTGCCAGCCTCAGACCCTTTGCCTGCTGGAGTGAACTGAGCAAAATAACTTGTTTACCTGTGCCTGCAGCTGCTCTGAACAGGAGACCTTGATGGCAGGGGAGTGGTTTCTGGTGGGCCTGCCACTGAAAGATCCCTAGAGCTGGGGCGGGCGTGGCCAGAGCCCTATATAAGCTGCCTCTGAGCACAATAAAGTTGGAATTCAAGGATGACCCATGTCCCCACGTCTCTGTCTGTGTGTGTGTGTTTATAAGTATCCAGCCCCATTCCCAGCTCGTGTACTGTAGAGCACAGAGCAGACACTTGTGTTTTACAATCTCCTCCAGGTGCTAAACTGGAACTGACCATGCAACAAGTCTAACGGTTGTTGGCTTGCTTCTGTCTACATGGTGTGACACTGGGAGGTGTTCAAGTGATTTCATCTTGCTTGGCATTCATCTACCAGTTTCATCAATGGGAGCTGTTACTGCCCCCATGCCGCAGATGAAACTAAAGGCTCAGAGAGGTAGGTGACTTGCCCAATATCCCAAGCTTACAAAGTTCTGCAGGGCTGGGAACTTAACCCATGCATGGCTCCATCAAACTGAGTTGCCTCCGAGCCTCAAAGATACCCCATGCCACCTTCCATTTCAAGACAACCTGAATGAGGAAGACTGTTGGAACAAAGGAAAAATTTTTCTCCGAGAGAGAGAGAGAGACAGGGCCTTATGTAGACCAGGCTAGTCTCAAAATATAATAAGGATGACCTTGAACTCCTGATGCTCCTACATCCACTTCTCCAGTGCTGAGATTACAGGTGGGCCTCACCATGCCCTGTTTCATGTGATGCTGGGGACTGAACCCAGGGCTTTGTAAATGCTGGGCTATATCCCTAAACCCCACCCCCTTGGCTTAAATGTTTCATTGGACAGGTGACCCAGGGCCATTATGAAAAAACTACAAAATAGAATAATTAAGGAGAGGAAAAAAGTAAAAAGAAGGGAAGAAAAGAAAGGAGAAAAGGCTTTCCCCTATAATTCTACCACCCAGATCTTCCACTGTTAATATCACAACATATTCCCCAAAGAACAAAGGAAATAGATTTAAAATGCATTATGTTAACAGCATCTCCAGGGCACACTCTGAAGGAAACCCCATCCACTAAGCTTCCCCCACAGGAAGGAAGGCTGTGAAATTGGACCTTGTGAGTGCGGCCAGCCTCGTGTGTATGCCTGTGTGTGTGTACCTGTGTGTGCATGCCTGTGTGTGTGCATGCCTGTGTGTGTGCCTGTGTGTGCCTGTGTGTACATGACTGTGCGTGCATGCTTGTGTGTGCATACCTGTGTGTGGATGCCTGTGTGTGCATGCCTGTGCGTGCATGCCTGTGTGTGTGCGTGTGTGTGCCTGTGCATGCCTGTGTGTGCATGCCTGTGTGTGCATGCCTGTGCGTGTATGCCTGTGTGTGCATGCCTGTGCGTGCCTGTGTGTGCATGCTTGTGTGTAGATGCCTGTGTGTGCATGCCTCATGTGTATGCCTGTGTGTGTGCCTGTGTGTGCATGCCTGTGTGTGCGTGCCTGTGTGTGCATGCCTCATGTGTATGCCTCTGTGTGTGCATGTGCCTGTGTGTGTGTCTGTGTGTATGTGTGCCTGTGTGTATGCGTGCCTGTGTGTATGTGTACCTGTGTGTATGTGCCTGTGTGAATATGCCTATGTGTGTATATGCCTATGTGTGTATATGCCTGTGTGTGCATGTGTGTGTGCCTCAGTGCACACCATTTGCTTCACCCATATGGAGAGAGGCTTGGCACAGCAGTACTTAGTCAAGTTGGCAGGGGATTTATTACCTGAGCACAGTGTGGTGTTTTTGTTTTTGTTTTAATGAAGGGCAGGCAGTTGATGGCTTCAGGTGGCAGGAATGGCTCAACCTCTGGTTCAGTTCAAGTACCTCCAGGCAGGGGAAGGTTGATTGAGTTTAATTCAATCCATTTGGCCTTCTTGAGCCGCCTGCTGAGCTTGGGTTGCTGTTTGCTTCCAGGATAGTCTGAGGTCCCTTTCATTATATCCTTTAGCTACTGAAATGACTTATGACCAGCTCCTCTCCTCCAAGAATATCAGCCCTGGAGAGGGAGACTCACCTGCCTTTCCCTGCACCTGCCTCCCAGCACCTGCTACAGTGTCTGGCAGGCTGCAGCTCTCAAAATGTATTTGAGAAGAACTGCAGCGTTTGGGGGCTGTCCACAAGGGAGTTGCTAAGTTTTTATCTAAATGGAGCCAAACCCTATTTAAGTGGTAGCTGAAGCTCAAGGAGCATCTTATCTCTCTTCCTCATCCTCCTTCCTTCATCTTCTTTTTCGAGGCAGGCTCTTACCCTATAGCCCTGGCTGGCTCTGAACCCTTGCTCTGCTTCAGCTCCCAACCATTACTGAGATTACAGGTGTGGCTCCCATGCTGGGCTCACAAGGCACCTTTCCTGTCACTTGTCAGACCACTGCCCCTAGAGTCACGCTTCTCCCGAGAACCGCAAGAATTGTTAGGAGTTGGTGAATCTTGCAATCCCAACACTTGGAAACTAAACTAGGAGGCTCAGGTTTCTAGGCCAACTTGTGATTCAGAAGGGGAGAAGGAAGGGAGGGAAGGAGGGAGGGAGAAGCTATTCCAACGTCCTGAACCCGGAGACACAGAAGCCGCGCTGAGTTCCAGGGTCAGAGGAGCTGAGAACCAAGGGCAAAGGTCATCTATATCCTCGCTGTGTGAGTTGAGCAAGTTGTGTTGTGTCACCAAACCTCAGTTTGCTTATCTGTCAAATGGGATCAAAGTGGACATTGTGGATCCTGATCCATCAGCCCCAAATGTGTGTTCTCCCCTTGGAGAATCAATCTCCCTTTGCCTTGAAAATCTCAAGGCAGTGTGGCTTATGACCCCCCAGGGGTTGGGATACAGAGGCCTTTGATGGGTTCTGCCTAGAAACAGCTCTTGCCCAGCAGTGTATCTGTTCATGAACCCATGTGATATGGGGATATGGGGGCGCATAGCTCTAAATCATGGCACCTGGTGACCAGTCAGGACCATGTTCCCAGCACCAGTGAGGGCTAGAAAGGACACTTCAGTACTGAGATAAGGTGTGGCGCATGCCACACTCTGCTTTGTAGACTTCCTTTCTTTGTGGGCTTGGGGGGGGGGGGCAGCGGTTCTTCTCTAGCATGAATCCAAGTGTAAGGGTCAAAGCTGTGTTTGGAGGATTCAGATGATATCCAGGATCAGCACATTATTTAAGTGGGTAAGTTTGCCTCAAAAACAAACAAACAAACAAACAAACAAACAAAAAGCAAAACTGAAGTGCTTTCTGAAGATACCATCTGCATTTTGTGGGCTTTGTTCCCATCCTGCCTCCAGGAGCTTGTATTTTTCTAGAAGCCTTTAGAAACAGGGTTGTGTAAGATGAAGTTGTTGGGGGCTGTGGACCCCCAGACCCTGAATTTCTTGTTAACAGCTTGTTATGCTTGCAGCTGCTCTGAGTAAAACAACTTGTTTTCCTGTGTTTGCAGCTGCTCTGAGCATGAGACCCTCAAGAGTTCCTGATGGCAGGAGAGTGGTTTCTGGGTTTGGCTGGGGTGTGGCTATTGGTTAAGGATCTCTATATAAGCTGCCCTGGACCACAATAAAGGGGGCATTTTTGTTTCAAAAATGACCCGTGTCCCTATGTCTCCGCTTGTCTGCGTGAGTGTTTTTAAATCTCCAACCTAGTTCCTGGCTCACATACTGTCCCATAGTGAAGGCACAATGGACGTCATCTCTAACCAGTTTTCTGCTCCCCATTGCTTCCCTACTGTGCTATAGAGAATTCTATGGCCCAAAGATACCTTGCACACCTGCTGGATGGCTTAGGGCATTACCTGAGTTAAGAGGGAAACACATCTGCCCCCTTATCTACTGCAGTCTCTAATTCCAGTTTACAAGGTTATCAGTAGGCTAGCAGCATAGATATCACCAGGGAACTATTAGTTAAAAACACAAAACCCGGGCTTGCAGGTGTAATCACTTGCCACCAAACCAGATGACTTTCAGTTTGAGCTCCAGAAACTGCGTGGTGGAAGGAAAGCACTGGCTCTCACAAGTTGTCCTCTGACCTCCGTACACCCTTGCACACCCACACCCACATAAATAAACACAAATAAACAAAAATAAATGTACTAACAGATTTTAAGAATGCAGAACCCCAGATTCAACCCAAGCCTTATACAGAAATGAGCTGCATTTTTAACAAGCTATTTGCTAATTCAAATACCATTTCGAATCTAAGAAACACTGGTATTGGGTAGTGGTGGCACACGCTTTTAATTCCAGCACTCTGGAGGCAGAGGCAGGTGGATGGCTGTGAGTTCCAGGCTAGCTGAGGCTACAAAGAGAGTTCCAGGACACCCAGAGATGTTACAAAGAGAAACACTGTCTCAAAAAAAAAACAAAGAAAAAGAAACACTGTTCAGGAACTTCATTCATCTCGTCATTACTTCAGTCACAAAGTCTCTGGATTTCCCAGGGTGCATTTAGCCCTGATCCCAGCACGGTGTGTTCAAGGAATCCTGATGACATTCATGCAGTGGAAGAAAAGATCTCTCTTCTGTGTTCTGGCAGTTTTTGGTTTTTCTTATTTAAAATGCAGGAAAAAAAAAAGTGATCGTGGACGGAATCATCACCTAGCAAAAGAGCTATGGTTAAGAGACTTCTTACACAACTATAACCAGGGGAGGAGGTGTACGGGGAGGCACTATGTCAATTATAAAGCCAGCACAAATGTTTCTATAGTTCCCAGGCCGTGGAATGGCAGGATGGTGTCCTTCAAGAGCCTATTCCCAGTGAAAATGTTTCTTGGGAATAGAATGTGACATTTAAAGTTTTCTGATTATTCTCACTAGAACAAACATGTAAGGCACTGGAAGAGTAGCTGTCAACCTGTACGTGAGAACGGGGAGAGTGTGACCTCAAAACTCAGGCTCCTGAGCTCCAGTTCTGTATGCTAGCTACATCTTGAGGTACTGGGGGTCATGGTTGGTCGGGAGTATATTTTTAAACACTCCCCAGCGATTCAAGAACAGAGGGAGACTGGAGAGCCACTGAGCTGGAAAGCTACGATTTCCCAAGTGTACTTAAATATATGTGGTTAGAATATCTATATTTATCAACGTGTGTAAAGTCCACATTTTCTTCTTCCTCTTTCTCTTTCCTCTTGAGACCTTTAACCTGTAACTGCCCCGTAGCCAAGGATGACCTTGAACTCTTAATCCTCCTGCCTCCCCTTGCTGTAATTGGAGGTGTAAGCCACCATGCCCAGTCTCTCTCCCTCTCTCTTTCTCTTTCCTTCATTTTTCTCTTTTCTTTCTTAGCACATCTTGCTCCTAATGATATCCTATACTGCCAGGAGGTATCACTGGAGCTGAAACACTAATTGGTGCTGATTGCAAATGAACTTGGCAATGACTTTTCTGTTAACTGTTCATTCTTTCGGAATTGAACAGTGCTCAGATAACATTCGTGGTCTCTAAGACTGCCCTCCACCCTGACAGGGTATCAGATGCCATATGGTATCTGTTGTACCGAGAAGTTTTTTTTTAGCAAAAAGTCTTGAATTCTCAGGAGTGTTCTTTCCTTGAGTTTTTTGGCATTAGGCCAATTTCCTGCTCTTAAAAAAATGAAGACTAGAGTTGGTTGGTGGTGGTGCTGTAGCACTCCGGAGGTAGAGGCAGACAGACAGATCTCTGTGAGTTTGAGGCCAACCTGGTCTATGTAGTAAGTTCCAGAACAGCAGGAGCTACATAGTGAGAGTCTGTCTCAAGAAACAAGGTGGGGGAGGAAGAGAGAGTAGCCAGGTGCAGTGATATGGCTGTGAGCGGAACTACTAAGGAGTCAGAAGCCAGAAAATGATGAGCTTGAGGCTAGCTTGGGCTATGCAGAGAGACTGTGTCTCAAGAATAATAGATAAATAGAAATAAAAAAAAATCTCATGAGAAGAAGCTGAAAGAAAAGAGCCAAAAAGGACAGGTCAGGCATCTTCATCCTTGATGCCTCCCATGTGGGCCTCAGGTTTTGACACACAGCTACTGTCCAGGTCTTTCCGTCATGGCCCTGTTGCTAGCTCTGCAGTGTCATTCTGCCATGTTATCTTGGAAACCTATTGGCATGACCATCCCTTAGGTGCATCCTTCTTAGGGGGAAACAGCACTTGGCTTGGGCTCACCCCACCTCCCTTCTGCCCCAAGTCTGTTAGAATACAGGTTGATGGGTCCTCAACTGTCTCCAGGCCTAAGGTCCTTCCAAAGGCCTGCAATTTTTTTATAAGTTTTCTAAGCATTCCATTTGCTCTTAATCATGTTTAATTTAGCTGGCAGCCTTTCCCAAACTTCCCTCATTAAAAAAAATCTCTAGAGCCGAGTGGTGGTGGTACATGCCTTTAATCCCAGCACTCGGGAGGCAGAGGCAGGCAGAGCTCTGCGAGCTTGAGGCCAGCCTCGTCTACAAGAGCTAGTTCCAAAACAGGCTCCAATACTACAGAGAAACCCTGTCTCAAAAAACCAAAAAAAAAAAAAAAATTCTCTAGATCCATCAATAAATGGACAAATGAGACAAGACATATTTACACTGTGGAATATTATTCAAGCGCTAGTTCCAGGACAGGCTCCAATACTACAGAGAAACCCTGTCTCAAAAAACCAAAAAAAAAAATTCTCTAGATCCATCAATAAATGGACAAATGAGACAAGACATATTTACACTGTGGAATATTATTCACCCATTAAAAATTAAGTATCAATTCACACTACAATCCTGAAAGCATTGAACCTTGAAAATATTATGTGAAGTCAAAGAAGCCAGGCATAAAAGGCCATCTGTTTATGCTGAGCCATCTCTCTAGCTCCTATTTTAATTTTTTAAAAGTTTTATTACACCCATTCATGGTGACACACACCTTTAACCCCAGCACTCAGAAGGCAGAGGCAGGTGGATGTACCTTTGTAAAGTTTGAGGCCACCCTGGTCTACATAGTGACCTCCAGGTCAGAGAGAGTTCCATGGTGAAAGCCAGTCTCAAAAAACCTTATTACATTCATTCCTTTGGGGTAGGGGTACAGGAGGCTCTGTGTGCTGTGACGCTCATGTGGAAGTCAGAGGACAACTTGCAGGAGTTGGCTCGCTCCTCCTACCGTGTGAGTCCTAGGAATCAAAACTCGGGCCAAAAGGTTTGGTGGCAAGTGCCTTAATCCATTGAGCCATCCTACTGGCTCCAAAGGGGTACATTTTATACAATGTGAATTATACCCTAATTTCTTGTTAAAGGAAAGAGTAACTCTTCCAGGCAGTTGTCTTAAAGACACTTTCAGTGCTCAGGGTTTATGGCTGGAGGAAGCTAGGTATCTACTTTAAATAAACTTCCTAAGCAATCACTTTATTATAGCTACTATTGCTATTATTGTTGTTTGTCCATTTGGCTGGTTGGTTGGATTTTTTTTTCCTGGCAAAGTCTCCTGTAGCCCAGGCTGGCCTGGGAATTTACTGTATAGCTGAAGATGACCTTGAGTTCCTAATCCTCCTGCCTCCTCCTTGCAAGGGGTCACAGGCATATACCACAAGACCTTGTGAATGTAGGAGAGAGAGAGAGAGAGAGAGAGAGAGAGAGAGAGAGAGAGAGAGAGAGAGAGCACGAGC
>NW_004949099.1:14570286-14571008 GCF_000317375.1 Microtus ochrogaster | reverse complement strand
CAAAGGACGCTTGCTGGAGGCAGCCCTTTGTTCTTGGCTGCTTAGGCTAGGCTATCTTGTGCCTACCAGCTTCCTGGACCTAACATGGCCCTTCCTAATATCTAGTATCTCCCTTTAAGATTTCTGGGCTCCCCAACATTCGGGCTGAAGTGTCATGTTTTTTTTTTTTAATAACCTCTTGGGATTCAAACTCTGGTACTCACACTTACTCAGAGAGGCACCTGCTCACGCCTGACGGCTTTGTGAGACAGGGTCTCACTATGCATCTCCAGCTGACCTCCACCTGACTCGCATCCTCCGACCTCAGCCTCCCCAGTGCTAGAATTACAGACCAGGCTTCCTGTGAAAGGAAAGACTAGGGAAGGCTCGCTGGTCCCCCGAGGGCTTCTGAAGGAGCCCTTGCGTCCCATCCTTGGCCAGGGGCTTACAGGGACCCCTTGGGATCCCCGCCTTCTAGCACTGCTCTGTTCCACTCTGTTCTTTACTTTGATCACTCCCAACATGAAGTTTTTGTAACATTGCAGTTTCTCCCCTGAGAACGTACACAGATGACTCACTGGTGAGAAGGCTCTCAATCCCACATCACTGCAGAGATTCAGATCAAAACCCAGTGAGTCATCACTGCAGCCCCCTGGGAAGAACACAGCAAAAACAATTCTTTTTTTCTTTCTTTCTTTTTCCTGACAGCACAGGGGATTGTGTCTAAGGCCTTATGCACCTTC
>NW_004949099.1:14566923-14569454 GCF_000317375.1 Microtus ochrogaster | reverse complement strand
CCTGCCTCTGCCTCCCGAGTGCTGGGATTAAAGGCGTGCGCCACCACCGCCTGGCTAAATGTGATTTTAAAAGGAAAAGAAAGACTGAAGGGTGGTGGCACATGTCTTTTAATCCCAGCACTTGGGAGGCAGAGGCAGGCAGATCTCCGTGCGTTCAAGGCCAGTTTGGTCTACAGAGTGAGTTCCAGGACAGCCAGGGACACAGAGAAACCCAGTGTTTAAAAAAACAAAAAGAAAAGTGTGTGATAGTTCTTCAGAAAGTTAAGCATAGCCACCTATGTGGCTCAGTGGTGCCCAGCAGTCCTGAGGTCCTGGGTTCTGTCTTTACTACCCTACACTAAAGTAATAATGTACAAACAAGAATGTAATCCAGTTAAGCACTAAATTACCCATGATCTTCCTTCTTGGTGTATACCTCACAGGGTTGACAGGTCCCCTCATTAGAGTGACATTGTCTTTAAACCCGGTGTGGCATTCTCTGATGCATTGTGGTGATGCCCTGGGAAGACAGGGTAACCTCCAAGTCTAACTACTTCCTGGATGATTATCAAAAAAAAAAATGCTTCATTGTAGAAGCAGACTGTATGGACTCCGAGACCATCAGCAGATCCGCTCATCCCTTTAAGGGAAGACAACAGGACTAATGGGCAAGAACACCAGAATAGCTAACAAGAGTTATTTAAGGCAGGAAGAGTCCACATTGGTTTGCAGTTCAAGGGTGGCACAGTCCATTGTGGTGGGGAAGGCAAGGCAACAAGGAGCATGAGGCAGCTGGTTACCCTGTGTTCACCAACAGGAAACAGAAAACAATGTACGAAGGTGCTCAGCTCACTTATTGTTTTCTTTTCATTCATTTGGGACTCCTACTCGTGAGACAACGCCAATCATGGTCAGGGTAGATCTTCCCTTTTTTTATTGAGCTCCTCTAGAAATACCCTCACAGACACATGCAGTGGTGTGCCTCCCAGGGGACTTCAAATCCAATCTAGTTAACAGTGAAATTGACCCACCATAGCCGGCAAACCTAGGGTTGCTACCTTTAATACAGATTCCTTTCGGTGGTCCGAGTGTGCCCGATCTAAATGCTTGAGTCTGAAAAGAACTCCAGCTGGAGGCTAACAGATTCGTTCACAGTGTATATTACAGATTTGCATGGGGGGAGGCTTCTGCCTGTGGCTGAAGGGAGCAGTGTGCTGAGCATGAGGGTGACTAGGAGTCCCATGTGCTAGTCCACTGTCCACTTCTCACGGGACCCCTGGATGACTGCCACCAAGGAAGTGGAGACCTGTAACTGAAAGGATTTGAGTATGGCAATGAGCCAGAAGAACTTGAGAGTAAGTCAACCCCAGAGGAAGATAGACAACGCTGCTGATCCCTTGATGTTGACCTTACAAAGCCTAAAACATAATAAATGTACTTCTACTGAGAGAGGGGCAAGATGAATAAGCCTATCTCATTTGTCAGTCACTGAATTTGGGATGATCTGTTACGGCTGCAACAGAAAACCAATATAAATATATATGTATATGATATTTATTGGTTTTTTCAGTACTTTCCCAGCGAGAATCATTGCTATGCAGATGTTGCATGATGCTATTTATCACTTTCCACTTACCCTGCTGAAACAATCCTTCACCATCTGAGAGCCTCTCTGCAGTTCAGGCCTGAGTCACAGGCATTGTTTCCCAGGCTCTCTGGGAAACACACTCCTCTCCAGGAGCTTGGCGTCTGGCTGGAGAAAGACTGAGTGCCTGGGGGTTGTTTCCGAGGCACCAATCAATACTCACCATTAGGACAACAACTCCACGCATCACTAAACTTTGACCTCTGTGCCCCAGAGAGGTCCCAAGATGCCAATTGATGCACAGGCCATATACATAGTCCACGAATGCAATGCCTTCATAGACTCCTGTGAATTAAATCATAGAGACTTCGGCAATGGCAAAATAATGTTATTAATGTACTAGCAAGCCTGGAATGTGTAGAGAGGATGCCTGACTTAAAGTTGTGGTGCTTGTGCCTTTAAGAAAGGTTTGCATCTCTAAGAAAGATCTTGAGGATAAATTCTGCATTCAGAACGTTGGCTAGATGTTACTGTCCTCTACGTGACTGGGTGGTGCTAGCATAAAATGTCCTGTAAGCCAGCCACAAAATAAGCACGTGTGTGGTCCCAAGACCTGACAACATGAAAATCAGAAGACAAGACAAGAAGACCTTTAACTGTGTTTCTCTTTTACCTGCAACTTTGTGGATTTTATTTCCCCCAGAAACGTGTTTTGTGGGGACTTCTTCATAAAAGTCTATCATCACATAAATGTGGTATTCACAGAAAAAGGTGGTGGAAACCTGTTCCTGGACTGGTTTGAGTGGGATCCATTGCTAAACAGCAGTCTGGACTAAAACCGAATGGCTGATTGGCTTTAAAGAGGGGTCTTGGCTGGGTGGTGGTGGTGTATGCCTTTAACGTTAGCACTTACGAGCAGAGGCGGGTGGAACTCTGTGAGTTCAAGGCCAGCTTGATCTACAGAGTG
>NW_004949099.1:14560123-14566823 GCF_000317375.1 Microtus ochrogaster | reverse complement strand
AAAAAAAAAAAAAGGAGTGGTAGTGGCCTTCAGGCAGCATCTTAACCACCAAAATATTTGAAGAAATTATTTACTTCAGAAAGTTTTAGAGGAAAGCCATGTTGCATCAAATGGGCCCTGCTTCTTATAGCACCACATTCTAGAAGCCTGTTCCAAGGACCCAGAAAAAAAAAAAAAAAGGAGTTGTAGGACCCAGCCAATGCAAGCTCAAGACTCAAGAGAGGCCTGAGTCTCAGTAGCTCACCCTAAGGCAATACCTGTTTCGAGAAAGACCACAAACTGAGACCACCCAGGCACCACCCAGGAACAGACCAACCAAAGGAAATTTCTAACATTCCAATCATTGTAGATAGGATAACCTGCCAGCACACACCCAACGCTTTTCACCAGGAGACCCTAGACAAACGTCAGCCAATCAGGAGTCCTGAACCTAAGAAATCCCTCAACCCCACCTTTGCTACTATAAAAACCCAACCCTAACTGAGCTAAGGGCTTTCCACTCTTGGAGTTGGGTACGTGGATAGTCCAAATTTGCAAACTTGTGTAAAAATAAAGGTTCTTTGCTTTTACATACAGGACTCGGTCTCCTAGTTGGTTTTGGGGGGAGACTCGGTGATCTGGGCATAACAGTAGTCATGAGAAGGATAGCAGGAGAGAAGACATGAGCTCCATTGAAGGAAAGGTTACAGACTTGAGAAACTCTGCAAAGCACAGGGAGCCAAAGCAAGTTCCTCTGCCCCGTCTCTGCAGCGCCTCGGTCTCTTGTGGCTCTCTGCTCTCTTCTGGAATGTTATGCCTCTTGATAATTGGCATGCCCAAGGTTGCAAACTTCATCTGTCTTGGGTCCGTTACACTTCTAGCTCTAAAAAGAATAAAGGAGTAGGCTCTGCATGCTCACTCCGTCCTGCTCCTAAACTTGAATCTATGCAAGTTTGAAATCCCAGGGACGATTTTGGCTGGGTGTGGGGCACAGCTGTGTTCCAATTGGCTGGCTTTTCCAGCTGGCAGAGAGGACAGGAAGTAAATGGGAGTAATTTTCAAAACAGGGCAGGGCTGGAGCTCTGTATTAGCACAGGGCTGCATCCCCAGCGCCACCAAAGACCACCACATCATAGGAACTCAGACATTTTCTGAACCAACAGTAGGAGATGAAAAGGTTTCTGTACCTCGATACTGTCTCTCCACCGAAGCAATAAATCACATCAAGCGAATTAATAGTCCAGGTTTAATTAGCAAAGCATTCCTGTGTGGTCCTAGGGGAAGAAGAAAAAATCACAACCACGTGGGAAATCCGGGTAATCGCACCTTAAATAGCCTGCAGGTGTGGTCTTGAGCAAGGGGGAGGGGTTAGGGGGAGCCACCACTGGTGGACTTTCTCAGGGTCTCAAAAGGAAGGAGCGGAACTGGGTAGGGCTTCCCAACATTTTGCTGTTTATTTTTTTGTTTTGATTTTTTTTTTTTTTTTTGGTTTTCTGTGACAGGGTTTCTCTGTGTAACAGCCCTAGCTGTCCTGGAACTCGCTCTGTAGACCAGGCTGGCCTCAAACTCACAGAGATCCCCCTGCCTCTACCTCCTGAGTGCTGGGATTAAAGGCGTGCGCCACCACCGCCTGGCACTTTCTACGTTGTTTTCTCATTTCTCCACTACAATAATCCTGGGAAGAAACTGGCACTCAGAGAAGCAGAGCCACTTGCCTAAGGACACACAGTTCTGAATTCTTGTCACCAGATCTAAGCCTCAATCACAGCTCACACGTTAACCCCCAGCTCGTCACTCCTCCTGGGCCATGAGGAGCTGTGGAGGAGACAGGCAAATGATGCTCAGAGGCCAGGTGCTGGCTGGGTCAACTCCAATTTTGTGGAACTAAACAAAATTGTTCCATGCTAACAGCTCTTGAGAGCCTTCCGAATGTGGCCTTGGGCCTTTCGTGGTTGTGAGGTTTTCCTACAGCGCCTCTTAATTGAATCTTTCCAGGCTGAGCTGAAGGATTTAAGCAATTCAACCAGAGGAGAGCGCTCAGTTTCCTCTGAAAACTCCCTTTTAGCTGGGTGAGATTGTATCCCCCAGCTCTCTACTTCTAACCACCGAGAAGCACCCTGGGAGGGAAAGGCAAGCGCTAGGTCATGGCCACCATTTCTCACCTCACTTTGACAGTGAGGACTGAAGTGGGCCCTGGGCCGTGACCCTGCTACAGGCTGAACTCACCGGGGGAAGAGGTGGAGAGTTCGCATCCACCTCCTAGTGTCCCGCGAACCCTAGGGGCCAGAAGCAGACTCCACGAGCTCTTATTGTTTAGAACTCGCATTTTCATTTCTACGTAATGGTCCTCATCTCGGCTTCAGCCAAAGGAAGCCGCTTTCTAGAAGTTAGCATCAAAGGAGAGAAGCCTGTGTTGGTCCCTAGAACTGGGCTTCTGTGAGCTGGAAGAATTTTTTTCCTTGTCGCACCCACACCCCTAGTCCTCAGGAACAATGGAAGGAAAGAAATTAGGGTTTAGTGTAAAAATACAACTCATGAACACAAACACTCAAGGGATGGTCAGAATGAGCTCCAGCAAGGATAGAGTATCTTGAAATTTTCTATCCGTGAATTCCACACAGCCTTCTAGGTACAGTTCAAGGATGTTGGAGTAATTATAGCCTCTCTTGCTCCCTCTCTCTGTTTTGTTTTTGTTTGAGACAGGGTTTCTCTTTGTATCCCTGACTATCCTGGAACCGCTCTGTAGACCATGCTGCTCTTGAGCTCAGAGATGCGCCTACTTCTGACTCTCAAGTGCTGGGATTAAAGGTGTGTACCACCACCACCACCCAGCTAACCAGTCTCTTTATTTTGGATTCCCACTAATAAAATGCCCACCAAATGTGCTGCCATGATTTTAATTATGATTGGAGGGTTTTTTTGTAATATATTTGGAACAGAATTAAGAGTTTAGTGAGGTGTGCCTGTATGAATTTATGTGTGCCATATGCATACAGACCCCTGCACAGGCCAGAAGAGGGTACTGGCTCTCCCTGGAACAGGCAGTCAAGAGCCTTTTAGCCACTGCAGAATTAGCATTTTAGCGACACAAAAGGATTCTGAATTTCTAAAGGTTTTCCTCCTGGCCTTCTCTCCAAGTGTAGAGTGAACAAGTGGGGTGGGAACCCGAGAAATCCCTGGCAATATTGAAGTGGCTGGAGCAGACATAGGCAGTTGTGTGAGGAGGTGTAGTGAGTGTAGAGGGTCTGATTGGGGTTGGCTCCTGTCTCATCTCTGTCTACTACCTGCTGTGACTCTCATCTTAAGCAAATTGCTTAGACTCCCTGAACCTCCTTGTCTTCCTTGTCCCTCCTAACCGTGTCCTGAGGTTCTAGGAGCTGATGCTTACAGCGCGGAAAGCTTGGGACCAGGAGCACAGCTGGGGTTCCAAGATGCCAGCTCCTCTTTTCTGCAGCTCAAGATGCGAGCCCTGCTTCCTGCTGGGAACTTACTGAGCACTCAAGATGTTTTTGTCATCTTTTGTTGGAGGCTTGCTCTTTCCTGAGTCCCCTGAGGTGTGCTCACTGCCTACCAGATCCTGTCCACACAGCCGGTACATATTCTGTGTGCATGAGAGGACCTCGCTGTCCGGGTCTCAGGGGCTGTGATGTATGACTGTGAGCTTGTTAACAGAGATGCAGAACTGGGAAGGCTACGCTGTCCACTGCATTTGCTGCAGCTGAACATTTATGTGAGAAAACGATTCGCTGGAAACACCGGCACCTGGTACGGACAGCCCATGGCAGCGAATTTCCCATTCCCTGTCCACATAGTTCTTTCCTGATATGAGCAGGTGGAAGACAGTAGTCAGTGGGTGCGCTGACGTCGGCTAGAGATGACCTGGGTGCGGTGCTGATAGCTGAGTGATTTGGGGCAAACACCGCAGTTTCCTCAACTGCCCAATGGAAACACATTGGGTTGGGAGGATTTACTGAGAGGACAAACAGAAAGTGCAGGGCTCCAAGTCAGCACTCAGGATACATCCTTCACCGCCAGCTCCACTGTTGTGATTCTACCTACCTCTTGGTGTTCCTGAGTGTAAGACGGAGCATCTGCCGGTCAATCGGCCATTGCCCAAGGTGGGGATACCACAGCTGGCGGATACTAGAATGTTTCTTTTCTGAATAGCAGTGGAGAGAAGCCAGTTGTTTTAATAGTTCTCCAAATCTGGAAGACTCCTGTGTTACCGTGTTACCGCTAGAACTGTTCTCGCCTGTGGAAGGCTGACTTCTTATAGCAGGCAGTGTGGCTAGCCGGCTCAACGATCAGACTTCCTCTTTCTTCCTCTCCTCCCCTTCCTCCTCCTCCTTCTCTTTCTCCTTCTGTTCTGGGGATTGACCTAAGGGGCTTGATGAAGCAAGAGATCTCCCATTGAGCTATAGCCCAGTCCCACCATTTTCATGTCCAAATTTTCATTTTAATTTAATCATTTACTTATTTGTATGTGTGTCACATGCTTGCAGGCGCTATGACACACAGACAGTGGTCAGAAAACAACTTCCAGGAGTCTGTTCTTCCTACATGGTGGGTTCTGGGGCTTGAACTCAGATGGTCAGACTTGGCAGCAAGCATCTTTACTCTGAGCCATCCCAACAGCCCTAAACTATTTAAATGTACATACTAATTGAGGCAGGGTCTCATTTATCTCAGGTTGCTCTCCAATAGCTTGTGCCACAGAAAATGACCTTGTACTCTTGATCCTCCTGCCTCCACCCCCAAAATGCCAAGAATACAGGTACACGCCCAGTTTTTGTTTGTTTTGTGTGTGTGTGTGTGTGTGTGTGTGTGTGTGTGCATGTGAGTGTGTGTGTCTGTTAGTTTGGTTTGGTTTGGTTTTTCAAGACAAGATTTCTTGGTGTAGCTCTGCCTGTCCTGGAACTTGCTCTGTAGACCAGGCTGGCCTCAAACTCACCGAGATCCTCCTGCCTTTGTGATCTCCTGAGTGCTGAGACCACCACACCTGGCTTTGTTTTAATTTCTAAAGCAGAATTTTGATAAATTATCCAGGATCAACTTGAACTTGCCCTTCTCTTGCCTCAGCCTCAAGAGTAGCTGTAATAACAAGCCTGAGGCACTGAGACCAAACTCCTTTCTTCCTGTATCAGGGGCCATGTGCCCAGCCCTAGGATGGAAATCATGGTTTCTGCCAGTGGCTTTGCTTCCTCTCATGTACCTTTTCCCCAGACTGGTCTAGAGGAGGATGTGGGAATGAAGACCAGCTAATGAGGGAGAGTGGAGCATGATGAAGCCTCATCTGAACCCTGCCTCTCTCTTCTGCTTTAGGCACTGGCACGTGAGCATGTGATGCTTGGAGCTGGAGCTGCTATTTTGTGACCATGAGGATGAGGACAAGGACAAAAGCCAACATGGTTAGGATTGCATAACAGAAAAAAGAAAAGTCCCGATACTTGAAGGTCTTGCTGAGCTGTCAGCTTGGCTCTGAGGCTGCCTGTCTTCAGAGAATGTTTAATCCACATTCACTGTTCTTCTGCATGGTGCTATTGTTCATCCGGTTCTCTCCTACACTGCTACATTCCTTGTCTGTTTGCCAAGCCTAGAAAAGGACTGCGATTTAAATTCTGCCTAGTAATAAAGACATCTTAGTCCCATTTTCTGCCTGTACATTTGGGTAATTGAGTGTTTTTAAATAAATCCTACCCTCACCATAGTAAATCTGCCCTCGGAAAGGTCACCGATGGCTTCTTGATTGACATGTCCAACATCTTCATTGAATTTTGTATCCAAGCTGTTGCACTGGACAGTTTAACCAAGCTGAAACTGTCCCTCACGGGCCAGGAATTGAACCCAGGATCTCAAGCATACTAGGCAAGCCCTACACTGCGGGACTACCTCCTCAGACTATTTTAAACTGAAATTTGAGGCCAGAGTCTTTTAAAATTCTCCAGGCTGACCTCAGACATTGCTGATCTCCTGCCTCAACTCCCTGAGTACCTAAACATCCACTATGTTCAGCCTGGTTATTGTTCTGCTTTTCATTTGTTTTCATTTGTTTTCTGTATCTGTGTGTGTGTGTGTGTGTGTGTGTGTGTGTACACATGTACTTCTCTGTGGGGGTGGAGATGCATCTCTGTGGAGAGTGCGTGTGCACATCTGTCATTGTTATCCTTGTCTTTTGTGCCATTCCTCAGGCACTGCCCATCTTTTTCTTTCTTTTTATTTTTAGACAGTGTCTCTCCCTGACCTAGGAGACCAGTGTCTCACCTCGGACTGATCAGCAAGCCCCGGGCATCTCCCCATGCTAAAATTACAAATACAAGCTACTATATCTGTTTTTGTTGTTTGTTTTGTTATATAGTTATGTATTTATTTTTGTTTTTTCAAGGCAGGGTTTCTCTATGTCACCTTGGCTGGCCTGGAACTCACTCTGTAGACTAGGCTGGCCTTGAATTTAGAAATCTGTCTGCCTCTGCCTCAAGAGAGCTTGGATTAAAGATGTTTACCCTCACACCCAACCTTTGTTTTTGTTTTTAGGCTTTTTAGTTGTGGCTTCCAGGGATCAAACTCAGACCTTTGTTCTTACAAAACAAGGACTTTAGCGGGACTTGGCGTGAGCCTTTAACCTCAACACTTGAGAGAGGCAGAGGCAGGTAGGTCTCTGAGTTCGAGGCCAGCATGATCTACAGTCTGAGTTCTAGGACACCCAGAGCTCTGCAGAGAAATC
>NW_004949099.1:14549327-14559493 GCF_000317375.1 Microtus ochrogaster | reverse complement strand
GGTACATGTGTGTGGAGGGGTACATGTGTGTGGAGGGGTGCATGTATGTGGAGGGGTACGTGTGTGTGGAGGGGTACATGTGTGTGGAGGGGTACATGTGTGTGGAGGGGTACATGTGTGTGGAGGGGTACATGTGTGTGGAGGGGTACATGTATGTGGAGGCCCTGATGTCAGGACTCATCCTCAATCACTTTTCATCTTACTCACTGAGTCTGAACCTAGAGCTCACCAGTATGGCTAGTTCCCCTAGCCAGTTCACTCCAGAGTCCATCTCTCCCTTCCAAGGCTGGAATTATAGGCCTACCACCACGCCTTGGGTGTTTACATGGGTTCTGGGGATCTAAACTCTGATCTCCATGCTTGTTGGCCAAACCACAACCTGCCTCTCTCAATTCTTATATATTTTCAAGGCAGGTCTTCCTTTAGTACCAGATCCACAGCCACATGGATGCCCTTCCGTACCAACCACCACCACCACATTTCCTAAACAGAACTATATCCTCTCCTAATTCCTTGTCCATCCTTCCCTTTGCTGCTCCTCACCACAGCCAGAAGCTCAGAGTCTTCCTAAACTGAGTCCCTCACAACATACACACATAATCCAGTTCATTACCAAAATGATAAAAAGAGCTTTGCTGGGTAGTCTGCTGCAGCCTCGGTCAGTTTGCTCTCAACCGTGCAAGTTTTCATCTTCTTCCTCCCCTCTCCCAGCCATCTGCTTCTCTGATAGAGTGGATTTGCCCAACTCAAATGGAGCCATGCCACTGACTTTTACAATCTGCATGAGGGGAGGCTGTGTCAGAGTGAGTGGGGTGGAAATGCTCCCCCCCCCCATCGTGCCCTCCACAGAGGGCACAGACCAGGTACCAGCATTGCTTTCCAGCTCTCATGACCCATCACCAGCTAGTTCCTAGGCCCAGGCTCATGATGTCAGAGTCGTGTCTCAGGATTCTAAGTTAGTATCCTCCAGGTCTCAGATCACGCTAGGCTTCCCCATGGTGTGTGCTAGCTAGCCCTCTGCCTAGCCCCGAGGTACCTAGCCTAAGCTATTGACTAAATGTCCCTTGGGGAATAGAAGAGGGCCTCGTCTTGGAGCGTCCTAGCCTTCCTCCACCATAACTTATGTGACCAACTTCAGAAGTGACCAGTCTGTCAACCTCTTGTCTCTTCAGCCTTGCTAGCCTGATGGCAACATAGTGATTTGGAGGGCTTCATCCTGGGAGCCACCTTGTCTGTCATCTGTGGTGAAGCATTCTTCCCGCCTAGGAAGGTCTTAGGTGTAACACCTGTTCAGAAGTTGGTTTTGGATGAGGGAATCATTACTCTCATCCGATGACTCCTCTTCTAGAAGCAATCTCATAAAGCCCACACTGACCTCAAAGTCACTGTGTAACCAAGGATGACCTCAAACTTCGGTTTTTTCTGCCTTGACCTCCTCAGCGCTAGAATCACAGGCTGGAACCACCACACATAGTTTATGGGGTACTAGGGGTCAATCCCAGGCTTCGTGCATTGCATGCTAGCCAGGCACTCTACCAGCTAAGCTCCACCTCTGTTCTTTCTGCCGAACTCTTAGTGTCCTAGTAAATCTCTTCTTTACCTCATAATCGTCTACACATTAGACGCCCTGCCCGCCAGCACCCAGCATATCATGTATCAGTGCCAGTCAAGTAACGACGTTTATAAATACCTGTTGGATAAAAGCATCCTTGCTTGCCAGGCAGTAGGTGCATGCCCTTAATCCCAGTACTTAGGAGTCAGAGGCAGGTAGATCTCTGTGAGTTTGCGGTCAGCCTGGTCTACAAGATTACAGAAGAAAACAAAACATAAATGCTTGCTCTATCTTGAAGCTTCTTCTAGAATCAGAAGGATGAGGCTCAGGCCTGTGCCCAGGAATCTAGTGATCGAATTCACCCCCATGTAGTTCTATATATCAGCCTAGCTCTGTGTTCTCTCAACCATGTCTGCCATACCCACCCACTCAACAAGAGGTTGTCACTCAGAGCTAGAGACAGATGAAAACTTACTTCTCTTCCAGTGTACCACTGCCCACACTACCGATCTTGGACACAGAATCCTGAGATGGGTTAAGGACAAGGTGTTGTCTCCCCAGCCTCTCCCAGTACAGGAACTCACTCTGCAGCATGCCTATGACTACGAGCTGAAATGTAAGCGTCAACCTGGATTTATTCGATAGGGCAAAGATATTATTGGATCCAGAAGAAGTGTGCAAGCTCTGGTGAAGGGTACAGTGTTCAAGGAACAGGGTGGTTAATATGCATCCCTTAGTCCCGACGGCCTGGAGGAGAGGATGATGCTTAATTCATATTCACGTTTGACGGCCAACTCTCTGCTTGAATACCAAAGTAAGGACCCAGAGCTTGTGGTTTTTTCTTGTTGTTTCGTTTTTATTTTGTTTTTGTTTGTTTGTTTTTTCAAGACAGGGTCTCTCCATGTAACAGCCCTGGCTGTCCTGGCACTTACTTTGTAGACCAGATTGGCCTCAAACTCACAGAGATCCCCTTACCTCTGCTTCCCAAGTGCTAGGACAGCCACCGCTGCAGCCACCACCTCCACCACAGCCTTCCCAGTACTTGGTTTGAATAACCAAGCCAGGAGCAGAAAAGCACAGGGTTCAGATGCTCTGCAGAGGTCAGTGATGTTGAGAGACGATGTGCTGCTCTCCTCCAGCATCTTCCATGGAAGCCCTGGACAGTAGACCTGGCCCCAAGCCTGTTTTCTCCACCAGAGTCAGGAAACAGTAGCAGCTGCAGTTGCCACAGCAGAGCAGCCTCTGGGGAGCTGAGAGAGTCAGGAGGGGGCGGGGTGGCAGGAAGGAGGTCACGAAATTGACCTTGCTCCGGGGCTGCCCAAGTTTGGATTGTCCAGAGAACTTCGGCAAAGGGTAACAGAGCAGGCTTTTTGTGACAGCCCTGACAAACATGAAGATGGCCAAAGGAGTCTGAAAAGCAACTGTTGTCATTTATTAAAGGAGAATTTGCCAGATTCCATGTTTTTTTCCTACAACTTTCCTAGTCCCATAACTTTGCCTCTGATAGTATACAGAGGGAGGGGCTTGGACTTTTTGAATTTATTGCCAAGCACATGTGTTGTTTGGAATTTCTTTGTTTTTGTTTGTTAACTTTTTAAATTTTTGAGAAATATGTCAGACAGAAAAATAGCTACGCAGCAATAAAATGCTAGTGCAAACAAACTCTCCAAAAGGTTTTGGCACAGGGGCTGGAAAGATGACTCCTTGGTTAAAGACCAAAAGACAAAAGGTAGGGAGGTTTTTTTCATTCACAAAGAATTAAAGCATAGGTCGAAGAGGGGACATTTCATTTCCCTCCTCTTTTTTTTTTTTTTTTTTTTCTTTTTTTTTGGTTTTTTTCGAGACAGGGTTTCTCTGTGGTTTTGGAGCCTGTCCTGGAACTAGCTCTTGTAGACCAGGCTGGTCTCGAACTCACAGAGATCCTCCTGCCTGTGCCTCCCGAGTGCTGGGATTAAAGGCGTGCGCCACCACCGCCCGGCTTCCCTCCTCTTTCCTCTCTTCTCCCTTCCCTCCTTTCCTGTCCATTCTCTCCTTTCTCCTTCTCTCCCCTCTCCTCCTTTCTCTTCTTCTCTTCTCTGCTCTTACGCATGCCAGACTAATTTCAAACTCACTGTATAGCAGAAGTTGCCCTTAAACTCCTGACCCTCTGTCTCTACTTCCCAGCTTCCCACCACACTCAGCTGGGTATAGTGCTCAGTTTTGAGCCCAGACCTCTATCCATGCAAGGTGAGAACACTGCCAACTAAGCTACACTTTCAGACCCCAAACGAGCGCTTCTGAGGCATGAAACAGAGAGGAACTTTCGGAACAGCTCTCTTGCTGCCAGCCAAGGACCTTGGACTTGGATCCTGTTTGCTGACCCTTCTTCTAAGTTCCCCGGTCCATAACTCTGGTCCAAAGTCTAGAGGAACGGTGGCCTTCTAATTGCTCAATCCAGAGGACATATTTTGAGTCTCTCTTTAGCAATGAGGGCTCCTCTTGTGAGTTGCCAGTGGTGTCCCTCTCTTTTGGTCATCTCTACCTTCTCCTCTACTTTCTAGATCTTTCTGGGTGGTACCCTCTTTCTTCATTAGCCATGGAGCAGCTGCCTTGGCCAAGACTGTGTGGTTGTACAGGAGCTTTGTGTGCCTGCCCTTTCCCAGCTGTCGTCTGTCACTCACAGAGGGCAAGCTTACTGACCCGTCCATCCAACCAAGGCCATGAATAATTAAGACACCCCACAGAACCCCCAAGGTCACAGAAAGTGTGAGAAGCAAGACTGGAATCCCAATTCAGGCCACTGAATCTAAAACCAAGATTCAGCTATTCAGCTAGACCTTCTTAGGTGATGCTCCCTTGCACTGAAGTGTTCTGTAGGGTCTGTGTGCTTGGCTCATTTTCCTTTTTTGTGCTTGAATTCCCATAGCTTAGGCACAGAGCTTGCCCTCAGTTATCTCTTGCATGATGTGTCATAGTGTCCTTATTTACTCCATTTCCATTTTTCTGTGCTTACATGTGAACAACACCTTGTAGAAGTGGAGTCATAGACCCCAGGACTGTTGTTATATTCTTGATGACTCACATCTGACTCTTCCATTAAGACACAGAGAGGAAATTTTTCGAAGACTGACTAGAGAAAGTTTTTCTCCTTCCTGAAAGGACACATGTCTCTTCAGGTATGTTCCTTGTGACAGAGGACTAGTGACATTTTTTACATCCTTAAATTGTCACAAACAAGAGAAGGATGGAATGGGGCTGTTGCCAGCCAACACGTTAAATAAGGTATTTTCTCACGATTTGCATCGGGTTTTTGTAGTGATATTCTGTTTGTGATCTAACAAATAAAGCTTGCCTGAAGATCAGAGTGCAGAGGCCAGATATGGTGGCACACCCCTTTAATTCCAGCACTCTGGGGACAGAGGGCTAGGGATTTCTGTGAGTTCAAGGCCACCCTGGGCTATACTAGATTGATCCAGTCTTAAAGAGAAACAGGCAGCCAGTAGTTTAATCCCTTTAATCCCAGGATTTGGGAGTCACTTACCTTTAATCCTAACACTAGGGAGGTGGATATATCCTAACACAGGAAAGGATGTGGCTGAGGACCATGAGGCAGGAGGAGACAGGAGCTTAGATGCCGTCTGAGGCAGCAGTTTGGAGCAGTCAGTTGGAGGATGCAGTCTGAGGATTGATAGAGACAGGATTGGTCCTTCAGTCTGAGGATTTGGTAGGGTAGAGGTCAAAGGTCTCTCTAGTGGCTAGTTACACTGCTTCTCTGATCTCTCAGCTTTCACTCCCTAATATCTGACTCTGGGTTTTTATTTATTAAGCCCAATTAGAATTTGTGCTACAGGTTTTTTTTGGTGGGGGGGAGTGTCATTTTTATTATGTTATTATCATGCTGCTGTCATTTGCTGTTGCCCTTCTAAACGACTACACATCAAACTGTGGTGCAGTGTGCCTTCCATTTGAACCCAGGGCTTATTGTGTTAAGCAAATGCTCTAGCACAGCCCCAAGGCCAAATCAAAGTTACCATCCCAGCGATTCACGTCATAGTCTTCCTCTCTAACACCTTCTCCTCTGATTCTATTTCTGTTAATCCCACCATGACCTGCCCCGAAGTCACCCTTCTCCTCCCCTTGTGTTACCCCTGAAAGTTAATCTTGAATCAATCTAAGAGATTTTTGGCATGAACCCTTCATCCTCCTTTTCAGTTCTTTGCCTTTTTTTTTTTTAACCGATTTTCTGCTTACTTTTACACACTGACCCTCACACCGCTAGCATCTAGCCACATGCTATCAAAGAGACTTTGAAAACTCAGTGCACACCTCCACCGATCGTAACTGTGAGTGGTCTGCCATCGCCCTCACCGTGGAATCGAGCCGATGTCATGGCTCATAGAATGTTCCGAGGCTGACTGCCCTGCTCGCTCTTCCACGCCACACGACACGTGCCGGGTTCCTGCACACAGATCGCCTTGCACTGCCAAGCTACTGCTCTGCGTCACCACACTGTACGTGCTGTTGGGCTGGCCTGCCCATGCTGACACGCCTCTGTGGGTCACTCCGCTTGGTCCTGAGTTCTTATTCACATTCCTTTCCTCTGTTACAGCCCTAGTAGTTACGAAATCCCATTTGCTAGCAATGCCTTCCCTTATCGGTCTCTTGATTTTTATTGTGACCTCAATTCCGATTCAGTCCCTGTGTGAGAGGAGTGTCGACCTGGTGTCAGGGCATCTGTTCATCACACACTGCCATAGAGGTTAAGGGTGTGTTTCTTGCCCCTTAAGAACCTGAGAGTGGTCTCAGCAGACCCCCCCCCACTCCCCCTCCTCCCCACTCCCACCCCCCTATCCCGGGCAGAGCTTTTCTGCAAGCCTTTGTGTTCTTCTGGTACCCAGCTCCTGGGTCTCCTTGCTCTCTGACTGCCTCCCCTGGCTCCGCCTCTTGCGCTCCGCTCCCTGCTTTCCCTCCTTCCCTAGCCCCCGGGAGTTATTTTGTCTGCCAAAGGCCCTTCCTTCTTCTCAGCACTTGTTGATTGTCCACCCCCCCCCTCCCATCTGTGGCGGTGGTGGGGGAGGGGATGATGAACTGGACTTTAGAGTTACACAACCCTAGGGGTCAAGGCTGAAGCCCTCCCCACACCCACCATGCTGTTCTGTGGGAGAAGGCAATCGGCTAGGTGAGAGGGAAAATTCCAGAGGCGCCGCCACCACCTTCAGCTGGTGGCCACCCAGCTGTTTCTTTCAATCTGCCCACAGGCCAGTTTAGCTCACCCTGCTAGGTCCAGCTACCCTACCCGGGTCTGCTACAGCACACTTTATCTCAGCGCTGTCAGCCCCTGGCGTGCGAGTGAGCGTGCCGCAAATGCTCGAACTAAAAGTGAGAAGGAAGTGAGTGCGACAGAGTCCTGGTTTGAGTGAGGCTCTGCTTGTGTGGTCTAGGGCTAGATTTTAAAGTCTCACCCTTGGCACGGAGTTTGATCGTAGGACCCATGTATGTTTCTTAGGGCCGTAGGGGATACAAGCAGCCAAGTGTTCTTCAAAGCCCTGTGCTTGGTGCTGTCTCCCCTTTCAAGCCTTCCCAGATTCAGGCTCAGTTGTCTCTTCCCCCCTGTAAACCTGTCCAGGTTTACATGGATCTCTAGGTTGTTTTTTTTTTTGTTGTTGTTGTTGTTTTTTTTTCCCGAGACAGGATTTCTCTGTGGTTTTGGAGCCTGTCATGGAACTATCTTGTAGACCAGGCTGGTCTCGAACTCACAGAGATCCGCCCGCCTCTGCTTCCCGAGTGCTGGGATTAAAGGCGTGCGCCACCACCGCCCGGCATGGATCTCTAGGTTGTGTGTGCGCGGGCACGTGTGCTCGTGAGCGCACACACACCCATGCATCTGTGTGTTTGTGTGGCCCACATGTGGAGGTCAGAGGACAATTTTGTGGATTGTTTTCTCCTTCCCCCTTTAAGTGGGTTCTGGGGATTGAACTCCGGTCACCAGGCCTGAATAGCAAGCACCTTTACCCACTGAGCCATCTCTCCATCCCCTGGTTCAGGATTTTTGCCCTTGTTCCTCCTGTTGGGTCTTTCTCCTTCCTCCAACTAACCACAGGTAGCATTGTTGAGTTCCAGAGCTCTGGTGTGTAGTGACTTCAGAGAACTTGAAATTCTGGTTTCACCACACCCTGGTCGGCTGCAGGGATGTAGGACACCAGAGTTTGAGCCCTCCAGTTCCTCCTCTGAGTTATGAGCAAGGAAAGACCACAGTTAACTTACTAGAACCTCCAGAGCCCAGGCAACGGGGTTCAGCTCCCAGCCTAGTTACTTTCAGAATGTGTGAGCCAGGATAAGTGATCCTTTCTCCTTTCTTCCTCCCCCCTCCCTCCATTTATTTTAGCCTTCGTTCATTTCCTTATTTATAACAAGGGCATCATAATAGAATCTGCCTCACAGGGTTATTGTTAGTATTCACTGTGCTAAAAACACCCTAAGTATGCTGGGCTTGGTAGTGTGTTGCTGGTAAGACCTAGGTCAGGTGGCTCGCAAATCCTATTAGTTCCAGTGCTGAGGGATCTGAAGTCCTCTT
The DNA here is from genome assembly GCF_000317375.1 of Microtus ochrogaster. Classification (NCBI taxonomy): domain Eukaryota; kingdom Metazoa; phylum Chordata; class Mammalia; order Rodentia; family Cricetidae; genus Microtus; species Microtus ochrogaster. The sequence continues at coordinate 14,551,388 of NW_004949099.1, read as the reverse complement.
CTGATCTCTGAGGGTACCCAAACTGAACACATATGCACAGCATTCACATAGACACATACACACATACACGAAGATAAAATTGAAAAAGATTTGACTCCCAGGGACCAGCCATACAGCCTGGTGGGTTTCCAGGTGTGGAGGCATACACCTTTAATCTCAGCATTTGGTAGACAGAGGCAGGCAGATCTCTGTGAGTTCAAGTCAGCCGAGTTTACAGTTGGAGCTATACACAGAGAAACCCTGTCCTGAAATACAAAAAAAAAATCAAAATCAAAAACAAAACAAAACAGAAAAAGATAGCTCAGTGGGTTAAGACACTTGCTGACAAACCTGAAAATGTGAGATCCCTCCCCAGGAGGCAAGAACACATTCCGACGAGTTGTCCTGTGACTGCCCGACGCTTGCCCTAGCACACCTGTACCCAGACGCAGCTAACACAGACAAACACAGTTAATTTTTAAAAAGGATTTAAAGCCCAGCTTGGACTACACAGAGAGAATCTGCTAAAGTGAAACAAAAAACAAACACTGTGTGCTTAGTGCCTGGCTGAGCACCCTTATCGCCTATGTGGGTTATTAACTCCAGGGGCATCTCTACCCACGAATGCAGAGCCCAGGTGCTAATTCGCTATAATTACTGTAACAGAACACCACAGTCTAAATGCTAAGGAACAGAAATGGATTTTTTTTTTTCTCAGAATTGGAGTGGGAAGTCTAGGGTGAGGACGTTTGGCAGATCTGGGTTCTCATGGGCCGCTTTCCCAAACTTGTGAATGGCTGCCTCTGGTAAAAATGTCCTCACAAGGCTATTCCTTCATGCGTAGACTTTTTTTTTTTTTGTTTTGTTTTGTTTTTTGAGACAGGGTTTCTCTGTGGTTTTGGAGCCTGTCCTGGAACTAGCTCTGTAGACCAGGCTGGTCTCGAACTCACAGAGATCCGCCTGCCTCTGCCTCCCGAGTGCTGGGATTAAAGGCGTGAGCCACCATCGCCCGGCTATGCGTAGACTTTTAAGATCTCTGAGTGTGTTCAGATGTTTCCTCCTCATCCTCATTCTCTTCCCCTTTCATACAGTTCTCCTCCCCCCTCCCCTTTCTCCTCCCCTCCCCCTTCTCCTCCCCCCCCTCCTCTTCCCTCCTCCACATCATCTTCCCTCTACAACCCCTCTTCCTTCCCATCTTCCTCCTCTTCCCTGTCTTCCTCCTCAGTTTCTTCCTTCTCTCCCTCACCTTCCCTTTCTTTCTTTTTTGGTTTTATTTCCTTGAAACAGATTCTTGTTATGTTACCCAGACCTGGAGCTCACTATTGTTAGGAATAGTCTTAAGACAAGCCTCTCTACCTATGCAAATAATTCCAATCAGACCAAATTAGACCAAATCAATGCCCATGTTTACTGCAGTGCTCTCTAAAAAGAGACAGGGGGTACCCAGCAAAACCTGGAGACCACGTGTTCCTTCCCTGGGCAGCAGCTAAATAGTTTGAGGGAGTGGTCCTGACCTTCCCTGGTGAGGGGTCAGCTCTTGGGCTTTTCCAGAGGTGGAGTCCAAACCAAGACAACTCCCAGGGGGAGGAGCTGGGGTGATGCTTCCAATTATCCCAGGCTCCTTGGATATAGGGGTATCAGAGGGTTGGGGTCTCACTTTTTTTTTGGTTTTCGAGATAGGGTTTCTCTGTGGCTTTGGAGCCTGTCCTGGAATTAGCTCTTGTACACCAGGCTGGCCTCAATTCACAGGTATCTGCCTGCCTCTGCCTCCCGAGTGTTGGGATTAAAGGCATGTGCCACCACCGCCGGGCTTCACCTTTTTAAACTTTATTTTATGTGCATTGGCATCAGATCTCCTGGAACTGGAGTTACAGACAGGTATGAGCTGCCATATGGATGCTGGGAATTGAACCCGGGTCCTCCGGAAGAGCAGCCAATGTTCTCAACCACTGGGCCATCTCTTCAGCCCCTGAGGTCTCACTTTTTTTTTTTTGGTTTTTCGAGACAGGGTTTTCTGTGGTTTTGGAGCCTGTCCTGGAACTAGCTCTTGTAGACCAGGCTGGTCTCGAACTCACAGAGATC
>NW_004949099.1:14547420-14548717 GCF_000317375.1 Microtus ochrogaster | reverse complement strand
GCCTGCCTCTGCCTCCCGAGTGCTGGGATTAAAGGTGTGCGCCACCACCGCCCGGCTATAATTTTTTATTTATCATCGTGTATACATATGCATATGTGTACCTGGAGCAGGCATGCTACAATGTATATGTGGAAGCCAGTTCTTGGAGTCAGTTCTCCTTTCTATCTCTTGTTGGCTTCAAGGAATTGAACTCAGGTCACCAGATTTGAACAGAAAGTCCCTTTGCTGGCTGAGTCATCTCACCATCTCACTGGTCCAACCTCAGCTGTTTTAATGAGCAAGATATGTTAGTGAATGGCAGGATGCTTGATTTATAGGGTTTCCATTCTGTTCCAGAAGAGTCAGCAACCAGAAAGCAGGATACTGTCAGCCTGGGTATAAACTCAGGCCAGTGGAGGTTTTCTTGTTTAAATTCACATACACTGTTCGAGCTAGCTGTCTTCAACCAGAGAGGGCACATTGGGTGTTCACAGAGGAGGTGACTGTGCAGATCAGGGTGATGTGAGCAACAGTCCCAACTCCTTTCTGCACACTGGCTTTTCCCTCCGAACTAAGAGAATTGTCCTCAGAGTACGGTGACTCTGATTCTAAGGTAAGGGAAATCAAGTATCAGCGGGAGAAGTGAATGCTGGGGTTTGGGTCTTGGGACCAGGTACCCCTTCTGCACATCACAGGCCCAAACAAGTAGCACTAAGTGCCTTATTCATTCTGTGGGGTCCAGCACAAGTGGTTGCTCTTCACAGGCAAAAGCTAACATTCGGACAGGCTCACAAACCCAGGTCTACCAGGATCAGAAAACCTTAGTGTATATAAGATTTATTTTAAATAGTGCAATGCGCATGTCTGCATGTGGGTATTGGTCCTCTGCAAGAGCAATGCTTACTCTTAACAGCCGAGCCAGCTCTTCTAGCCTCAATATTTGTGGTTTTACCCTGAAGAGGAGGACAGCTGAGACCTTGCATGGGTTAGAGGCTGACCTAACTGGAGCATCAGGGGATGGAGAAATGACAAACTCACAGACACACATACAGGCTTCTCTGTCAGAAAGGGTCCACAGGACTTTGGCATGTGTCTATACCCGCTAAGGGACCCTTCAAAACAAACTGGCTCTTTGTGATGCTTCTAAAGGGACAAGATAACAGAGCTGGGGATCAGAGGCTATGTGGAGTTTAGACTCTGTCCTGACTTGAAGCAAATTAGTTTGTTCAACTATCTAAGGAAGTGATGGGGCAGTTCTTATTTTCTTTTAAATTTTGGTATGAGAAGGGAAGGAGAGGAAGAGGCACAGGGAAAGAGA
>NW_004949099.1:14544765-14547185 GCF_000317375.1 Microtus ochrogaster | reverse complement strand
TTGTTTTTGAGGCGGGGTCTCTCTTGTTATTTCCGAGCTAACACGTCAGAGAACATCCAGCTGATTCTTTTATCTCCACCTCCCATCTCCATATGCTGGAGTGACTGATGGGAGCCATTATGTATGTCTTTTATGTGGGTTCTGGGGATCTACTTCAGATCCACAGACTGGCCAGGCAAGTGCTTGTGCCTGCTGAACCACCTCTATGGCTCCGTGATGGTGAGATTCTCTCATTGGATCATTTGAGGCTTTAAGAGGGGGATAGATGTAAACACGTTTTTGTCTTGACTTCAATTATTACTATCTACTGGCCATGGGGACCTTTTTTGTTCTAGTCTAGACACTACCGATAGAGACTGAAGAAAGGAGAGCTGTTGCTCCCCTAGATATTAAGTTCTAGTCAATCTCCGGCAGGCAGGCGGGCGGTCGGTCATCAATTTTGGTGGAAGTTGCTGTGCGAAGGCTCATGCTTAATCATCTAAGGGGAAATGCGGCAGTTTGAAGGGTGTTGGTGACTTGAGCTCACGCTATCGATGTAGGATAAAAGTGTTTAAGCACTTTTGAAGAGGAATGTTTAGCAGGCACTAGGATACCAGGTAGCTGGGAGCTACGGAGAGATCCATGGGCAAACAGGCAGAAGGGCCTTAGGAGGCCTGCACTTGGCAGAAAACAAGGCACCTGCATGCCCAGAGTCATGCTAAGGGCTGAAGAAGCTGTATGAACATGAAGATAAGGAGGCTGGAGGACCACAGACAAGATTCCAGGTCTTAAGCTAAGTGTCATGAGAAGTCCTAGCAGCATTTTGAGCAAGGCAGTGCCTGTCACAGACAGAAATAAGGATGCCTCTCAGCTTGTTTAAGCAGTACCCCCTGCCCCCCAGAGCCAGAAGGTGAACAGCCAAATGTTTCTCGCTGTTCATCTCTGAGGCACATGGGGATTGTCTTTCCCACTGATGACTGTGGCTATGGTACTCTGGCCATCAAACTGGGAGTATGGGTCACCCACGTCACTTTAAGGTCCTCCAGAACTTCTTTTCAATAACCACCAGTACTCAAAGAGAAGGCACCTCATAAAGCTGGTCAATTGGCCTTAATCTGATCACTGAATCTTAAAGAAATCGTCTCGTTTTACCTTTTCCAGAAAAACCTCATGAAGTGGAACCACACAGTAAATCATCTTTGCAGACTGGCTTCTTGTCCTTAGAATAAAGCATTTGCTATTTGTCCTATTGCCTGGGCAGTAGCTTGCCCTTTTACCAGCTGAGTAGTATTCCACACTGTAGATGTACCACAATGTGTTAATGATCCACCAGCTCAGGGCATTTGGAGTGCCGCCAGATTTCGGTGCCAATGAAAGAGCAGCTTTAAGTATCTAAGTATAATGTTTTGTGTGAACATATGCCTCCCCGTCTCTTGGTAAATCTCTAGGAGTGGGATTGCTGGCTCACACGGCAAGTGTATGTTTAACTTGGTAAGAAACTGCCAATCTGTTTTTTCCAGAGGAAATGTACCATATTGCACTCCCACTGGTAATGGAGGAGGGTAGTGCCACATCCTCCCCTGCACTTGGCATTGTTAGATTTTTTTGACTCAAGCCACTCTGAGGCTAAGGGGTATACTGTGTGGGTTCCCTACTGAATCCTGATGTTGGACATGTGTGTTGTGCTATCTCTGGACCTCCTGGTGAAATGTCTGCCTGTATCTTCTGCTCATATTCTCATTAGCTGCATAAGGAAAAGTGAGCCATATTTTTGGATGCAAGTCCTTTACCATCTATATATTCTGTAAATATTAGCCCCTAATCTTTGACTTAGTTTTTAGGTCTGTCTTTTCCTTTTGTGTATGCATGATTTCTTCTTCTTCTCCTCTTCCTCTTTTTGGACATAACATCTCATACAGCCCAGGCTGGCTTTGAACACAGTTGAAGAGGTCTTTGAATTTCTGATCCCCCTGCCTCACATCCACAGTGCTGGGTTTATAGGCTTGAGCCATTATGTCAGATCTATGTAGTATAGGAGATTGAATCCAGGGCCCTAGGCAATCACACTACCAGCTGAGCTACATTCCTGGTCTTCTTTTCATTTTCTCAACAGCACCTTTCAAAGAGAAGGTAACTTAATTCATTTATTGTTTAGAGACAGGGTCTCAAGTAGCACAGGCTGCCTTAGAATTCATTGTGTAGCTGGGGATGATCACTCTCCTCCATCTCTTGAATATTGGGATTCCAGGTGTGCTACTGTGCCTGATTTACTCAGTGTGGAGGATGGAACCTAGGGCTCCTGCATGCTGTGGGGGATGGAACCTAGAACTTACTGCATGCTGTGGGAGATAGAACCCAGGTCTCCTGCATGCTGTGGGGGATGGAACCTAGGACTTACTGCTTGCTGTGGGGGATAGAACTCAGGGTTCCTGCATGCTGTG
>NW_004949099.1:14542563-14543819 GCF_000317375.1 Microtus ochrogaster | reverse complement strand
TTCTTTTCGAGACAGGGTTTCTCTGTGGCTTTGGAGCCTGTCCTGGAACTAGCTCTGTAGACCAGGGTGGTCTCGAACTCACAGAAATCCACCAGCCTCTGCCTCCCGAGTGCTGGGATTAAAGGCGTGCGCCACCATCGCCCGGTTTGAGATTATTTTCTTGACATTTTTCTTTTTGTAGATGGTTAGTTCATTTCAGTATCCCTTCTTTGTTGTTTTGTCTTTGTTGAGTAGAGGGTATTAGTTTGTTTTTCCAAATAGGGTCTCATGTAGCTCAAGTTGGCCTAGAACTCATGGACCTCCTAACACGATATCTCAACTGCTGAGATCATAGAGAGACATGTGCCCCACTCCTGCTTATCCTGACTTTAACAGACTAATGACAATAGTATATGGTACTAGTTTTCTTACAGTTTTCTGAAGAATGCACTCAGGTGCCCACCAGTTCCACCCAATGCTAGGTTCCTTTCCTAACTCCCCAGTGATTTTATCCGGGAAAGCTGCAGTGTACTGAGGTCTCAATGACTTTACTGAACCTTTCAGGGCCAGTGCGATTGAAGGGAAGAGGAGTTGGGGGTGGAGGAACAGCATCAACAGGTGACTGGAAAAGCCAGCCAAGAAGGGCAGAGATTTGGGAGGTTAAGATTTCAGTTGTGACCTGGTGGTGCTAGCGCACGCCTTTGATCCCAACACACTGAAGGCAGAGGCAGGCGTTTCTCTGTGAGTTTGAGTTTCTGTGGTCTACAGAGTGAGTTCCAGCACAGCCTCCAAAGCTACACAGAGAAATTCTGTCTTGAGGCCCGCCCCTCAAATAAAATAGATCTTCCTAAGAACCATCTATTGGCGGTAGTTTCCTGGGGCATAACAAAGTGTTTTCACATTTAGCCTGGACTACTCTCAGTTCACTGTAGACTGACGCAAACCCTAACCTAGACTGTAGCTGGAGACTCAGACCAGCAGAGTGATACGTGAGGGCCTGGGGCAAGCCTGGAGGTACTTGGATACGGCTTACCTCTCCCACGTTTACCACGTCTTCATTAGGCATTCCTGAGGTCCAAGGTTCCATTATTTGTGAGCATTCAGGCTAAACCAGCTTGAGGGGAGCAGTAGTAAACTTAAAGATAGGAACAAGCTACACTGACAACTTTCCAGACCCTTCTTTTGGCATATACCAGTGCTCTTCCTCCCTCTCCACTTTCTTTTCTTCTTCTTCTTTCTCTCTTCTTCTTCTCCTCCTCCTCCTCCTCCTCCTCCTC
>NW_004949099.1:14540056-14542313 GCF_000317375.1 Microtus ochrogaster | reverse complement strand
GAGTGCTGGGATTAAAGGCGTGTGCCACCATCGCCCGGCTCCCTCCTTTCTTGAGCAAAAGTTCAAGACAGGAAGCAGATGACCAGGGAGGGCAGTCGCCTCACTTGCAACACTTGGAGGAAGGTCTGCCTGCCATCTAGCTCTAATTGAAGTTCCTTCTGCCTAGAGCCATCCTGCCATGGGTCATGGCCTCCAAAATCTAGGGGGTAGGGTGTCCCATGCACTCCTGACCAGAAAGACACTGGCAGCATCTCATTTCCCGCTACTGACTAAAATCAAAATTCCTGAACCTGCTGTCTCCGAGTAAGTTCCTAGAAACGAGCTCTTTATTCTGGAAACTCTCCTTTAAAACAAGCTTTCAAGAAACAGTCTCTCTCTCTCTCGAAAAGGTACCACTGGACAAATGATATACATGAAAAGACATCCTGGAAAATGTAAATGTCCTGTGGATAAATGATTGTGTGGCTGCAATGGGAGTCTACAAGATTAAGCAAAGAAAGGAATGTGAACTTGGATGTAGGCAACAGAATGGACGATCAAAGATTGTCTGCTGAGTAAGAAGTGCCAGTCAGGGGCTTCCTACGTCTATCACTCAGTTGCAGTACTTGCCTACCAACAAGGCCATGGGTTCCATCTCTACCAAGGGGAGGAAGAAGTTCCACCTCAGACGGACTATATGGCCCCAGGGTTAGTTCATGAAGAGGCCGAGCTAACCTTGGCTGACTTAAATTGAAGACCTGGGGTTGGGGCTGGGTTGCACAGAGACGGTGAAAAACCTTGGCACACCTTCACCTCCGTGGTGCATCATGACTCTATTACTGAGGGGCAAAAAAGGTTTGCGATTTTCTTCTTCTACATAAATCTACCTACCTTCTCGATGTGGTTTGCAGAGGGATTGTTTATTCTTTTACCCATTCTTTGTGTATTTACAGAGTGCTTGGGGATCTAATCCAGGATCTTTTCGCTAGGCAGGAACTGAGCTGCAGCCCTTCAGCGGTTCCCTGCCTCCCCCTCCATAGGGACTTGTTTTTTTAATGCACCAGGGGCAGAGTGCTGGAAGCGTGCCAGGCCGACCCTAGAGGCCAGATCTTCTGGCCCTGGGCCATGCCTTAACATGCACATTCCTTGGCTATCTTTGGCCTCTCTGACCCTGGGACTCCATCCTCCCTACTTCAACTACAAAAAAGTAGTAAGTGGCCCAGGTCTGGGAGGTTGTTGACCCTTGCTGACCGGTGTAGCTTGGCCCTTCTGAGTGTGCCGGTTTGGAGGACATCTAGTGCTGATCAAGCTTATCTTGGTCACAGGGCCTCCCTCTTATTCTCTCCCTTCAGATCCCAAGACTTCCTGCTTCCCGCTCTCCTGTAGCTTCAGCGGGTTTCCAGCTCTGCTCTTCTCCCAAGAACCAGGCCTGATAAGAACCTACTTTGAGTTTGCGCATCTTATCTGTCCTCCACACCCCAGCCCTGCCCCCACCTTTTAGCATCACCCACTGATCCAGTCCCTCCCCGACCTGGGGCTTACTTTAACCTTCAGACATTGCCCCCCCCCCTTTGGTTCCTTGCCAGTGCCGGGGGGGGGGGCACGGGACGGACTGGTAGAGGGCCAGGACACACAACCGGTGACAAGAGCACTCTTGGAACAGGGCAGAAAGTGAGGGGTACCGATCTTTCCCACCTCCCAACCACAGACGCCAGAGGGAATGGAGTCGGGCCTTGGCACTTCCTAAGTGCGGGGTACAGGACAGCGTCCTTTCCATCCACGGTGCCCTTCCTGGGAAGAGCGTTAGGAGCCTCATTTCTCGGGGGCAGGAGCCGCGGCACGAGGTTGGAAAGCAGGCACGTGGTCGCCTGGATCTGAACAGCAACTTCCCGGGGGAAACGCCCTAATTCGGCTGCGGGGGCCCGCGGCTCCGCCACACCCTCTCCAGAGTTTCCTCCGGCGCCTGGGCCCAGAAGGGTGCGGGGCTGGCTGTCGCCGGGGAGGGTCACTCGGGGGAAGCGACCACAAAGCCCCGCGTGGCAAAAACGGCAGTGCCGGAGACGCGGGCCTCGAGGCGCAGCCCCCCGCGGCGCGCGCAAACTGCGCGGAACTACTTCAGCGGAGCGTTTGCGGGGCGAGAGTCCCAGCAGCGGCCGCAGAGGGCTCCGAAGCGAGTAGGGGCCGCCACAGAGCCGCGGGGAACCGCAGCCACGGCCACGTGCTCCCCGCCGGGTTCGCACGCTCAGACGCGCCGGGGCCGCGGGGGCCACCGGCAGGC
>NW_004949099.1:14524061-14539176 GCF_000317375.1 Microtus ochrogaster | reverse complement strand
CGCCAGGCGCTCGGTTCCCGGGGCCGGAGGGGGCGCACGGCTCCGCGCTGCCCGCCGGCCTCCGGCCCCGGTGCCCGCCAGTGGGTTGGATGGGTGGTCGCCGCGAGAAGTTTCCAGCGTCGGATTCCTGTGAAATGACGACGGCTCACCAGCGCCTGTTTCTCTCCTCTCTCCATCCTCCCTTCGGTTCCTCGCTCCTCGGAAGGCCAAAAAGACAAGCGAAACCTGCCGCAGACGAAGGCTTTTGGGATTGTAGCGTCTGCACCTTCAGGAACAGCGCCGAAGCCTTTAAATGCAGCATCTGCGATGTGCGGAAAGGCACGTCCACCAGGTACTGGAAGACGTGCGTTTGTTAGCTTTTGCGGAAGGATTTGTTTTGGCTTTATTTATCAATTTGTGCTGAGGAGAGGGAAGTTGTACTTTTATTATTGATCGCCCTCTTGCCAACTTGTTGATTACGCCCCCTTTTTATTTGCATTTGGGGATGAGGGATTTGGTTGGGGTTGCTTGCCATTTCCAGTTGGGTGCAGTGCCTCGTGCTAAAATAGAGGATATATGGGAGGGAATTTCCCCAGGTTTTCGTCTTCTTTCAGACAGACACTGGATTTATTTGACACTTGCATCCTTTGGCTTGTTGGTATTGGCTCCCAGAGGGGAGAGAGGAAGTGGGCATACTGCCGTGGATTGTAGGATATTAGACCTTTTTGTTTTTGCCATGTGCAGAGTGGTTTTAATTTGTCTTTCCAGAATTAGTTTTTTCCTGAGTTTAATGGTATGGAAGTACAATAAGACTGGGTTGTGCCTTTTTCTGCCTTGTAAATGCCTTTTCTTTTTTGCACTTGAAGATTAAATATTGGAGAGTTTGGAAAGTGCATGGGGGTGCTGATTTTTTATTAGCTTATGCAGATTGGTGAAGTGTGAAATGTTGAGGTGCAACACTGAAAGCGTTTCTTTGGTATTGATGAATGACTGCATGTGATAGCAAATGAGTTGGAGCTGCTTCTAGAGGTAACGTTAAAATAGACTTAGGTAACATGTAAAAACTGGTTTTATAGTCTTCCAGGTGTCTTCATTTTTATCTGGGGTTTCTGTTCCTAAGAGCTCAGTCTCCTTTAAGTAGACTGTCTTTAGGAGACGCCCGAAAGTGAATGAGGTTGCTGGTCAAAAGTTTCATTTCACAGCAGGTGCTTGCTTTGAGTTGGTGTCGTCTCAGGGTGACTGTAGTTCCACCTGGGTGTTCTGTCCGGGTCTCTGCTTTACTTTCACTTGGGATTAAGGAGGCTGAGCTGCAAGTCTGTAACTAGAATGACTTGCCCAGATGCTGGTGGACTGTTTTAGAATTTCACCAACTCTTAAGAAATGAGACTCTTGAATCAAAACTCAAGAACTGAAATTTATTTCCCCTCAAGTAGTTTTTCTCTACTAAGATAGCATCTCATCATTTTGGAGCTAGTCTGGAACTGCAGTCCTGTTGCCTCAGCCTCCTGAGTGCTGGCATTGTAGACAGTTGTCGCCATACCCAGCTAGTAGGTTGTTGTTGGGTTTTGTTTTTTTTTTATTTAAATGAAATTCATGTCAAATTTTTGTGTCATAATAAATAGATGTAGTTAAATGGAAAACCCATTTCTGTGTGGTTTGTTCTGCTGTCCAAAATCGGGGATTCCATCAAGCAGCATGAAAGTTTAGAAACATATTTGTTACTTAAATCAATAGTAACTGTATATTATTTATGAGTAATGTTTTTTACATGTAGAATCCCTCTGAGGCCAAAGCTCTTTATTGTGGTTTTGCTTTGAGTGTTCCTGTAGATGATGTTCAAGTAAATGACTAGGAAACTAGTAAGAACTTGAAAACCGTGCTGGTGAAGAGAAACCAGATTCAAAAGTTTACATATCATGTATTGCTGGGAAAGATTATCTCATATCGCAATGATTTTCAATTTCTACTTTAATTGAAAAACCTGACTCACCAATTTTTTGGAAACACATGAAAGGTGTTGACTTTAAGATTCTGTCTACAGTTTTCAGAACCACAGATGATGACAGTGAAATTTTAGGACATTTGAGAGCCTGTAATTCAGAAAATTTGTGTTATCTTTCAGGGCTGTCATCCATTGAGTCATTCAGTAGGCTTGGATACAGATTTCACAGGTAGAAGACCAGTGAAACGACACGGTATTTAAAGTGCCAGTCATGATACTCTTGGACAGAGGTTGTTATTAATACTTCAGTGTTTTAGATCTGTTCAGAAGTCAGCATGAAGTGGAATACAAGTAACATTTGTGTGTGTGTGTGTGTTATTCATTGATTTTATGATTTCATTGATTACACTGCTCTCCTAGCTAGTGTATCCTTTGATTTCTCTGGGATATTGCCTATTACAGTATTTTCTCTTGAGCATTTTTCTTGTAAATAGTTTTGCACTTTTGGGATCTTGCCATTTTCTCTCTTTTATAGTATTTTAATCAGGTAGCAATAGAAAACATTTGGTTTTTGGTTTGTTTTTGCTGTGTTGGGCCTTAAAGTCAGGTCTTAGGAACTTCAACCTAGCTTCGTGGTTGGGGGTTGGATGGTGGGTAATAGATGAAAATTGGCGATTTTGAAATAGTGTATTTGCTGACATACATGGTTTTGTTGCTCTGAGCTAGTGTTTAAGCAGCCTTATCTGGTTAGCTGGCCAGTAGTTACTGTGGAGTTGATTACTCTTGTTTTTTTGCTGCTGGCATTAACCAGTCAACCTAGGAAAAAACAGCTTTAAAAGTACTGGTAGTCCAATAGGACACAGAGCTATTTGCCCTTTGCTGATTGGATTGATATCCCTCATTTAAGTAGGAAAATACTAGCCATCATCTAAAGAGCATTTATGAAGTTCCTAGGGTGTGAAAGAAGCAGCTGAAGGGAAAGGGAGGTGTTAAGGGTGGCAGAGCATGTACTCAGGTAAAGTAATCCAAACTGTAAAGGCTGCGAAACGTGTGTAAAGTGGGATTGGAACAGTCTGGCTTGAGAAGGAACTAGAAGGAACCCTTATCCCATTTCTTTTGGAAAAGGAAAATGATTTCTGCAAAACCAGCTGCCAGCTTTTGACTTCTATTGCGATGTGTTGTAGTATTTTTAAGTCTGCAGGTAGATAGTGAATTAATTTAGTTTTTTTTTTTTTTTTTTGGTTTTTCGAGACAGGGTTTCTCTGTGGTTTTTGGAGCCTGTCCTGGAACTAGCTCTTGTAGACCAGACTGGTCTCGAACTCACAGAGATCCACCTGCCTCTGCCTCCCGAGTGTTGGGATTAAAGGCGTGCGTCACCACCTCCCGGCGTGAATTAATTTAGAATATGAACTTTGTGGAATGGCAAAGAACAGAGTGAAAGGGGCAGTTAGAAAAGCCCCAAAGGGAAAGGAGTGGACACTTAACTAATAATAGTGGGATTCTTTCGAGGCAGACCTCTTTATACATTTGCTCATTTATTATTTATGAATGAGCCTGCTGGGCTAAGATCTGTATTTTAGAGATAATTATGAAGTACATGTTGGTTCTGTAATTTTTTTTTTTTTTTTAATTATTCAAAAAATAATTTAGTTTTACTTTCCGTGCATTAGTGTTTTGCCTACATGTATGTCTGTGTGAGGGTGTCAGATCCCCTAGATACAGGTTACAGACAGTTGTGAGCTGCTGTGTGGGTGCTGGGAATTGAACCCTGGTCCTTTCAGTGTTAAACTAGTGCTTAACACTGTGAGCCATCTCTCCGGCTTCTTGGGTCTGTTATTCTTTTGAGATAGGATTCAGAATGGCCTGTAACTGACATAGACTCGACTGGTTTTGAACTCCGGGCCCTTGCCAGTCTCTAGTTTGAGTATTACAGGTGTAAGGCCATTAAATCTGGCCTTCCCTAGTCTATCATTTCTTTGTTAACCATTCTTTGTCAGTCTTTCGCTGGCTTTTTTTTTTTAAGAATTTTTTTTTTATTTTCATTTATGTGTGTTGTGCAGGTACACATATGCTGGTGAGCAAAGGTATCAGATTCTCTGGTTGTTGTTAGCTGTCTGGTATAGATGCTGGGAATGAACTCTGGTCCTCTGAAAACTCAAGTGCTATTAACCTCTGAGCGATCTCTCCAGCCTGTCATTTTTTTAAAGAGCTTTATTGGGGGGGGGTGACACGACACATACTTTACATATCATAACATTCACTCATCATTGAGTGCAATGAAGTGATTTTTCTTAAGTCATTTGAAAGAATGCAGCTGTCACCACTTTGCAAGTTTTAGAACATTGCCATAATGTCAGTTGATTTCCTCTTTCACATTCATTGATACGTAGCTAAGTTAACAGTGGAGCCTAAAGTAGTTGTGGACTGCTGGACGGTTGCCACAATGGTGGTACACCCAGCTTTTGCAAGATGGGGAAATAAAAGAGCATTTTTGTATGTATAAGATGGTAGGTGGGTGGGAGAGAAACATAATGCCTTTCCTAGGTGGTAGCTTGTAGTATTTCTTCTGATCCTGCTCCGTTCATAAAAGAGGAAAGAAAAAGTAAAGCATTACAAATGTATGAACTCACATAATTCTTTGTACTGCTGAAGTTTGTAAATGGACAAAATAACTTCTTAGATTTGGTGTTTTTTTTTTTTTTTGTGACCCTGTCTTTTCTCTGAGTAAAATATTCTCTTTTAAAAAAGTATTTACTGGAACACTGCCATGTAGTCATTCTTGTCAGTGTTTGTTTCTTTGCTAGTAGTGGTACATCTTTTTCTCTACTATTACTTGAAAGTCTCTTGAGCAATTGGAAATGTGTTTGGGTCAGTCACTATAGATTTGGAGCTTTATTGTTTTCATCTCCAGATTTTGCTTTTTTTGTTTTTGAGACAGAGTTTCTCTATGTAACAGCCCTAGCTGTCCTGAAACTCACTTTGCAGACCAGGCTGGCTTTGAACTCTTAGAAAACCTCCTGCCTCTGCCTTCTGAGTGCTAGAATTAAAGGCACAATCAGATTTTGCTTTTTTTTTTTTTAACATTTCTTTTTTATGTGTGTGCACTCATTTCATGGTGTGTGTGGAGGACAGAGGACACATTGGACAATTGGATTCTCTCTATCTACCCTGCCTGTCGTAGCCATCCTTACATCTGCAGAGTTTATACATGCCCCTGTCATCCTTTTGTTAGTTGTGTTCCCCCTCCCCCCCCCCCACGGTTTCCCTGTGTAGCCCCTTGGCTGTTCTGGAACTCTGTAGACCAGACTGCTCTGCCTCCCGAGCATCCCTGTCATCTTTATCTGCTTATTTTATCTCAACGTTGAATTGAAAGTCTTATTTAATCCCTGATTATTTAAGTACTACCAGTGTGAAAAGTTTACTGTTTTTAAAACTTTGTGGACAGTAGAAAAAAAGTAAAATTTTAGCTGTTGTACAGAAATAACTATCTTTACAGAAAGAGGTACTCAGGATATTGAATTGGAAGAATCTTGAAGTGACTTGTGTATTTATTTAAAGTGTTCCTTCTTTGAGAGCTTTAGGAGTTTGGGGTTTGTAATTTTGGACTTTCCTTATGATACCTGATAAAGTGAGAAGTCATTAAGCACTAAGAAGTTTGGTGGAAAAACCACAATATAGTTATGATCTTTGCTGGAACCAAAGTGCATCTGTCAGTACATTTCAGATAGCAAGACTTCCAGGCCTCTTACCCATATTTCCTGAGAATCTACAACTGTGGTTTTGCACCTTGAGTCACATTGGCTTCGTGTTTGTCTTTCATAAAAATACTTTGTAAAATACATTTTAAAAATTCCCTGTGTTCCAAATTATCAAACCTTACCAAACCTTTCTAACTGAATGCTTCTTTCAAAACTGGGAGTTTTCAAGATGATTCTTTTTTTTTGGTTTTTCGAGACAGGGTTTTTCTCACTTTAGTTGTATGTTGTATATTTGGAGCAGAAGTTGAGTAATAATTTATTTTGTATTGTTTTTGTATTGAACTTAACTGATTAATTAGTACTAACTTGATGATCTTAGGTATATTTGGTAACGTTAAATTACTTGGGTGGGTAATTTACCTGATCATTTGACAAATTTTTATTGTGCATAGAGCTGTCTGGGCTCTGTGTGTATGCCCAGTGGTGCAAAGACAGGCAAAATTCCCGTTCTTATAAACTTGAAGTAGGATGGAGAGAGAAGAGAAAATACATAAACAGAAAACTGAGATATTTCAACTATTGATGGGTGCCCTTAATAGTGTAATAGTGAACATAGAGGAGTGAGGACTGATGGAGGTCTGTACAGACAGATGGACAGTGCTGCCACCTGCATTTCCCTGTTTAGGTGTGGTGATGCCAGGCCGCTCTTAGGGCTAGAGGAGAGTAAGCGAGCTGATATATGTGTGCTGGTTAGCCTTTTTAGTTCGGATGATGTTTACATTGCCAGCTTTTGGGGGTCCTAGGGTACTCAATTTAGTTGTATGTTGTATATTAAATGCAGGCCAGTTAATATCCTTTGGCTTTTTGATTGATTGTTGATTGATTGATTGACTGAACACCAGGATAGGAGATTATACACTGCTGTATTTTTGGACTGTTTATGTGGCATTCACTTATTATGCACTTCAATAGGTACTGAAGAACTCCAGGATTTAGAAACCTTACAGTTACTGTAGCTGTCAGAACCAGCTCTTATACTAAGTGCTCATAATAGTAGGTGGATCTAGACTTGAGCCGATAACATTCTGTATCTGTCTGGACTGTTTTCTCTTTGTCCCTTCATGAGTACTTTTTCTCTTTGTTGGTATTGTCTTTGCTCCCCTAAAGTAGTACCTGCTTTACCTGTTGGTAGTATACAAGTTTAAAGGCTTGATGAGCTACAAAGTAAGTACATGTTTGTTTATTTTAGGCAGAATCTATTATGTACACCAGGATCTCGAGATCCTCTTATCGTTGCTTAAAGGTATGGGCCACCACAACAGGCCAGAGTTTTATACTTTAGTGTGACTGGACTGAAGGATGTGAAAGAGTTGATTGTCACCTCTCCTTGACTGTATTGTTTAGCAGTCTTTTTTTATTTGTATTTTTGAGTCTCAACTAGCCCAGGCTGACAGGCACATAGTGTGTAGTCCAGGCTGGCCTTGAACAATTATTTCTTTCCCCTTGGCCTTCCAAGTGCTTCAGTCTCTGGTATGTGCCACCATGCCTCCTGTCTGGGCTCAGTAGTCACTGCTATTTCAAAATATTGATTAATAAGTAAATGGAGAACGCCGCCTTCCCAAAAACAATAGCCAATGAGAACCAAGTGCTGTAACTGTGATGATAGGTTTGGTGTGAGGGATCACATAAGAATTGGTGATTGTTTAAAGCGGAAACAGTCTCTTCCTTGAAGGCTTCATTGTTTTTTGAATGTAAAATTGATTATATAGATTGGTTCATGCTGGCCTTGAACTCAGGACTCCTTTCCTGGATTAATGAACCACAACCGAATTGTGCCACTACATACCCTGTTTCTCTTAACCCTTTTTAACTCTTTAGGTGCTTAGGATAGAATCCAGGCATCCGTCATCTAGATAGGTGCTTTGCAATTGAACAACATCCCAGTCCATCTTCTACATTCTTTTACTTTCTCTTCCAAATGCTTTGAATTCCTGGAGACTGTTTATTATTAGTCTCCAGTCCTAATCATCATTAACCTCTCATCATTAACTCCATGCTTGTATACATTAAGATAAATAAACCTGCTTCCTGGACTGCTTCTCCATTTGAGCATGTTAAAGGCAGTCGAGTCCATAGGTTGAAAAGCTGAATTCTGAGAGTGTTTCCCAAAGGTGCCACACAGATCACTCAAAAATACTACTTTTATCTCCTGGTTCACATTATTTTAGGAGGAAATCTAAGTTCTGAGTATGTCAAAGATTTTGTGGTTTGATCTTTTCCTTTTGTCTTCAGGGTTTCTGGAAGCAGCTTGCAACCACCCCATCTGCTCTCTATACAGAGCATGTTTGTTCCATACCAAACTAGTGTCTTTTGAGTGTGGACCATGATTTCTTACTTCATACGTCCATGTGATAGGAATCCTTTTTCTTTCTTTTTTTTTTTTTAAGGTGAAAGAGTACTCCGCACACGAGTGCAAAGTGATTTTTATTGTTGAGCCCTAGAAGGGGAGCCCGCCGCTCGAATCCCACAGAAACGGGAGCCCCTCCATTTTCTTATTAGACATTCTGGTTGCAAATTAAGAAATGTAAACTCTCAGCCGGGCGATGGTGGTGCACGCCTTTAATCCCAGCACTTGGGAGGCAGAGGCAGGCGGATCTCTGTGAGTTCGAGACCAGCCTGGTCTACAGAGCTAGTTCCAGGACAGGCTCCAAAGCCACAGAGAAACCCTGTCTCGAAAAACCAAAAAAAAAAAAATACCTAATGTATTTTCTGGACAATTAAAGAACACAAATACAGATAAGGGACTTTGATGGCCTTTGGTAGGACAAGAGATTAAAGGAATGCCCATGATGAATCTTACAACCTGGTGGTTAGTCATAGAGAGAAAACAAACTTGGTGACTGCTTTCTAAGAACAGCTCAGCTGTCATATGTAGGCTGTGAGGTTTGCTCACTCTTCTCTCTTTTACACAATACTCTGTTACAAGAAGCCAGATTCTTGGTTCAAGATGCTCTAAGTCCCCAAACCCAAAACCATTTAGTGTGGGCCACATAACCTGTAAGGAAAAGGGTATCGTTTAGACAGATTGATTGTAAGATTCAGATTTCTTGACCAATTCCTGGGTGGTTGTTGTCTAATGATTGGCCAAGCTTAGTGAATCTGTTACTAAGTAAAAGGTGAATAAAATTGAACTCATGCTCAGTTCTACTTTTAAGCTCCTTAAATAAACATGGTAGCTTTGCACTCCATGCAGTGTTACTTGAGCACTTTGTAAATTATTAGGAAATTGTTTTTATTTTTTTAATTTTGTGACTGTGTGGACATATGCACATGAGCGCAAGTGCCTGCAGAGGTTAGATGTGTGAGTCACCTGGGAATGGAGTTACAGTAGATTCTGGGAACCAAAATCAGGTCCTCTGGAAGAGCAGTACTTAAATTTTTTTTTTTAATGTGTAGGTGTTTTGTATTGCTTATATGTGTGCACCACATGCATGTCTGGTGCCTGTGGAGGCCAGAAGAGGGTGCTGTATCCCCAGAACTGCAGTTAGAGAGATGGTTGTGAGCTACTGTGTGGGGAATCAAACTTAGGTCCTCTGGAAGAGCATCCAGTGCTCCTGACAGCTGAGCCATGTATACAGTCCATTATTACTAAATTTTCACTGTGTGAGTGAAAAAAAGAATGTCAGTAAAGTTTGATAATCTCTGGAACCCATTCTTGTCCTAATTAGGAAGAAATATGTTACAGGATATTTAGTGGCCAAACAAAAATAGAAACTTTCTCATTGTCAGCAATAGTTGGTTTTGAGGAGTTTATTCATTGGACCACAAATATTTGAGTACACTCCCCTTGGTGCTAAATTGTAATATAAGGTTTTTTGATAAGACAAAATGGGGTAGGTAGTAGTGCAATGTAGGAATGGGAAGGTAAAGCTGTATGAATGAAAGATTTCAAAGCTTTGATGCAGTTCACTTTGGATGCTTTTAAGGAAGAAGTTTTGTGAACTTTTCATGTTTTTGAATTCCTTATTTGTAGAGAGTAAAATGAAAATCCTGCTTTGTTGTAGATTGTATTCTAGAAGAACCATGACACTGAATTTTTTTTAATCAATACCTTACCCAACCCCTCCACGGAAGAACAGATTTGTATGCACAAGAATGCTGTTATGTTTACTCTGAATTTGCGTAGGTTGATGGTTTCAGACCTTAGCATGTGGAAACCACCTGTAAGACTTGTTTAACACATTGCTGGGTCTTATTCCCAGAGTCTTCATAAGCAGTTGTGAAGTAGACCTGAGAACTTGTATTTCTCATAGGTTCTCAGGCAATTTCATGCTTCTGGTCTATGTAGCACATGCTGGAATTGCTTGTTCAAATTGGGGCTTCTTCAGCTTTTTCTGCTTTGGACCTCAGAGCATAAAGGCATGTAAATGAGGCATACAAATCAAATACTTGAATTTTAGAAATCTTAAGTTTATTTTAAAATTCTTTGAACATGTGATTTTACCATTTACTTGACAAAAGCTAATTTGCACACTAATCAGATAAACTTAGTTTTATGCAAATAATTAAATCTTGGCTTAATATTGGATATGTGGAACATAAAGCATTTTCGGTGTGTTTTCAGAGTTGATAGTTTTTTTTTGTTTTGTTTTGTTTTTTGGTTTTTTTTTTTTTGGTTATTTTGTTTTTTCAAGACAGGGTTTCTCTGTGGTTTTGGAGCCTGTCCTGGAACTAGCTCTTGTAGACCAGGCTGGTCTCGAACTCACAGAGATCCGCCTGCCTCTGCCTTCCAAGTGCTGGGATTAAAGGCCTGCGCCACCACCCATTTGGTTTTATAATCAACTCTGAGAATGCTACCTTATATACATGCATAATATAAACAGGTAGAAGGATGTTTAGATAGTCTTTTCTTTTTAAAATTGCAACTCAGTTTGTAAAAGGTCTATCATTTATTTATTTATTTATTTATTTATTTATTTATTTATTTATTTATTTATTTGGTTTTTTCGAGACAGGGTTTCTCTGTAGCTTTGGAGCCTGTCCTGGAACTCCCTTTGTAGACCAGGCTGGTCTCGAACTCACAGAGATCCGCCTGCCTCTGCCTCCCGAGTGCTGGGATTAAAGGCGTGCGCCACCACCGCCCGGCTAGGTCTATCATTTTTAAAAATTTCTGAATTATGTATATTTGCTTGTATGTGCACATGAGGAATGAGGGTGCCCATAGAAACTAGAAGAGATTGGATCTTTTGAGCTGGAGTACTTTGTCATGTGCTAATCAATGTGATCACTGTGAGCCAAACTCCGGTCTTCTGCCGCACAGAAAAATAACTGGATTTCATGTTCAGTAGGACAGAGAAAAGGTGATTAAGTTAAATGGACCAGTTAGCATGTACAAACCCTGCATCTTCACAACATTTCATCCTTTTCTAGGACTATTTCATTAAGAAGAGAGCAATAGAATAAGGCTTGTTCAGAGTTCTAGAAAAAGGCCTAATCACAGAGCCTGTAATATGCAGTTAAGACTGTGAATATACTAAGATTTATTTTTACTAATTCTAATGTTTCTTTTCCTTCTCATCCTGACTTTTGGAGAAATAATAGTATCTTTAAAAACAGGCTGAGAGTGTACAGTAGTTTCTGCCTTGAAATCAAAAGTGTTGTTCACTTGACGTTGAAAGGACTTGTCATACTATCCTTAAAATCACCAGCAAGAAACATTGAGTTTGTGAATGATTTACCCTGCAGGAAAGTGGTGCAATGGAAAGCGCTTGTTGCCTGGGCAGTCAGATGGACAAGCTCTGTGCCTGTTGTATAAGTTCTACTTTCACTGTGTACTCTGGCTCTGTGTCCATTTCCTTCAGTTACGTTACTGTGGAAGTCAAGGTAATATGCAGCTTGTCGTTGGCTTTTTGAGGATATAATAAATTGATCATGTGTTGGCAAATGCCTCCTTGTATGTCCTCCTGTCTTATTCTAGATAGAACCTGAACCTTCCTTAAACATGACACCTATCACATCTTATACAAAGAATTTACTGCTACTTTTCTTGATTGTGAAATTTTGCCAATTTTGTTCCCCCCCACCCCACACACACATTGAGGACTTTGGAACATGCTCTTCCTAATTGACTTTTGGGGTAAAATGGGATGTGGGGGGATTTTGTGTAACTCTGTGTTTTCTGATTTACTCTGGAATTATTTGTTTAAAATTATGTAGGGAAGGTGGTCTGTTACAAACATTGGAGTTTTTAGTTTATATGTAACTGAATAGTTACTAAATTCTTCATTTATATGTCCTTCCTAATTTTTTCTAAACTCAGTGTAAACTGATAGAAACCGAGGATGAAGACAATGGTATTCAAATGTCTAAATTTCTTGAAGCTAGGGCTTGTGGTACATACCTTTACCCCCAGTACTTGGGAGGCAGAGGCTGGTGGATCTATGTAAGTTCGGGACCAGCCAGGTCTACATAGTTATAGGATGTCTAGGGCCACATGTTGACTCTGTCTCAAACAAACAACAGCAAAGCAAAATACCTAAAAAGAATGTTTGAAATTTTGGAATCACTACAGAACACCAGGTACAGAAGACAAGTGTGTTTTTAAGTATTTGTTGTACTGCAGCCCTGGGGTACTGCAGCCCTGGGGTGACACATCCGTACACGTTTGGGGTCTAGTGACTAACATATATGGAACATCAGATGTGTATTGAATATACTAGGTGCTGTGTATGGAGGCATAGCCTTGTCCAAGGCTCTATAGTGTGACAAGACATAGTGGTGTTAGCCAAGCCCTGAATACCATGGTATGACCTTATTTTTGTTTTTAAAGCTTTAGTCCACCCACTGCTGACAAGGGCCAACATTTTTTAACAGGGATTTAATTTACAGTAGGAGTTAATTTAAGTTCATTTCATGCTTTTTCTAATTTAATCCTTACAAGGGAAGGTGTACATAGAGGTCCCTTAACAGATAAGGAAGTGAGGCTTAGAGTTTAACATTCCTAAACCAATTTTTGTTTTTTGGTTTTTTTTTTTTGGTTTTTCGAGACAGGGTTTCTCTAGCTTTGGAGCCTGTCCTGGAACTCCCTTTGTAGACCAGGCTGGCCTCGAACTCACAGAGATCCACCTGCCTCTCCTAAACCAATTTTTTTAGTAGAATTGCGCTTGATCTTTTTTTGTTTCATAGAAATAGCCTATTTATATAGTCTTTATCATCTGTGAAGTCACAGTTTAGAAACATTAGATACCCACACATCACGACAGTCAACATACTAAATTCTCATTCTAGTTCTCTAATATTCTGCTGCTTTAATGTCTATTACATTTTTTCAGTGTATTTTGCAAGAACCACTCTATACCTGTATAAATTCAGTGACCTTGAAACTTTTTTTTTTTTTTTTGCCAGGTCTAGTCTTGGAGATTACTTCAGAAAATACAGAGAGCACATAATTTGTCTACTCAACAACTGGTTGTTTTTTGCTCTTCAAGGCTCTCTTGCCCTTAGTATGCATTTCCTGGTCACATTGATCAGTCTTCATTGAACAAGTTCTTTTATGTTACCTACCCTGTCACAGTTTGTGGTTCAGGGCAGACTCCATCATTGAGAGACTTAACTGTTATCCTACCTGATAAACTCCAGCTTCTGGCGCAAGGCCCAGCTAATGATAACCTTGTGGGAAACTATTTTGATTCTTGTGTGATCATTGAAACAGCTTTAGTCTCCAGCAGAACATGAATCATTTTGTATTGGTTTTTTTTTCTTCTTCACATTTGTTTCTCTGTATTTAGGCTTGAAGCCTAGACAGACAGTTGTTAAATCTTCCAAAGCAGACTACTAACTGGCTTTTGTATTCTGCTCTGTACATTCTCATCTCTTGTTTAAATGCTTTCTCCCTTAAGGACAGTTATGTCATATGTTGGTTAAATATCGATGTAAATTGATATTTTCAGTTAAACTTGGGAGTTGAGTGTGGTGGCACACTCCCCGGCATTCAGGAAGTTGACTTAGGAAGATGAGTTGGAGGCCAGCCTGGGCTACCTTCAAAGGCAACTGATAACTGAGAGCTTGTGTGATAAAACTAAGGGCCGATAATGCAGCCCAGCACTTGTTTGTATTGTATGTGCAAGGTTTGAGTTTAATCTCAAATAAATACACACTAGCACAGCACACACTCATCCTGCAGCACAAACAAGAAACTAGGTGAATGGTTTGGAAATAATGCCTTACTGGGTTTTGGTTTGATTTCTCAAGACAGGGTTTCTCTCTGTAGCCCTGGCTGTCCTGGAACACTATAGACCAGGCTATTCTTGAACTCAGAGATTCTCCTGCCTCTGTGCTGGAATTGAAGATACGACCACCATGCCAGGCTGCCGTTGTTTCTGTTTCTGGTTTTACTTTTCACTTACACTGTATTAATTTTAGGATGTTTCCTTTGATCACACTTCCCTTTCAAGTTCATACCTGCTTTTCTGCTTACAGCTGACCTAACAGTTGATTGCAAAATAGGCTTCATATGAAACCGTTTGCTTTAAGAAGGCAAGCCCCTCCCAGGAAGGTGCCTCAGAATTTCTCTCAGCTTGTTGGATACAAATTGCTTAAGGAGGGACCGGGCGGTCTGGATCCTGAAAATGGCTTAGGGTGGCAGTAAAGGTAGATTAAATCCAACAAGATCTTGAAATCTGCTTTTCAGAGATTTTGCAGTTGAGTAGCACTTAGACTGGTTGTAGTTCTTTTAAGAAGGGATTTTTCAAGAGATGGACTAGAGCTCTTAAACCAAGTAGTGATTTAGGTACTATCATTTTCTGCCAGCAGGGGAAATTCTAGGTCTTCTTTCAGCTCTTTGGCATTGTTTTATAAATGAAGTCTTGAAATCGTTTATTAATGCTTTTAGAATTCTTTGACCTAATGTGAATTTTCATGAGTTTTTCCCAAAGTTTTACAATGTTTTGGTAAAAAGATTTGTTGCATTTTAAATTTATGCATCAGTTACCAATTTGCAAATTAACTTTCTAAATAATAGTAGACATTTATGCAAAACTGCAGAGTTGATCTCGCCTTAGAAATTTGTATGTTTATAAAGGCAGGGCCTCACTCTAGTCTAGGCTGGTTTAGTGAGAACTCAGAGCAGCTTACCGCAACTCTCTCAAGTGCTGGCCAGGGTCTTGAGTGAGTTGACATCACTGGTTTGAGACTGGTAATCTGAGACAGAATCACCATCTTTTCTTTAAATTCCCACCTACTGGATTGCAAGTTGTATAAACCTTGTCTGGATTAAAAAAATTTTCTTTTAAGAAACTAAAATACGCTGGGCAGTGATGGCGCACACCTTTCTCTGTTGTAATAGGAGTGGCGGGCTGCGTCCCCGCACCCGGCCACCCGCACGGCTAGCTTTACCCGAAATAATTACACGGAAACTGTATTATTTTAAACACTGCCTGGTCCATTAGTTTCAGTTTCTTATTGGCTAGCTCTTACATATCGATCTAACCCATTTCTA
>NW_004949099.1:14512332-14523580 GCF_000317375.1 Microtus ochrogaster | reverse complement strand
AAAAAAAGAAAGAAGCTAAAATACACTGTAGTGTTGCTATGGCATTGGCATTTTCTCAAAAAGTAGATCTTTGGGCATATGGGCTGGAGTGAGCATCTGTAGTGTGTAGACATGTGTTCCCCCTTTAGATAGCAGGCTTGGTTGGTTGTGTTCTTTGTGTGAATGAGTGCAGCCTTAATCCTTGTTGAGTTCTCTTTCCATTCAGAGTTAGCAGAGCAGAGATAGAAGAGTGAGCAAAGTGATGAACACAGAACAGCAGCCAGTTTCCATTTCCAGATCTGGAATTTCCTCAGATTCATTTTAACCATCAGGTTTAGTCTTAGTCCTCTACTTTTCTCAAACCCCTTAAGAAAACAACTTGGAATTGTGCAAAGTCTTTTTGGCAAAGAACATTGACTTTTCTTTCCTTATATCTGGCATTTCAAGATTGAACAGAAGTGAAAACCATCATACGCCTTTTCCTCCATGCCCTGTCCGAGGAAACTCAGATGACAGACAAGAAACTTTTCAGGGTTTTGTTTCGTTTTGAGACACAGGGTCTTACTATGTATGCCAAGCTGATCTCCAACTCTTGTCTTTCTGCCTCAGACTCTTCCTAGAGCTAAAATTACAGTCATGTACTTCCATGCCAAGCCCAACATTTGACGTTTGAATAAACCCAGACTGGCTGTGTTTGTTTGCTTTTCATTTTCTTGTGCTTAGAAAACCATTTGGACCAAATATTGGTGTGAAGAAGAGTGGGAAGATAAAGTTCTGCACTGTTGAATATGGAAAGTTGCATGGTGACCCTCCAAATGCATGACGCTTTAGTGTTGCCAGATGGGAATGATCTCTTCCAAACATCACTGAGGTTTTGCCTCCGTGAAAACTTTGTAGTGTAGACCACTTCTGAAACGATAGGTATACAGTCTGTAGGGGGTGTGTGTGTGTGTGATGGTCATGATGGTTTTGACAATAAATTGAAAGCTTAAATGTTAGCCTGTATTGCCAATAAAAATTAGTTAGGAAAGAAAATACATTTTAAAAATACTTAGCAAGCTAATGAAAAAAAACTTTGCTGTACTGTTTTTAGTATGCATCTTCAAATTATGATTTTATTGTAATTTGTTCATTCATTAATTTCTTTTACTAATAGCTCACATAATAGACCAGGCTGATACATGCAATTTACTTTGTAGCCCAGTCTGGCTTTTTGAGAGCTGGGATCACAACGTGAGTCATCATGCCTAATTTAAGCTTCAGATTTTAAGAGATGATAAATAGTAAAACTCGTCTATGGGAAGTTTTGTGGTTTAATGTGTGATTTCAATATTAGTCCTGTAACAAAACCAAACATACTGTAATCAGACAAAACACAGACCATTTGCCATCTTTGTTTAATATAAAGAAGTTCACACCTAAAATGCAGTCTGAGAAATCACTATGTTGAAGGTAATGATCATGTATTCCCACCTTCAAGTTTTCTTCCCTGTTCTTACCAGTCCCCGCTCTGGCTATTGGCTTGTGTAAATTCATTTGTATTTTCTTTTATTTTATGTGAATGAATCCTCCACCCATTAGTCCTAGCCCCTTTGACTCAATGTATATTTGAAGATTCATATTTTTGTTTGTTTTTTCCAAGACAGAATTTCTCTATATAGCTTTGGCTGTCCTGGAACTCAGTTCTGTAGGCTATGGTGGTCTTCAACTCACAGAGATACACCTGCCTCCGCCTCCTGAATACTGGGATTAAAGGTGTGTACCACCACTTCCCAGTTTAATTGCTAAATAACAATCTATTGTATGGATAATCTGAAAATCAATTTACTATATGATGGTCATTTTAGTTGTTTTCAGTTTCTGGCCCTTAACAGCAAAAATCTGTTGTGTATAACCCCAGATGAATTATTGTTATTTTTCTTCCTTTTTTGGTTTTTGTTTTTTCAAGACAGGGTTTCTCCATATACCTTTGGTGCCTGTCCAAGAACTAGCTCTTATAGACCAGGCTGGCCTCTAATTTACAGAGTTCCACCTGCCTCTGCCTCTGGGATTAAAGGCGTGCACTATCACCGCCTGACCTGACAAGTTTTTCTATAGCCTTATGCTTTTCTTTTCTCTTGAATAAATACTAGAAATGGGATCTTTAGGCTAGGTTTAACTTAAAGCATCATCAGCAACAACCAAAAAAGCTACCTGCTAATTATTTCCCAAAGTGACTAAAATCTATTTTAAATTTCCAGCAGCACATGTGATAGTTCTAAGCTGTTTTAACATCCTCTTTGGCCTTGGCAAAAATCTCTTTTAGCTGTAGACTTTTCATGGTATTTTAGCTGTTAATGTGGTTTTAACCTTTGTCTCCAAGAGCAGCTAGGGTATTGAGTGTGTCGGCATACTTTTTTGTTGTTGTTTTGGTGTGTTTTGTGTCCTTCCCTCCCATCCCCCTCCCTCTCTCTCACCCTTCCTTCTATCTGCATGTTCAAGTATCTGTTCATATCATTGATTTCTTTTGACTGTTTTTTTAAAATAATGTTTTGCTGATTGGACTGTCTTTATTAATTTAACTTTAATTCTTTATTAATTTAACTTTAATTCATATAACATAACATCTTGAAATAAAGAAATAAATACGGCCTTTCCACCTTGGCTCATTTTCAGTTAATTTGGTTTGTTCTCAGTTTTGACTATGTTTCAATCTTTGTAATTCCATAATAAATTTTAGAATCAACCTGAGAGATCCTACCAAAAGGATATACTAGGATTTGTTTTACAATACATGAGTGTGTGTGTGTTTGTGTATGTGTATATATATATGTGTGTGTGTGTGTGTATATACTCACACACAGAATGGAAGAAAATAGGTATTTCATTGTTCTAATCCGTGAACAATTTTTCTTTTTATTTAGGTTGTCCTTGAATTCTTGATTCTTCTAACTTTGCCTCCCAAGTGCTGGGATTATAGGCACGGTCCACTATGTCCAGTTTTCCTTCTCCCCCTCCCCTTTCCCTTTCCTCTCGTTAACTTCCTAGCTGTGTCTCATTTAATTTGTTGGTTTATTAATATGTATTTTTATCACAGTTTACCTTCAAGTGATATACTTTTTCACATGTACTCTGAAGACTTCACAGTACTCCTTTTTGGCCTTGGGCTATTATGCCATGTATTTACTTGGATGTATGTTTAATCACCAAGAGCAAACTTTTTTGCTTAAGTTGTTTATTATTTTAAGAAATATTTCAATATATGACAATAAGTCACTTTTCCTACATTTATTGTGCCTACTCTCCCCTTGTATAGATCTATCTAGTGATGTCTTTGGTCTACCTGAGGGGTTTCCTGTTATTCCTTACCAGATAGATCTGTTGGTAATTAATTTTATTTTTTAAAGTTTTATTTATATTTGTGCATGTTTGCATGAGTTTGTGTGTACCACACACATGCAAGAGCCTTCTAAGGTCACCACATACCCTGGAACTGGAGATAAAAGTGGTTATGAACTGTCAGGTGGGTACTGGGAACAGAATTCTAGTCTCGTACAAAAGTAGTAAGTGTTTTTAACTACTGGATGAGCCGTTGTCTTCCAGACTTTATTTTTGCTTTTCCGACAATAGCATTATTAAGATAGAGTTCACTTGCCATGTCTCTTAAGTACTTCATTCCCGTTCCTGGCTAAATCACACACACACACACACACACACACACACACACACACACACACAATTGTTTTAGATAATACCCATATATGCATTGTAGCTTTTAACCTAGGAATGATGCTTCGGGAAACATTTCTAGATACGCTTTCATGTCTCTTGGGTATTTAGCTAGAAATGAGATTGCTGGGTCAGACAGTGTCCTTGTTTAATATCTAAAGAAACTAACCCCAACTCATCGAAGTTTCTGTACCATCTTTCACAATAGTGTATGAAGCTTCTACTTTCCTGTCTCTTTCCTCTCCTGTTTTGGAGAATGTGTTAATAGAGGTTGGCCTTAATAGTTTACTCCTCTATAATAAAAGTCTTGTTTTCTCTGGCAGCCTTTTGGTGGGGAAGACAGGGTCTCTCTCACTATGAAGCTCTCTGTGTCCTGGGCCTCACTTTGTAGACCAGGCTGACCTTGATACACACAGAGAACTACCTGCCTCTGTCTCAGTGCTGGAATTAAAGGCATGTGACACTAAGTCCAGCTCTGTCTTTGCTTCTTTTGAGATTTCTTTTTATTACCTAATTTCAGCAATTGATTATCATGGGCCTTGGTATAGGTTTCTTGTTCTCGGCACTTACTTATCCATTTCTTTCTTTCTTTATTGCCTAAAGTTTGTGCTTTACCAGGAAATACATGTGGACTCATTTAGTAAATGAGTGAGTCAACTCCTCATGCTGTAGTAAGAATTGGCCCATCTAATCCACGGAAATCCAGGATTGCTTTAGTTGTGGTTTAAATGAGAATGGCCCCCAGTATGCTCTTATATTTGAATATTTTGTTCCCAATTGGACTGTCTTGGGAAGATTAGAAGGTATGTTTTTGTTGGAAATCCCGTGCCCCCCTGCAACTTGCAGATTAGGATGTAAGTTACTGCTCCTGCTGCCAGTTTCCTTCCAATGATGGTCAAGAACTATCTGTAACCCTATCTACCTTAAGCAAATGCTTTCTTATATAAGCTGCAATAGAACAATAACTATGACTGATTAAGTTGCCTGTGGTTATGTTGTTTCTTAAACGATCCCTAGAAGTTGTTTACCCAACAATTATTTACAAGGAAACTGAAATCCAGTGAGATTTAAGGACCCTACCGTCTTCACTTAAGGTGATGGGGGAACTGAATAGAGTTGCATCTGGATCAGACCACTGCTTGCCTCCCCATGAAGTGACACTGTGGGAAACCAGGCGTTAGGGACATGACTAGAAGAATTGCTCTTGACTCTTCCATGCTGTCAATATTCTCTGTGCTTTAGAATATTTTACTCCTTGGACAGGCAGAAATGAAGTAATGTGCCTCATTTCCCCTCATCATTTTCTATTTTCCTTGTCTTAGAACCATAACCACAGAAGGCATGCATTTCGTAATGAATAAGGACTGTCTCTCAGTTTCCACATCTCATGGTTCTCCAGATGATCACTCCTGTGAGATATTTCCAATTACAGTATATAAACAATGGTAGCTCTCAGATTTCTAGTACTTATATGCTACTTTATTTAGCATGCCTGCAATTTGGTTTTGCTTGCGCTTCTTGAACAGTACTTAGTTTGACAGATAAACCTTATTTGATATGAGGGACTTCAAGGTGTGAACTGTTTCTCTTGAGATATGTTTCTCTTGTCTGCCCTTCTAATTTCCTCCAATGGGAAGTGTATGTGACTTTTTTTTATTACCATCTGTACCACACTAGTAGTAATTCTTTTCTCTTTGTAAGAATTTCGTTTGTAGTCTACTTTCATATTGGTCATGTTACTTGATGACTGAGATAATTGTGGGCCACCTGGAGCATTTTGGCAGCATGGAAATGCTCTGCTTGTCTTTATCCCTCTTGGAGCTTAGCTTTTTGGTTGTATATTATCATGTATCAAAAAACAGACATCCATTACTTACCTTGAAGACTGCAGGTTTGATGTAACTGTTTTACTCAAAGCTCTCAGAAGGTCATATAGCAGTCTAAGGGGAGAAGAGTTTATTTAATTTTTAAAGGTTTTTATTATATTTATTTGCACGTGTGCATGCATGCATATATGTATATGCTTGCCTTTGCCTATGAAGGTCAGTACAAGTTGACAGAGTTAATTCTCCCAGCCACCATTTGGGTCCTAGGAATTAAACTCAGGTCAGCAAGCTTGGCAGTAAGTGCCTTTACCCACTGAGCCATCTCACTGCCCTGAAAGGAGTTGTTTTGTTTTTTTTTTTTTTTTTTAAATAATAAAAGCTGTTAAAATTTTACACAAAATGTTTTTAAATGTCAAAAAAGTAAGATTGAGGTATTCAGATTGGGTCTGAATTTTGGCTGTTTAAATCTTAGTAAGAAAAAATATTTTCGTCTTCTCAGAAATCCCATTTTCCCCTTCAACAATGTGAATTACTGTGTCTTTACATCTCCCTTTAGTACTTTATTTCATTTTATTTATGAAAAAAATTAGGTGACTGTAGCATATCCAATTATAGTTTTTAATCTTCTGACAAATGATGAACTTTTTCTATGCTCATCTCCTCAATGTCTTTGAAATGAGTTTCACTTTTTAAAAAAAATTTAGGATCATACTAATACCCTATAAGTTGATTTTATCAGTCATGCTGATATGCTAGATAGCAAGTAGGTTTTGTTTTTGTTTTTCTGTAAACAGAGACCACTTAATAAAGCCCGCCCAGCCTTGTGACCTTCCTTCTGCCTCAGCCTCCCAAATACTAGGAGTAGAGAGAGATGTACCACCACACTTGGCTGGATAAACAGGATGCTTTAGGGACTATACTTTAAATGATGTCATCTTCACTATTACGAGCTGCCAAAATTATTTTAAAAGTGTGGCTGACTACAGAACTTCCCTTTTCCTACTGACATTTGAGTCTGTCAAAGTTATGTGCTGAGGTGGGAGAACTAAAGGACAGGAAGTATTTCACTGTTGTTTAACCTTCTTGGTGAGATAGATTGCAAATTTTTGGTTGTTTATAACTTACTTGCTTGAGATCAATTCAAAGTTATTAACTATATTATTGGAAATTTGAGCCTTGAAAGGATTTTTTGTTGTTGTTGTTGTTGTTGTTGTTGTTGTTGTTTTGCTTTGGTTTGGTTTTTGAGGCAGTGTACAGCCTTGTCTGTCCTGGCACTTACTTTGTAGACCAGGCTGGCCTCGAACTCAGAGATCCGCCAGCATTTGCCTCTCAAGTGCTGGAATTAAAGGTGTGTGCCATCACTGCCTAACTAGGATTTTAGTCTTGTAAAGACTGGCTTTTCAGTCTTGCTTTTTAAAGTCTTCCATAGTCTCCTTGGGCTCCTCCTAGCCCTGTGCCATTGTCCTTGCTCTTTTAAAGCTAGCCACTCCTTTCTTAGAGGAAGGACGGTTTCCCTTTAACTGGTAGCTTGGTCGCATCACTATTAGGAAATTGAACTCCCAACAAACTGAACTGTAAGTAAATAACCCCTTTGATAGATGTCGGTCAAGGTTTTAAGAAGCCTAATTAGTCACCAGAAATTAATGTAGAATTCAGAAGGAAGGATATGTATCTGTCTTAAAAGGCTCCTTAGGACGGCAAGTTCCTGATTGAGATTTTGTCCTATGAGAATTGTTGATGCTGAGTGTACCTACCACCTCTACCCTCTCTTAGCCCATATTTAGATATTTTTTTTCTAGCACATTTCTTTGGTCTTCTACTGTTCAGGAAAAATTGTTTGTTTATAAGAAGATTAACTTGTTGTGGCACTTAAACCTAATTCAGCCTCAGAATATACCACATGTTGGTATTCCCTAGAGGTACAAAACGAAGTGTCTTCATAATGGAAGAAAAAGTCTTTATCTTGCAAATTGTAATTCCACACTGCATTTGTGAGAACCACTGCAGAAGTCTCATACCATTTCTTAGTGTTACTATCTTATACAACTGACATGATTTCTGTTTCCCCTGGTTTTGTGTATAATACTCACATGGTATGTGTATTTCTGTGTGTTACAGTGTGTGGTTTGTCTTGCTATAAAGTCAGGTCACAAGAATTCTTTTAGTAGCAACTTACTAGACAGTATATTTTGGGTTTTTTTTTTGTCTTTTTATATGACCTTCTATTGAAGGATTTTCTATTGCCTAACTGGGCATTCTACTGCATCATTAAGGATGTCATGACTGGTGGCCATCTACATTGCAGCTAGTAACACGTAAGACTGTGCAGTACCCTGGGTCTCTTTAATAGTTGTAGAAAGTTTTCTAGCTGTGCAGTATTGACAGTCTCACCAAAAGTGTTATTTCCACTGTATTTAATGTTCTGCTTCTTTTGTCTCTTGGTGGTCTTCAAGGGCTTTGATAAGGGCAGGGGCAGAAGGTACTACCTCAGAGGCTGTTAATTCTGAATGGTCAGACCTTTTCCCAGTCACTGGTTGCCTTAGTGATGTCATCACTAACCTCTTTGTGGAGACACTGATTTCACTTTCAGTCCACCTTGGGTACATGATCTTGTTGGGGTTGAATTTGGGTAGCATGTTGGAGGGAGCTGGTATTGGATAAACCCAGATTTTTGATGACTGAAGAAAGTTGCACTGCAGCCTCCTTTAAGCAGAAAGCTTAAAGGCTTGTTTATTTTTTTGAAGATTCTTTTTTTTAACTATCATTGGAGGAGGCACAAGTGCATGCCTTTGTACAACTCTGTGGAGTCAGTTGTCTCTTATCAGGCTTTTGAAAGAAGTGCTCTTAACCTGCTGAGCCATCTTGCTGGTCACCTGTCCATGGGTTTTCTTGGACCTTACTAAAAGACTGAAATAGGCATACTATGTGACAGTGTTGTAAACCTCATGCTTTATACAAGAAAAAGCTAGTCTCTGAAATTTCCTTTAATCTTCCCTGTAATTTGTATCTGAAAATGTAACCTGTTGTATACAAATAAATATAGAATGAGATGCAAGAATATTTGAAAATTAAGTTGACTTCTGTATTAAAATCTTCTAGAAGATTGAGTTGCTACAATTTCCATTTAACAGACTTTAAATAGAATAATTTATAGTACATGCAAATTGTGTTAAATACCTCCCTTTAGTGTTTTTTTTATATAGCTGTGCAAGCCTCACCTTAGTCTTGTTTTGTTCTAAAACACCCCTCCCAAAGTTCCCTTGTACCTGTTAGTAGTCCTCTTGCCCCGGGGCAACTGTTGACTTCTTACTCTCCATAGAAATAAATACCCAGTGTAATCAAATATACAGTTGTTAATGGTGAGGGTTGTTTTCTTTGTTGTATTATGTCAATACTTTGTTTCTTTACTGCTGTGTAAATTGTTATTTGGATAAACTGCATTTTCTGCAGTCATAAGTAGATGGATTTGGGATTGTTCCTGATTTTATTGCTTTTTGTGAATAATCTTGTAAACATTTAGATAGGGCCATGGATATGTTTTTTTGCATTTCCTTAGTAGATGCTTATGAGTAGGTAGCAGTAGGTAGCAGAATTATCTTAAAAAGAAGCTTAACCGCTTACAAACTTGTCTGAAGTAGTTGTGCTACTTCCACATTACTGCTATCAGCACAGGAGGCTTCTGGTTTCCTTTTCTTCATCAGGACTTCATCAGGTATATTGTCGTTTATATTGAAGTCTTTTGAGTGGGTGTATTGTGAAACCTTGTGGTTTGAATTTTATTTCTTGAAAGATTAATGATTAGCATTTTGCTTGCTGTTCCTTTGTAGCCTTTGGTCTAGTTTCTATTCTAGTTTTTAGCTCAGTTAAGAATTAGGATTATTTCTATTGCATTGTAAAGCATTTTTCTGTATTTTGAATATATGTCTTATTACTTAGGCCTTTTCAGCTTCTTTCTTGGTGTATTTTGAAGAGAAGTCATTACTGTTGTTAGCCTCTACTCTGCTGTGACTGTTCATATCTCTCAAAATCCAGATGTTGCTATCTAATCTTCAGTATGTTGTCAAGAATGAATATTTGGAGGGTGATGAAGTCATGAAAACCTACTCTCATGGTGGGATTTCATGTCCTTATGTCCTAAAAGATCTTTCTCTTTTTTCGTTCTTTTCTCATGTGAAGACATACAGATAGGACTGTCTTTGAGAAATTAGCTTTCATCAGACACTGCATCTGCTAATTTCTTGAGTTTGGGGTTTGAGTCTTTTTTTTTTTTTTTTTTTTTTTTGGTTTTTCGAGACAGGGTTTCTCTGTGGTTTTGGAGCCTGTCCTGGAACTAGCTCTGTAGACCAGGCTGGTCTCGAACTCACAGAGATCCGCCTGCCTCTGCCTCCCGAGTGCTGGGATTAAAGGCGTGCGCCACCACCGCCCAGCATGTCTTTTTATAAACTACTCAATCTGAGGTATTTTGTCATGGTTGGGCAAATGGACTGAGTCCCACACATTATTAGTTTTCCCTCAAGGAGAAGTATACACACTTACTTGCTTCATACATAGTTGTGCTTGTTTTTGTTTGGGGGTTTTTGTTTTTGAAGAAAGGGTTTCTCTGTGTAACAGCTCTGGCTGTCCTGGAACTTGCTGTGTAAACCACGCTGGCCTCAAACTCACAGATCCGCCTGCCTCTGCTTCTCGGGTGCTGGGATTAAAGGTGTGCGCCAACACAGCTCACCTGTACTTATTTGTTTTTTTAAAAAAAGCTATTTATGGGGAAGGCATTGTGTGTCACAGGAGGTCAGAAAGCAACTTGGAGAATAGCTTATTCTCTGTTATGAACTTGTCATGAATTAACTCATTACTTTGAGGTGAGACTCCTATGATGCGATTACCTGTCAACAGTGTCGTCATCTGGGGGTCTACCATAAGCCAAGGAGGAACACTTCATATTAAAATTATAACAATTACCAAAGTGTAAAATAAGTTTTGAATGATGCTGTTAAAAAGGAGACCAAAAATCAGTTAAGTAGAAAATTTGCAGTTAGAATGCCAGAGTTGAATTTCTTACATATTTTTATTCTGTGTATTTGCAGCAGGCAGCATAGTGATAACAATTGATTTTGTGTGGGTGTGTGAGTGTGTATTCATTCTCTGCACTGCACACTCCAGAGTCGATGGCCCTTGAGTTTCCAAGTGATTCTTTTGTCTATTTCCTGTTTTACCATGGGGGTGCTGGGTTATACATAGGGACTATCATCACATCAGGCTTTTGTGAATTATGGGGGGGATGTGTCAAATTCTGGTCATCAGGTTTAGGTGGCTAGTACTTTTTCCTGCTGAGCCCTTTTCCCAGCAAAATGATGACTTAATGGAAAGTCAACCTGTAAATAAACTATAGAATGGATGCAAGTTAAGGTCACTCAGATCTCACATCCTTATCATTTAGATGCATTCCTAGTCTTCTGTGAACTCACCTTTGCAGAAGTCATCTTTGGGCACTGTGTGCACATGTACATGCCATAGTAGTGATTCTGATTATGAAGATCAGATGTAGGAGGTCTCAGATTACTTGACATGATAATGTGAACTGCTGGAGTCACCGTGTTTGTGTTGTGAAATACCCCAAGACCAGGGAATTTGAAAGAGGCTCATTTTCTGAGTTCTGGAGACTAAATTTTAGTTGTTTGCACTTGGTATTTAGTACTGTTTGTTGTTTGCTTCCATCTTTGTTATTTTACATATTTTTT
>NW_004949099.1:14480971-14512097 GCF_000317375.1 Microtus ochrogaster | reverse complement strand
AAAAAAAACAGTCCAGAGAGATGGCTCAGTGGTTAAAAAGTGTTTACTGCTCTTGCAGAGAACTAGGGTTCAGTGGGGGTGGGATTGCAACCTGTAACTCCAGTCCCAGGGAGTACTTCCATTCACGTGGTACATGTAAACTCACAGGCATATGTATATAAACGTAATATATGTAAACGTATATATATGTAAAGAAGCCTTTAAAAAATGAATTTGGAAAATCTCGTAGAAGCCTAGGTAGAAGATATAGTTTACTTAACTTTTAAATAATTATTACTAAAATTTATGTTTTGGGTCCATACCCAGGATATATCAACCAATGTAGACTGGGTTCTTTTTTATGGGTTTGCTCATTCCCTCCCCTCCTTCCCCTCCCTTCCCCTCCCCTCCCTCCCTCCCTCCCTCCCTCCCTCGAACATGAAGTGGAGTGTGAGGAATTGGGAGGCATTGGTAGAATGTGTATGAAATTCTCAGCATCAATAAAAATATTACTTTAAAATTTATATGTTCATAGCTGGGCAGTGGTGACTATAATCCCAGTACTTGGGAGGTGGGTGTATCTCTTAGTGTGAGATTGGAGTCTCTCAGCAGCAGGAATGTGAAGACGTATAGTGTTTGAGGAAGGGTGTGAGAAACAGTAGGCTGGCTGTTCCTGAGAATCAGTTCCCACCAGACTTTGCTACAGAAATTCCAGGCTTCCTATCAGAATCCCCTGAGTGAGAACTACTTATAAATAAATAACCTTCCAAAGCCCCCCGCCCCCCTAATCTTGAATGCTTGAAGAAGACAGTCAGTAGATGAGTATGGCATTGTGGCATTTAGGCCTGGTTGAAAGAGCCTACTCACTAAATGGTAGAGAGTCCTATGGGAAACTGGTTGGAAGGGAAATGACCAGTGTTTATGAAGAGTGGTTATTTTTCAAAGCAGTTGTTATCAAATGATCATTAATGCTTACCACAGCAATTTTATTGACATGAGTAATATAGCCAAGATTTTTAGTTGTTATTTTTAAGAGGTGGAAATCATCTAAATGTTAAAATTTCTAAACTGACTGGTAGACCACTTATTTATTGTCTGATGCTTGTTTATTAATGGCACATGAGTTTCAGGATTCATCTCTAGCCTTTAGCAGTATGTTTTTACCCGTGAGTACTACTTTTAAGAAAATCAAGTGAGCATTAAAGGAAGTTAGTGTAATCATAAGGAATTAGAGCAAGGCCACTGCATCTAAAGAATAAACACACTAAAATTAAGGACTTAGAAACTCTATAAAGTGATTAGTCTCTCTGCCCCTCACCCTATCTGGACATGGTATTTACTCCTGTAAAGCCAGTGTTCTGGAGGTTGAGGCACACCGATTGTGTATTTGAAGCCAACGTGAAGCATGGGGCAAGATTTTTTACACACACACACTCTTCCCCCAAAAGCAAGGCCTTAGAGTTCGTTTTTGTCACAGAATATAGATTGGACTGATTTTTTTTTTTTAAGCAGAAAGAGAAAACCAAAACGTGGTTGATCTCACAACTTAGAAAACATATCCTAATAAACAGGAGAGAAGGTAGTGATAGTTGGTCTTTTGCCCATTAATTGTCCATGGTTTTAATTGTTGTGGGAATTAAATGCACAGGGATAGTCAGTGTTCTTTGCTTTTGCCTTGTGGAAAGCCTAAGCCTGTTTGGTTGGTAAACTTCAGAAAGCGTTATTTAAGCTAGAATCTCTGTAGTGGCTTTGCCTGATCTTCCATGCCGTAAATTTAAGTAACTTGTGAGTGTGAATTTTGAGGACAAAGTTTTAGTTATATGTGCTGGGGTGACTATCCAAGTCACAAGTGTAGTGGAAGCTTTCTCTGCAGCTCTCTGTACTTGAGAGCTTGACTGCACTTGAACATCTACCACCATATCTGGTTTCTACTATCAAGACCCTCAGGAAATGCCCCCTCTATCTTCTGTTCAGCAGCATCTTCATGACTCCTCCAAAGACAAGGGACCAAGGTGACTTGTGTTCTTCAGGCAGCAAGTAGAGCTACCCAGCCAGAGTATTTCCAGCATATGGAGAGATGAATCTTTTCTTCCCCTAATGGCTATCAGCTGCTGTGCTAAAATCTACCCTTTCATTGTCTTTTTGATAACGACTTTCACTATGCTTTATTCGTTTAGTGTGTGTGTGTGTGCGCGTGCACCAGTGCTTGGAGGTTAGAGAACTTGTAGAATCAGTTTTTACCTTACACCATGTTGGGTCCTAGGAATCAAACTTACATCAGGCTTAATGACAATTCATTTCTCACCATGGTAATGATTTTTTAATATTGAAATCCCCCCCGTGTGTGTTTGTCTGTCCATGTTCACACACATGCCATTTTACCCTTTGCAGAAAATAAAATGGAGTTGAATTATTAAATAAGCTCATTAAATACTAGTTTCATTTCTTTGTTTTAAACCTGTAGTCTTCACACTATCACTTTTTCACTCTTCTTTAAAGTACTTTATAGGGAAGTTTTATTAGAAGTTGTGAAAATAAAAAAGTTTCTTGTAATATTGACTTTTCTTAAGCATATATAGACTTAATTCAGTTTTAGGTTTGTGTCAGCAGGGACTCTGATGTACATGCAAATTGTGTATCGGAAATGCTGATGATTAAAGGTTTCTTTGTATTATTGTTGGTATACAAGAATCTGGCTTGACACTTTTACTCTAGCAGATGATTCACTAAAGTCAGGTCTTCCCTCAATGTCCTCAGTCACCAAGCAGGAGACCTTGCACCCCAGTGAGAGCAAGACAGTTAGATTTCACAGTGAGCACCCACCTTTCCCATTTGTGGCTGATGTAGCCTGATCCTGTTATTTTTCCTGTGGGGAAGTTGATTGGTCCACCAGGCTGATTTCAAGTGCCTGCAGTGATATTTTCACTTGAGAAAAGACATTTAATGGGGAGCTTTTATTAGGGAAAAGAATTCTACCTAGGAAATTAATGTGTCTAATTTTAGAGACTGAGACAAAATACTGTCTTAAGGCAAATTAAATAAGGAGAGTGGAGTTTCCTCTAGAAAATATTTCAATGGCTTCTTGGAATTGTTCTAAGATGAAGACCTCACCTCCTTCATGAGTATTCTGCTCTTTGACAAGCTAAGCTACATTAAGGATTAAGCTTTTAATGGTCTACTTAAGTGTTGATTTTTTTTTTCTCATTGCTGTATTTGAGTTTGCCTGGCTTATTACAGAAAAAGTTTGCTGATTCCAGGTTTAAAGAAATAAAGTAAATACTGACTTTTGTTGTTGTTGTTGTTGTTGTTGTTGTTGTTGTTGAGAGACAGGGTTTGTTTGTAGCTTTGGAGCCTGTCCTGGAACTTGCTCAGTATACCAGGATGACCTCGAACTCAGAGATCCCTCAGTGATGGGATTAAAGGCGTACACCACCACTGCCTGGCAACTGACAAATTTTGATTGAATATTTGAAGAGACTGTGGACTAGCTAGGTTACTAAGTTAGGTGCCACATGATGACATTTTGGTCAATTACAGGCCAAAAATACAATGATGAGCCCATGATGTTATCAAGGAACTGAACCAGTCCTTCTACCTGGTTACATCCTAGCCACCACACTGG
Source organism: Microtus ochrogaster (assembly GCF_000317375.1). Lineage (NCBI taxonomy): Eukaryota > Metazoa > Chordata > Mammalia > Rodentia > Cricetidae > Microtus > Microtus ochrogaster. Next base: position 14,508,496 of record NW_004949099.1, on the reverse strand, counting down.
AAATTCATATAAAGTACTGTGTGGTAGGTAACCTAGTTACCTAGTAAGCAAGCCTACTACTACTGCATTGCTGGTGATGAAAAATATGTCATTCACACCTGGACACAATGCTTAAGGCTTGACAATGAATGAATAATTGAAGTGTGTTAACAGGGTAGCCTCAAACTGGCCCCAACCTTCTTGTCCTCGACCTCCTGCCTCAACTTCTGAAGTCTTGATTTTACAGGTGTGTGCCATCACATCTGACTTGGCTTAAATATTTACTGTAATTTTTGTTTTCATGTATACTCATACTCTCTCACTGTAAAACAGTTTACTATGTTATGCCAGCAGCAGCTTCACATTCACTTAGTACACCTTGATTGTATCATTTGTGTTGAATTTAATGCCGTGGTTTTTGTTCCTTTTGGGGCTGTGAGGATTAGGCTATAATGCCACCACTACTGTACAGCATATAGTACTCAGACTATTTAGGTTTATGTAAGTGTAGTGTGATGCTCTTGGAACAGTGAATTGCCTAACACATTTCTCTGAACATAGAGACATGGTCATAAAGATCCAGTTCTGGGTTTACTTAGATAAGCCATTATTCTCTCTAGAGTAGATTTGATCATAATGTATAAGTTAGATATTTATTGTCTCTCCAAGACACCATCACTTGATAAAGTTATTGTACATTTGGGAGGTAATAGGTGTTTTTCTATGTATTCTGTCTGTATTGTTGTGTTGATGAATGTATTACCCCCAAATCAGTAATTGCAAGATATGTACAGCCTTTTGTAAGGTGTCTGGGAGGGGCTTATCCTTGATGAAGTTCCAGTAGTATCATCTGCTGCCTCCTTCCTCATCTGAAGGCTTGGTAGTAGGGGCTGGAGAAAGTGTGTTGTTACTGAAGACTTGGGTACTTGATGGCTGTTGGCAGGTACAGGTTTTAGTTGCTCACCATGTAAGCCTGTCAATTAAGGCTTCCAGAGGGTCTTTGTGGTTTGGCTGCCACATTCCTGCACATAGTCTCTTAATCAGTAATCCTGCTTCTTGTTTTATGAAAATGGATGAATTCTGGACACAGCCTGAACAATATGAATGGGGTCCACAGATCACACCTTCTGTTGTGCGGTTTATTGTCTGAGTTAATAGTTGTCGTACTATATGCTAAGATTTCCAAAAGAGACTTTACTCAGCCAGCTTAAGAACCAGCAGAGGCTGGGCAGTGGTGGCCCATCTTCTTTAATTCCAGGGGTCTCAGAACTCGAGGCCAGCCTGTTCTAAAGAGTTTGTGGAAAGCCAAGACCATGCAGACAAACCCGGGGTGGCGGGATAGAAATTTGATTTTTGATAGTGTTCGTTTTTTTCTCCCTATTTGGTTAACTCATAGCACAGAGAGTAGATATGTTCCAAAGATGTGAGTCTGATGATCTTTTTCTGGGAAAGATTCTACATGTTTTTCCAAGGTGACTGAGAAACAAAGTCCACCTCAAAACCTAATACAGTAGCCTCTTAACTTTAAGAGATGTGTTCCAATTCCCTTCAGCACTCTCCCCCCCTCCCCCCTCCACCAAAGCATCTGGCACAAACCACACACACACAATATTTTTCTTTTATCCATTTGGTTATGTTTACATACTTAGGATGAGGTTTAAATTTTAAGTTAGGCACAATAAAATTAAAAAAAAATAATACAGATGACAACAGTTACACCATAGTAAAAGTTACTTAAAACTTGTGAATTGATCATTTCTGGAACTTCCTTTGTAGTGTTTTTAGATTATGACTAGCTGATATATTAGAAAGCAATATTGGCTAAGGGGAGACTGCCCAGTAGCATTATGGGCCTTTTGTTTGCTTAGAGTTTATCCAGCAGCCGTTGAGGCTGATGAATGTTTCATTGCTCAGTCTGCAGCTCCTATAAGGATTATGAGCTCTAAAATTAAATTTGTTACGACAGATCCAAGATTTACTTCTCTGATTTGTAGAAACATGCTTTTCTCACCTGCCCACCAAAATACTTCCCATTCAGATCATCAGTGACTTCAATTGCTGATTCATCTCTCAGATTCTGAAAATGTTTGTTCTGATGCATTATCAGGGGCACCAAGAATCTTACATCACACTTTCCCCAACTTTAACTTATTTTTTGCATTTATCTTGGTTTCAGTTTCCAAGTCTTTATCCCTACTTTAGTGTAGGACACTTTTTCAGTTAATGGATTTGAATCTGCTTCCTTGCATCCTGAGACTAACCCTTTTCTTTTGTGTCACCAAATGATCTTGCTGCTGCCATGCCACACTTGGTGGCTGTCTCCACTGACAGTACACTACTTAGTGAACCCTTGCTCTTCCCAGCCCTTGACCTTCCCAGAAGCCTTGGCTTACATGCAGCTCCTGTTAGGAAGGAACTGGTGCCTGTTGGAGATCTTGGTCTAGGTGATTGAAGTCTTGGGTCTCCTTCATAAGGAGAATCTTAGTGTAGTTTATCTTTTTTTTTTTTTTACAAGGGAGGTAGGTGGGGTGACGACAGCTCCTTCCATATTTTCCCTTCCCTCTCTCATAATCTAAATCAGAAATCTCGATCTGTTTTGCCTTGAAAACACACTGACTTCATGCCTGTTTTTTTACACCTTTTTCTCTATTCCTTCTGCTTCTCCACCTCCCACTGCCTCTGTCGATCTTCTCATAATCATTAGAAAACATAGGCTCATTCATCAGCCAGAGTGAATTCATGCCTGTCTTGCCTCAACCTTCTCAGTGGTAGGGATGCCTAAACATCATAGGCTTGTCTTTTGCATAATTGGAATATTATTCCTGTAACATCAACCTTCTTAGACATTTCTCTGAAACTTGGAGGAATATAGTTGGTTTCATTAAACCAGAGTTAAAAACTTGATAATGCTTTATGAACAAACCCTAAAGTGTATATGGGAAAGTTCTTTGTTTACTTAGGACATTTGTTTCGGCATTGTGTTCTCAGCTCTGCTGGAATAATTTAAGGCAAGTGTATTTTCGTTTTTAACATCGGAAGAAACTGAAACCGAGGGGCTGTAGTTCCTTGTCTGTAAACTGATAGAGTTGGACTGCTGTTTGGTTTTTCTGATAACTGTTATTGTTCATAACTCTTATTGTTCTCAATAGAACATTTATAGCCAAAGCTAATGGGTAGCCTTATGTAATCCTAGTATGCCAGCAGAAGAGGTAGAATTGTGAGACACTATTCCCCAAAAGAACTACATCAAGCAGATTGCTGTTCTTTAGGTTTATCAAGACAGGCTTTGGGGCCTGTCCTGGAACTCTTGTAGACCAGGCTGGCCTCTAACTCACAGAGATCCCCCTGCTTCTGCCTCCTGTCTACTGGGATTAAAGGTGTGAGCTACCACTGCCTGGCCTTTCTTTTTAAAGATTTATTTATTTTGTACACAGTATTCTGCCTGCATATATATGCCTGCAGGCCAGAAGAGTGCGCCAGATCTCATTACGGATGGTTGTGAGCCACCATGTGGGTGCTTTGAATTGTACTCAGGACCTTTGGAAGAATAGAATAGCCAATGCTCTTAACTGCTAAGCCATCTCTCCAGTTAACTGATCCCTTTGGATTTTGATTCTGTCATCTGATGTGCTAGCTATTTCTTGCTATCTCTTTTGTCCTTGTCAGCTATCTTCATCTATTTGACTGATTTTGCAAACCTCTATATAAAATAAACACTTCATTTAGTTAGTTGCCTAACTTTCAAGTGTTGGGTAAATAATAGTAGATCTTGTAAAACTGTAATGTTCAAAGTTACGTTTTTAAGTTTTCTTTTGTTCTGTGCCTAATTAGTCTTGGCGCCTCCCCCCCCCCTTTTTTTTTTAAAAGAAACTTGCTTTCTATGTGCTTGAACTTCAGTTAAATTCTCTAGGCATATAATTCAGTAGACTTCTGATTTACTTTCAGCCCACAAAAAGTCTGATGTATCAGTGCATGACTGAAATGTCAGTCCTAGGAGACAGACAGGAAGGAAGATCCAGGGGAGGTGCTGGTCAACCAGTAGCAAAGTTAGTAAGAGAGCCTGCCTGTGTCAGAAAATAAGGTGGAGAGCAATGGAACATGGCACTGAGCGTGACCTGCCTCTTTATACATGTACCCATGATTGTGTGTGTGTGTGATGTAATTGAAACATAAAGGTAAAAAAGCAGCACTTAATTGCTTATCGCCGGCTTTAAGCATTAAATTGGTAGACATCTTGATCTTCACAAGTGCCATACTGTTTCCGAGGAGCTATAATACTCAAAAACACAGTACCTATCGGAGGATTGCAGGTTAAAGTTAGATTGAGGCTGCCTGTGGAGATGAGAGGATGAGAGGGGTTTAGGGCTGGTCTGGGCTGCATGAGACCATATCTTCAAAACTAAAACAAATCCTACTTGGAAGTGGTACTGTACTTGTAAATGACTTAAATGAAAAAGACTGCTAGTACCCAGTGTTGCTGATGGAGAACCATTACAAATGTTCAGTGCTGAGAGAGTGTGTGAAATGGTATAATCATGTTGAAAAAAAAATTGGCAGCTTCTCAAAAAACTGGATGTAGGCTTGCCATAGATCTCTAGCTAGGAGAAATGAAAACATATGTCCACACAAAGATTTATAGTTGGTGCTCATTTCATCTTTCTTCATTTTAGCTGAAACATGGAAAAAGCATAAATGTCTATCAAAGGTGATTAGATAAAAACACACACACAGCGAGAACAAAGCTCAGAGACCAAACTCTCTTTGAGTAGATGTGCACTTAAGAAGTATATATACTATGTTATTCATGTGCAACAAATTAGAGGGAAGATGGATCTGATCTGTATTTCAGAAATCTTATGTGGTCTCATGGAGCTGGGAGGAAACCTGCCTGGGAAAGAGGTACAACTAGGCTGAATACTTAAAACCTGAACTCATGGCCAGCCTGGACAACATAGAAAGATTCTTTTCTCAGCCAACCTGTGGAGGTGCACCCCTTTTTAAGGGAGGCAGAGGCAGGCAGATCTCCAAGTTTAAGTACAGCCAGGGCTGTTAAACAGAGAAACCCTATCTTGAAAAGCGGCAATAAAAATGCCTCTCTTAACAAAGCTCAGAAAATGGCGACCATGGTCTACTACTGTCTTTTGCCTTCTTCTTGGCTGCTTTTGAATGTGTGCCAGCTGTTTAGAAATGGGATGGGCAATTTTGGAGCTGTCGCTGTCTGTACAGCACTGAGCTGTAGAGAGACTGGAGAACCCTGGGTTCTCTTTTTCACAGCAGATTGTTTGCTTTGCTAGGCACATGAACTAAGTCTTGGCTTTTGAGTCATTATTCCTGAGGGGAAAGCTCTACTTTTTGAGTTTTTTTTTTTCTCTTTCTAGAAAGCATTGTATATATTTTAGAGACCAGTACATACAACTGAAATCTATCCTTAGTTCTTTTGATATTTCTCTATTTTTAGCTGCATATTGTTTGATCAAGTGTGCCCTTGGAACATAGTATTCTTAGGTACTAAAGCATAAGCATTTTGTCAATGCTGTAGATCAGTGCCTGTTATAGGCATTCAAATTCAAGCTCCTTGTTACACACACACACACACCCCACAACACGCACACGAGTCAGCCTTCTTCTGTTCGAGCTCATCTACCTGGAGGGGAATGCTCATTTATTTATCACCTTATACCCCAGCTTAGTGAGGGCTTACTTCTTTCTTCTTTGAATGTATTGCTTTAAAATGTTAGATGATCCAATGAGCATTTGGTATTTATTAACTTGTAGACTTTGGAACCCATTCTGAAGGATGGGGTTTGTCAAATGGATACAAGGCAATAGCTAGGATAGTTATAGGGAAGAAGCCTGTAATGATAATGTGAGATTTAAAAAATAAATTTTATACCTGTGTGATTAAAAGAGTCATACTAGTAGAAATAATAGAACAAATAAGTATATGGGAAAGAATTCCAGGTGATAAAAGTGGAAGGATCCAGGTCTAGAGCTGTATATAGGTCTGCAATCCCAGTATTCTAGAGACTGGGGCAGGTACATTTTACCCAAATCCCAAATCAGCCCGGTCTCTGTAGCAATTTGAGGGGACTCCATATTTGGATACTGAAATTGCAGAAAGTTTATAGGAGAAACAGCTTATTTATAAAGTCCAGACTTTGTCCACCAAAGATGCACCAAGTGCTCTTAACCATTGGGACATCTCTGCAGCCCTGACCCAGTGATATTTCTAGAAAGCAACTCTGTAAGTTTCATGGTCATAAAAGACTAAAGCTACCATAGGCAGGCAGAGGGAAAGAAGTGAAAGCAAAATGTGATGTGAGGGCTTCATCTGGACCCCAAACAGAAAGGGGGGGGGGCTTGCGTAAGGAGATTGGAGATACTTAACATATTTTAGCAGTTTTTAAGAAAGTTTGTTGGCAGTTATTAAGAGGGAGGGAGAGATCTTTTCATATAGACTCCAGTCATTTGTGGAGCATGGAAAATCCAAAGTCTGTTACACACTTGATCATGAATGAAAGTGGAGTTACTTTGCTGTTAGAAAGAAGCAGGTACTTGATTAGAAGTAAATACTGAATTGAAATGTATCTAGATGATTATAGCCATTTGTGCAATAAAAGACCACAATTTTGTCTACATGTCCCTTTTATATGCGTGAAGGGTTTAGCTAACATTGTGCAATCGGCTATCTTGCTGGTGATTTAGGAATCCCGCTTGAAGCCAGAGTACTTAACTTGTGATGGTGTGGTTTCTCTAGTTAATAAATAAGCAGACTTACTCATTGCACAATGTTTTTTTTTTAAGTCTGTAGATCTTTTTTTACTCTATCAGAGAAACAAAAGACAACATTTCTTTTCTGAAGGACTTGTTTCCTAAGTTTTTGTCCTATGGCCCTAGATACTTATAAACTACAGTGCGTAGAACTGATTGCACAAGTCTTCTCTAGTCGTGTAAGCAAAAGTGAGAATGTCCTTGAGTAGTTGGCATATTCGAAATGGGTGGTAAGGTGGAGGATTAGAGCTTGTACTCACCTAGTACAAAACTGGATTAGAAGCACTTGAGGATACCACTGGGATTCCTGGAAACTTTTTGCCTCTCTTTAAAATGATGTGCAATTCTTTGCTTCCTTACGTTTGTTTGTTTGTTTGTTTGTTTGTTTGTTTGTTTTTCCCCCCTTTGGTTTTGTGTAGTGGAATTTCAAATGTAAAGACTGCCTGAAGATCTGAGAGTAAAACAGTCCCACTGGTCACCCTTACAGACTAGATTATGGTAGCACATACCTTTAATCCCAGTAGCCACAGTAGTTGCCATAGAAACTAGGCAGTCTCACACCTTTAATCCCAGCCCTAGAGAGGAATATAAAAGACAGGACGAGACAGCTCTAAAAAACGCAGTCTCCTGAGATTCCAGGAGGCAGGATCACCATTTCAGACTGAGGTGCTTTTCGGAGTTTCTCTGCATAGCCATAGTTGTCCTGGAACTTGCTGTCCTCAAACTCAAAATCCTCCTGTGTGCTGGGAATAAAGGCACGTGCCACCACTGCCTGGCTTCTTCACCTTTCCCTTGCATCTGTTCACTCATTCTCAAGTTAATATGGTTTAGTGGAAAAGCATAAAAGTTATGTTTTGAGTTAAAGTCTACTTGAATCTGCCCCATAATTTTTTGGTGTTTGCTTCCTTAATGTCTTCTGAAAACTGAGAATACTGAAACATGTTGTATAGACAGCTCAGCACTGCACACACCCTCCTCATGAAATGCACTTTTCCTTGAGAAACCACAGCCTTAAAGAGGTCTGTTCTGAGACCCAAACAGTTAAGTATAGCATTATAATGAAAAGATAGGCCTCATGATGGTGTAACATCTACTTCTACACCACTTTCTAGAGGACACACACCTATTCTTGAATACACACTGAGCTACTGCCAGGAAGCTATCACTTCAAAGCCATTTTAGAGGTGTAATGCAAAATTGAAGAGGTTGGTACTGCTTTATAATTATTCATAATCTAGTAGAGAAACAAAAAGTAGTAAATTATGTTCTAAATGTTAGGCAGCAGATACATGTCAGGATGTGTAAACCGCTTTTGGGTGGGCTATTCAGTCTAGAGGTTGTAACCCACCCTGCAGTTCAGTTATTCCAGGGTCCCGGAGAGGCACTATCTGGAAGATAACGGGCTAGGAGACAAGAAGGAGGCTAAGCTGGGGGGTTCCTGTCAAAGCCTCCGTTTATTAGAGATGGGGGTACAGCTTATATAGGGTAAGGAGTTGGGGGTGGGCACAGGTGCCTGGGTTCTTGCTGCGTGGTTCATGTTGGTCACGTGGTTCGTGTTGGTCACATAGGCCAGGAAGTCACAACTAGGAGATGACACACCTAGTTCTCTAGATAGTTTGGAATGTGGGGTGGTTTCCGCCAACAGATAGCTCTCCATTAATGGCCAATTTGGGTGTGGGGTAGGCTCTGTCAATAGAACGATTCCTAACACAATTATGGGTGTGGGGTTCTCTGCAGACTCCCCAGGGTGATGGTTCCTGCAATAATTTTAGGAGGAAATTGGCTCCTGACAAGAATGGATTGAAGCTTCCTAAACCTGTCTACAGATTATTTGCCTAGAGAGGAGGGGAAACAAGTAGCCTTGATCTTGGGTGTATCTCAAGCTAAGGGATAGAAGGTTAACAAATACATAGTTGAGGGTATCTTCAGAAAAATACAACATCCAGTGTAGTTTGACCTTGTGTGAATGAGCATTCTGGGATAAGGCAGGTGGAGAGAGTTTAACAAACCCTCGTGTCAAGCCCAGGAGTTAAGATTCCCTTCTATAAGCATCCAGCCATAGCAGAATGCTAATTACCAGTGATTTAGAAATTATTATAGCATGAGCTTTTTTTGATCATACTACCTTCTCGCAGCTGTTGTTTCCTTATACTTAATTTTTGGGGATAATTTTAAGGGCTAGGTTTGAGGGGAAACGTTCAAAAATATTTTAATAAATCCAATTTGGCCCTTCTCAAGCATCACCTTCAGCAGGTAGTTGGGTGAGTATTATATCTGGAATTGACAAATAGCTTTTTATATTTGTTTGAAGAATTACAGATTCTCGGTGTTCCATAAGTATTTTAGAGAAATGGTTACATAGATTTTAAATAGGGTCTTTGACAGCTATGAAGTAATTTGGGCCGCAGATTGGACCACTTTAATGTCTTTTCTTGGAGGGAGACTTGATTTATTAAGTTTATTTGCACCTGAAACTGTATTTGCCTAGGGAGTTGTTGTCCTTGTGGTTCATAAGTTGGTTTTGCATGCCTTTTGTAAGATGATATAGCTGACTGTAAACAGGCTAAATGAGTTGCTGACAATGTAAGCTACAAACCTGCCTGCACTTCACTAAGATGTGTTTATTAAATATTGAATGCAAAAATGTAAGGGTGGTTTGAAGCTTTCTAAAATCATTTACTCCAGTGCTTTCATCATTGAGGGAACAGAACTCTGGCCAGATAATGTAACTTAGCCAAAATCACACAGTACACTGCATCAGAAAGTAGACCTCGATGCTGCTGCAGGCACTCTTTTCTGTTAGGGCAGGGGGGAGTGAAGCCAGTCCTCTTCCCGTCCAGTCCGGGAGTTCCAGTTTGGGCTGCTTTGGAGGGCATGATCCTGACACCACTCAGACCAGAGAATAAAAATGCCAAGGAAACCCATTGAGCTTCAGAGAAAGTTTCTAGATGGCTTGTAAGACAGCTCAGTCAGTAAGGACACTTGCCACCAAGCCTAACAACCTGAGTTTGATTCCCCTCGACCCACATAGTGGGAAGAAACAACCGATTCCCTCAAACTGTCCTCTGACCTCCACATACACTCCATAGTACAAACCACACACACGCTTGCACTCAGACTCACACACAATTCTTCCGCATGAGACATCCTAGAACTCTCTCTGTAGACCAATCTGGCTTCAAACTCACAGAGATCTGTCTGCCTCTGCCTCCTGAGTGCTGGGATTAAAGGCTGTGCCATCACTGCCTGGCTCAGGAGAAAAAAGTTTTCATTATACAGTAGTTGGAGTTAGAATTGGGAGGAAGGTTTTTACAGAGCACAGTGGTTCTCTTGAGTCTGGTATATATACTGGTGAGAAAGAATAACCTAGAATGGGATTACAATTTCTTTAGGTCACTAATGGCGAATTTGAAGGATTGTTTGTGAGAGAAGGAACAGCTCTATATTTAATACTAAAAGATTTCTTAAGCATCAAAGCAGAGAAATTAATGATACCTTATGAAGTATGGCCACAGTCAGATATGGTGGAGGTTTTAAATTGTCTTTGTGTGAAAGTAGCTGATTTTAATACAACCTATGAATCATAGGTTACTTGTTCAGGAATTAGGATTAAATCAGCACAAGTTGCACTGGTTAAGAAGCCAGGGCCATTCATGTGTGGTGGGTGATACTGTTGGGATGGACAGTTTAGCACATTGCCTTAGAGGTAAATTGAGGAATCATCCTGAAAATGTAGTCATGCCTTAGCTGTTCACAACTTAAAACTTAAATTCTTTTTGTTTGTTTTGTTGTTGTTTCTCTGTAGCTTTGGAGCCTGGCCTCGAACTCACAGAGATTGGCCTGCCTCTGCCTCCCGAGTGCTAGGATTAAAGGCGTGCGCTACCATTGCCCAGCTGAATTTAAATTCTTTTACAGGGACTTTTTTTTTCAAAGAAAAGTAACTTTGATTTATAAAATTGTATTTATAAAAGCATATTTGGTCTGTCTAGGGCCTTGATGTTGGATGTACTACAATTCCTATCTTCTGCTAAGGCTTTTACATGTACAAGAGATAGGAAGAATAGCTGCACATAAATGCTTTTGTGTCTTTAAACCTGGCATATGCATGTTTTTGGAATTAGCACTAAAAAAAGTAGTTGCTTTTCACGGAGATACCTTAATATAATAAAGAAACCATTCTAGACTTTCATTTTCCTTAGGTCATGAAATTGCTCCTTAACACAGAAATACTGAGGTGGGTATGAGGGATGGTTATTCTGTAGCAAGTCTTTGAATTTAAGAAAATAAATTGCCACTGTGCAGGGTGTAGGTGGGGAAGAGCTGGTGGGTTGCTTATAAGGTAACTGTCAATTAAGGATATCATTGAGCCATACATACATTTAGAACACAGCAGTTATTCCAAATAACACAATGCTTTTAGAAAGCTGAGTCAATTTTCATGGTTAATAATTGAATACTATGCTAATTAGTCCTAATTCCTTTTGGCTTGTGTAACACAGCACATCACTTGTCTGCCCACACACTGTTGTGCCTGTGCTAGGATGAATGGGCCATCGTTTATTCCCTGTATATATGAATTTCATCCTGTCTATAATGAAACTTGTGGTCTTTGCTGAAGAATTAGCATATTTGCTGATGTGTGAGTGCCTAACATGGTCACAAGTGTTTAGACATCTTACCTGTTGAGTGCAGCTTGTGAGTTGTGCAGCTAGCTGACCTTGTCAGGAGTCCTGCATCCTGGAGAAGCCAAAGAGCTAAGGTAGGGAGCTGGAGGCTGTGTTGTTAGGTGCCAGACCTTCACAGGTGCTTTGAGATGCAAGAACTCTCCTTTCTTTGTCTCTGTCCTGCTACTCCCACCCCACACAGAGGGTTTCTCTGTATAACAGTCCTGGCTGTTGTGGGACTTGCTTGGTAGACCAAGCTGGCCTTGAACTTACAGAAATTCACCTGTTTCTGTCTTCCAATTGCTGGGATTAAAAGGCATGCACCACCATTGCCCAATTTATTTGTCCAGCTTATCTGACATTGAAGTGTAAAGTGTAGCCTGGCAGAGGAGGAGGGGGAGACTTAAAGCCACAAGGAAAGAAGACAAAATTGAGTAATTCCTTCCATCCCAACCCAGTCTTTCCCAATTTATTTTAAAGGACTCTGGGGTTTTACACTGTTACTTTTGTTAAAAATGATAGAGCCTTCTAAGGACATTTCAACAGTCTTTTTTTTTTTTTTCTTTTTTGCGTTGGGGGTTGTAAAAGAATGTTTATCTTTTCTTTTTTTTGCTTCAGTGACTTTAGGACAAATTAACAGTCCTAAACTTTGGGGGGAAAATAAAGTGTAGCCTGGTAAAGGACACTACAAAACTTTACTGGGGTTCTAGCATGAGGCCCCTGGGCACCTTTTGGGTTCTATCTCTATATGAAGTGCTCTGCAGGTGCCTTCTCTTTATCTTGGGTTCATTTTGTTTGTAGTGAACTTAATTGAAAGGTACTTTTCTGTACGTATTAAAGCCTCATGTAGCTCAGGCTAGCCTCAAATTTGTTAGGTTTAACAGCAGGATCAAACTCAGGACTTTGTAGTATGCAAGGAAAACACTACACCCAAGCACCAAAATTCCTTTTGACATCCTAGTGTAGGTTAAACTATATGACAGCTTGTTACAAGTCTGATTTACAGTGCTTGGTAATCTTGTAAACAGCTGGTTCTCGTTCCTTTGGTGCCTATGGAATCTTTGTATTTGCAGCTATATTCCTCTTTGAAAGAACATGTTAGGTAGGGCTGCTTCATTGTTAAAACTGATGGCATCTTTTCACTTAAAGGTGAAGTTCTATGAGTGTTTGGAGGCAAGGGCTTAGACTCAATAGTCATCTAGAGCAACCTGTGGGTTGAGACCCTTTTGAGGTTGAATGGGTAGCATATCAGGTTTTTACATTACAGTTCATAACAGTAGCAAAATTACAGTTATGAAGTAGCAATGAAAATAATTTTACGGGCCGGGCGGTGGTAATCCCAGCACTTGGGAGGCAGAGGAAGGCGGATCTCTATGAGTTCGAGGCCACCTGGTCTAGAAGAGCTAGTTCCAGGACAGGAACCAAAAGCTACAGAGAAACCCTGTCTCGAAAATCAAAAAAAAAGAAAGAAAGAAAGAAAAAATAATTTTACGGTTGGGGTCAACACAATATGAACTTCATTAAAGGGTCACAGCATTAGGAAGTTTGAGAACCACATATATAAATCTTATGACTTAATAACTTCACTTAAAGAACTGTACTTTGAGCTAACTGGTTTCCTGATCAACGCCTTTGTTGCTGGAGGCTGAGAGAGTTGACATTTGTCGAGATTGTCTCTTTACTGGAATTGTAAGCATTGTCCGCTACATTGTTTTTTCAAGGGGTACTCCATTAACCTTGTTTGCTCAACAGTCCTGTGTGAGGACTAGCCGAACTATGAGGAGGCAGTGCTGTGTAGGACTGACTGTGTTCCAGGTCCTTTGCTTGGGGCTTTTGTTCTAGTGTACTAGGCTATGTTCTAGCAGCCCAGTTGTTTCACTTTGCTAAGAGCCCATTTGAATATTCCCATTTGGGGTTTAGAACATTGATTACTCTTGACTGTCTAGCTGGGGAAATTTTATATTAGTATTATAGGAGTCCTGTCTCACCCAACCTTCAGCAGTCAATTATGGTCAATAGCATTTCATCCCAACCATCTCTACCTGTATTCCCATGCTCGATGGGCCACTTGCCTTGCAGTAGCTTGGGGACCTCACTTATGAGACCTGTTATGTGACTGTAGAGGAGGCGTTGTTGTATATAGAAACATTGGCTAGCATCATCATCCTTCCCCGCCCCCCCCCTCCAGTTTTGGGTCTGAATAGTCCTGCATTGTGAGAATGTTTGGTACTCCTTAGAAGCTACGCACACAACAGTGATGAGAGAGCCCGTGTCAGCTGGAGATTGGTGCAGACATAACTGTTACGACACAGTCAATGTATCACTTGTCTGAGTTTTTTTTCACAGTGACTTCATCCCCTTGGGTGTTTGTATGAACCACAGTTACCTTTTATTGCCCAGTATGTGTTGTCCGTGCCAATCACAGCTGCAGGGGAGCAGGCCTAGTTGGAATAATTAGATTGAGGAGTGAATGTCACACTTCTAATTTCATTCTCTTTTCAAGGGATTACCAGTGTCCCTTTAATAAAACGAGATTAGCCTTCTGCAGCAGCAGTATTTGAAAGCTGTCAGTATAATCATGACAGCTCAAAAGACTGTGTCTTTAGCACTCCTGTAACTTGTTGGATGATTGCACAGGGCTGTGTGCATATGTACCAAAAGGGCACGTGATGTCTCCTTTTGAAGACAACATTGAAACAGTGTGGAATAATGGATAGTTGAATTGTTAAGAAAATACTCACAGCCAGACACTAATGCTGTATCTTGTGTTGAATGTTGCAGGAAACCTCGCATCAATTCTCAGCTGGTAGCACAGCAGGTGGCACAGCAGTATGCCACTCCACCTCCCCCTAAGAAGGAGAAGAAGGAGAAAGTGGAAAAACCTGACAAAGAGAAACCTGAGAAAGACAAGGACATTAGCCCCAGTGTCACCAAGAAAAACACCAACAAGAAAACAAAGTAAGTATCTGGGTACTGATCACTATGTACTAATTTACACTTGGGTCAGAGATTTTAAATGATGACTTATTTTTGTTTTCCTGGGTCTTTGCTTTTACCCTTAGACCAAAGTCTGATATTCTGAAAGATCCTCCTAGTGAAGCTAACAGTATACAGTCGGCTAACGCTACAATAAAGACCAGCGAAACGAATCACACCTCAAGGTACTATGAAACTAGAGTGAAATACTAAGTTGTTGATTTAATCATAATCAAAAACCCAAGATTCCTATATACTTAAGAGATTTTAGGCCAAGGGAGGTGGAATGAGGAACTAAGATAAGGTTCCTGACCTTTTAGATCATCTTGGCCAGAACTAAAAGAACAGAAGTGGTTTGTCATCTATGATCAAAAGTTCTGCTAGCTGATGGTCATTTCTCCTATTGTAAAATGTGGTCAGAATGCCTACAGTATATGGGCACAAGCTTTTGGGAAGGCTCATGTAGATGTTGTCACTCCCTAAATGTCTCCCTTGATGTGTTTCAGACCCCGGCTGAAGAACGTGGACAGGAGCACCGCACAGCAGTTGGCCGTAACTGTGGGCAACGTCACCGTCATTATCACAGACTTTAAGGAAAAGACTCGATCCTCCTCTACATCCTCCTCCACAGTGACCTCCAGTGCAGGGTCAGAACAGCAGAACCAGAGCAGCTCGGGGTCAGAGAGCACAGACAAAGGCTCCTCCCGCTCCTCCACGCCAAAGGGCGATATGTCAGCAGTAAATGATGAATCTTTCTGAAATTGCACATGGAATTGTGAAACTATGAATCAGGGTATGAGATTCAAACCCTCCACCTGCCCATGCTGCTTGCGCCCTGGAGAGTCTTCTGTGGACGACCTTGTAGTGATGCTACCAGGAGAGGTTCTGCTTGCCGTGGGCATCTGGCTACCAAGGAATTTCGTACCCTGACAGTTACTCTTGACACTTTTATGTATTCCATTGTTTTATATGATTTTCCTAACAATCATTTATAATTGGATGTGCTCCTGAATCTACTTTTTATATAAAAAAAAATCTGCTGTGCACAATTTTCCATGTACATTACAACTGGTTTTCTGTTTCTGTTTTGTTGAAGAGGGTTGGGAGGGGGGAGGGAACTTTTATTTATTGTGTTCACAGACTCCATCCTGTCAGCATATCCTCTTAAATTTAGTTCTTTCTTCCAGCTATACTCTGTACTATCAGTTTTGATATAACTATATATATAAATATAAAATTATATATAAAGGGTTATTTGAAACCAATCCATGGCAACGCTGGTGCTTGATACACTGTGAAGTGAATACAACATTGAACAGTTGACACAGATCTGGGACAGTCCCTTCTATGAAAGTGCTGAAATATAATTAAAATCAGTCTTACATGAAGTATGTTCCAACCTACATGGGAACTTGACTCTCTCATCTGTCTTTAAAAGTACTGGATGATATAAAAAAATATATTTTTTAAACAATGTGATCTCAAATTTAAAGACTGCTCCAGATAGCCTGCATTTGCGATGGGATAATTGAATTGACAAATCACAGGTGGTTCAGTTGGAGGGCTTTGACCATTTGGAAGTAACAAAACTAGCTCCAGAATGCCAAGTATTCGTGTAAATTACGGTCACATGTTAACATTACTGTTCTTAAGCACTCATGAAAATGTGGTGTTCTGTATCTTGAATTCCGGCCTTTCCCAGACCTCTGCTCATGCCTGAGGCACATCTAGCAACTGTCTGTTAGTCCTAGGGTTGCAGTAGTGCGTTTTTAACCACACCATCGGGGAGGCAGTCCTGGTCTACTTCCCTGTGACATTGCAGTGGTGGGTTTTGTGATCGTGTCTTGTTTGCCACCCCTACCCCAGCCCCCAAACCTTCATCCTACCAATGCAGTTGTTTTCTTCTTAAAATCCTGCTATTACTCATTTTACTTAACAATGGTTGTCAACCACACACCCAGTTTCTGGTGTTGTTTCTCAGCTCCTTGTGTGGGAAAGGACCGCAGGGGTGCATGGACAAGTCACAGGGCAAAAGCTCCCGCCCCAGGAGAGTGACCAGGTGGTCTTTGTCTTCTCAACAGAGGTGACATGACTGAACCCTGAAAGTTTCTTTTCACTTTTCCATTTTAGGGGCAGGGATAATCAAAGACCACTAATAACCCCATCTCATCCCAAGTTTAGGTGGTTCTGCTTTGTACTTAGATTCAGGGTATCTCTCCTATCTGACTTTACCTTCATATCCACTCTTTGTAGTACTTAAGTCACTTTAAGCATGAGAACGTGGTGTTA
Source organism: Microtus ochrogaster (assembly GCF_000317375.1). Taxonomy (NCBI): domain Eukaryota; kingdom Metazoa; phylum Chordata; class Mammalia; order Rodentia; family Cricetidae; genus Microtus; species Microtus ochrogaster. Next base: position 14,491,817 of record NW_004949099.1, on the reverse strand, counting down.
ACCTTCCTTTATTGGATCACACTGGAAGGACTCACGGGAGAGTGTGTGTAAGGAAACACCACATCTTGGTGTTAACCTGGTTTACTTAATAATAGAACTGATTTCGATCTGTGGAGGCAACAAGTTAAGAACATTAACAGCTTGAATTGAGTAGCCAACGGGAACGGTTCCATTCACATTTACATTAAAACCAGTCCAGTCATTCTGTGCCGTAGTGTATGTTCTGTCCCAAAGGCAGTGCTATTTGTCGCTGGGCTCCTGTTCTCAGAAGCATGGACAATGCTCCCCTCTTTTTAAAACAGTGCTTGTATCTGGGATGCAAGCTGTACTTACCTTTTTAAATATCTTTTTAAAGTATTTATTAATGAACCAAAGGAAATCAGGTGCTTTCTGTAAGCATCAGAATATATAATACATAGTGATTTGACTATGAATTTTAAATCCACATTTTAATATTAGTGGGGTATTGCAAAGACATTCCTTCTAAAGTTTTAATATTCCTTTTATTAAGGGTCTCAGGGAGGGTTAATTAGTCAGCCATATTTATTTTCCAGAGGTGTAAGGAATTGCTAAGTTTTTTAATTAACTTTTTAAAAAAATTTAAATGCCACCAAATTCATGTGGATTGCACTGCTCTTTGAACCAATAAGTGTTGGTATGCACTTTGTTCAGAAACACTGTGTACTTTTTCAAAATGAGTTTCATGTAAAGTGATTGGACCCCCTAGATTAGTGGGAAAGGCTGATTTACCAGCTCCTCATAGGCTACTAATTCATTCATCGCCCATGTCTTGGTTTTTCGGTTTTGCCTCCGTGATAAATTAATGAGGAGAGGTGAAGGGAGGAAAGGCTTCAGAACGAGTGGAGTGAACTTGCCGTGAGGTAGAAACTGCAGCTGACAGTAGCGGAATCTAAGCAGTCTGATGTCCCTGGCCGCCCTGTCGCTGCTGTCACAGGCTCTGTTGGGGTGAAGAGGTGGTAGGTGCTACACGATGACATCCTCAGGCATGCATTCTGGAAATGGAATTCTTACTAGCTTCCTGCATTTACAGTTTGCCCTACTATAGTACTCAGTAGGTAAAAACACTAGTGTAGCTTACAAAGAGACATTAAGAGGACCAGAAATACTTGGTATTCAGTGGCACAGAAAGCATATTAAAAAGCACAGTGTTAAGGCTTGCAAGTTTCCCGTATGTTTAGTACGTGATCTTTCTTCACACACGCACAGAGCTGACCTGACTTGCTCTGCCCGAGTCATGCAATTGGGAGGGGAAGAAAAAGACATCTTGATAACCACGAAAATATTTTAATCAAAACCTTTCAGTTTGGATCTGGGTACTTCGGAACATTGGCAGAAGCTTCTGTGAGTTTAGCTCCACTGAGATGTCTCGCCTGCCTTATCAAGATCATTCTCAGTCTACATTTTTAAGCTACCGTATCTTAAATTATTGAGAAATTATTAATTGCTGAATATATAATAACCTTTGCTTGTATGTTACCGAAAATGGTTTAAGAGCCAACATTTAGAGGGTGACAATGGAGCTGAACAGTTTCTAACGCGCAAGCAGTTCTGTTCTTGTGTATGACTTGTAACCTTAATTTACTGTGTAAAGATGGTTACATTATTTCCTTAGCTTTGTTTGTTGGAGACAGATAGCGAATGCTTGTTAAGTATGTCAGAACATAATCTTCCCTTGTGAACTTTTGTTAATGTCTTATACGAGCTCTATTTTCCATTTGCCCAGAAAGATGGCTTGTATAATGCTTTGGAAGTTTCTGCTCCGTCCGTCTTAGAGCTGACAGTCTGTTAGGTTTGTTTTCTCTTCATGCTAAAGTGTCAGTGGTTTTGTGAACTGGTCAGAAATTCACAGGTCTTAAATGTTTGGGGGAAATTTATATTGGACACTGCTCTTTGTCTAGCAAATAAAAGATGTTAATATATTCCTGTTATTGGCATGTGCACGACTATGTTATTAGAAGCCACTTTATCATTTTCCTGCTTTAAATAGAAATGTCTATTTATGAATTCTGCTTGTAGTTTTTTCACAAATAAAATAGTAAAATTTACATTGGAGATGATTATTTTGTTCCATAGACCTTAGCTCTAAGAAAAGCCTAGTTTCGTCCTCTGCCCCACCCACTTGTGGGATGTTTCCAGTGGGGATAGAAAGCATAGTTCCTTACGTACGTGTGTTACCACAAGCTGAAGGTTATTTTCAGTGTCTTAGTGTGTAGATCACAAATGTACAAGAAAGAATTGAGTCAAAGAGCCATCAGGATTTGGAAGAAAGTGGTTGTGCTTATGCTCCTTTGATAGGCTGTTGTGATCTAAAGGAACTGGAGGTGTCTTCCAGTGTTTGAAAGCCCTCTGGCCAGAGTACATTAAGCCTGTTGTGACCAGATGAGTGAAACATCTTGCCTGGCCCACAAGCCCCGCAGCAAGCCTGGCTTCTTACCTGCTGCTGCTTGTGGCCTGCCTTGGAGGATTCATGCTGAGGACTGTGTCTGGTTCTGTGCTTGAGCTCGCACTGAAGGGAAGGGTGCAAATGGGAGTCTTGCCTTGAAGAAACGCTTACCAAATATTTTGTGTTTGTATTTCATCACTGTTCGATTCTTCAAGAAGTACTGGGAAGGTCTCAAGGGCACGGAGTAAATGGTGTCTGTGTTGCTGCTGTTTGTGCTGGGACATCTTAGGTGCAGAAACATTCTCTGCTCTCCCTCCCATGCTTGTACTTGTAGACCCTTTGTGGGGTCCCACTGATAGTGGTTCTGGGAACACTTGGGAGGATGGAACCTCCCATGTGACATGTGCAAACACCAGACATCAAGAAGAATAGATTATTAACCGCACTGTCCAAGAGGCCAAAGCTAAATACCGTCCAGATCTGAGAACTGCTTGCAGGTCTGACCTCAGTGTGCTAATTGGTGCTTGCTGAAGGAATTGCACAAGGGCCAGTGATGTTAAAGGCTTGGCAGTGCCTGGACAGCCAGCTCTTGAGTGAAGCAGAGGAAGCCTGTTGGACCTTGACACTCTGAACATGGAAGGAAAAGCAGGACAGCTTTAGAGCTTTCTTGGAGGCAGGCTGGTAACTTTGGCCAAGTCCTGTTTGCTAGTCATGGACAGTAGCTATGGCTTAATCTGCCTGCACAGTGGAAGGGGGCAATTGGTCTTAGAGCAAATGCTCTGGTTTTCCTAGGAAAAGCACAGGCTGTAGGTGGGAATACAAGTCACTGCGGGTCTAGGCAGACAGTGGCGTGGAAGGTATGCATGTGATGTTCTGCTGTTAGCCAAAGTGGGGGTGGGGGTTGGGCAGCTCTCTAAGGCATCCAGGCTGTCAGGCTTCAGTTTTGACCATGTATTCAGAGGTTGCTAGGGGTGAACAGTGAGGTGGAGGAGACAGTTGGCTTGGGAGAGGCCTATTGTGCAGCTGCCCCCACTCAGCCCTGTGTTTGCTGCTGGGGCTTGAACATAAATAGGGCCTTGCATATGCCAGGTGAGCGCCTCTACTACTACTGCCCTCACACTTTTTTAAAAGTTTTATCTTTGAGATGGCCTCCATAGATTTCCAGGCAAATCTTGAACGTTTGGTCCTTCTTCCCTGGCCTCCAGAGGAACTAGGATTGCAGGCCTGCACAACCAGACCCAGCTATATAGGTGCCTCTGCCCTAGACCTGCAGGGCAAGCATGCAGGCTGCTGTAGCTTTACACCATGGGCTCATACCAGACATCACTAATACAGACGTTGATAATCCTTGCTCCCCTGACATAGAACCTATGTGTTACCCCTGCCCACAACAGAATTCACTTAAAAATTTGGAATTAACATCTGAGGAACTGGAGCTAGGCATCCAAGGAGGCCAGCTGAGAGGCTTGGAGGAGGAGAGAAGAAACATCCTAGAACCTCACTGGCTCCCTGCAGAACATAGCCAGATGGAAGATTCCCAGTCAGTCCTGCCAGGTCTGAGCCCTACAGCCTGAAGAACAGCCCAACCCCAGATTCCTGACCCTAAGGACCGCGGAGTTCCGAGTGTACCATGTAGTCCAGACCAGGATCTGTCTACCCAGGCTACACCCCCAGTTCTGTTCTGAGCCATAAATCACAAGCAGATGAACGAGTGGATGCTACTCCTGGAAGTGACAGGATACACTCAATGGAGTAGATGGAGCAGCGAGAGACTCACCTCCGGGGACTGGGTGATCCTGGGCACCTTACAGGAGTGAGAGTCCTCGCTGAGACAGTGGGACCTGCACCCTGGCCTTGGTCTCTCTGACGCCCTGAGAAGTGACTGTTAAACCGAGATTCATTTTCATGCATTTGCATTCTTATGTTCCTGGATAAACTCACTGATGACAAGAGCTTGGTATGATTGATTTGTTGTGCTTTTTGGTTGTGACTATTTTTTCCTGGCTCAGAGGCAGCACCACTTGGTCAAAGGCCATGCATAAATAAATGGAATTCAGGGGTGGCTTTGTCAGCTGTTCTGTATTTCTGTGGCTACAGTGTCGCTCCCAGTGTGGCTTTCAATTGTTTGGATTTTCAATCAGTGATATTATTGTTTGATTGTCAATTATTTCCTTTTAATTTTTTTCCTAGTATATTATTTGCTGAACAAAGCATTGGGTTTTGTAATGACTTTCTTTAAATGATGTATTTAACTTTATTTGTGCAATGGTGTGAAGGTGTTAGATTGCCCCGGAACTGGATTTACAATCACTTATGAGCTGCCATGTGGGTGCTAGGAATTGAACCCTTGTCCTCTGGAAGAGCAGTCAGTGCTCTTAACCGCTGAGCCATCTCTCCAGCCCCTTGTAATTACTTTTTTGACACTCTTAAAATGTCTTTAATCCCAGCAGTAGGGAGGCAGAGGAAGGCAGATCTCTTAAGTTCAAGGCCAGCCTGGTCTATAGAGTGAGTTCTAGGACAACCAGGGCTACACAGAGAAACCCTGTCTTAATCGCACCCACCCCCAAATTTAAGGTTTTGGAAATTCCTTGTGTATAGGGTGTTTCTGATGCCCTCCATCTTCTCTTATTCCCATTCCTGCAGACCCCTTCTACCCTATTATCACCCTACCCCTTGTCCTGTGCAGGTGATCACAGCTACAGTGTTTTTGTGATTGCCACTTTCCTGCCGATGATATAATTTCATTCTTAGAACTAAATAGAATCTCATTCTGCTACCTCTTCTTGCTTTATAATCCTGAAGAATTTGCAATCTAAGTACCTGCCATCATGGAACTATGATGTTTTAACTCACAGGAGTTGTTGAGGTTTGAACCCAGGGCTTCATGCATGCTAAGCAAGCACTGTACCAACCAAGCCACATCCCAGCCCATTAGAACAATAACTGCTTAAGTCTCAAAAGCTCAAGAGAAGTCCTGCAGACAAAAATCTGTTGCCCTGTCGTCACGCTGATTTTTTTGTTTGTGTGTTTTTTTCGAGACAGGGTTTCTCTGTGGTTTTGGAGCCTGTCCTGGAACTAACTCTTGTAGACCAGGCTGGTCTCGAACTCACAGAGATCTGCCTGCCTCTGCCTCCCAAGTGCTGCGATTAAAGGTGTGAGCCACCACCGCCCGGCTTGCCCTGGTATTTTTAAAACAATTAAAGCCACCGACTAATATGACACAGGGGAAGGCTTTAGTGACTTTAGTACAAGTGTACTTTAGTACAAGAGAATGGCAAGCCCAAGTACTACATACAGACCACTCTGTTACTTGGAGGAGAGCACTGTGCCTCCAACATTTGCGAGGCTTTATGACCTGAAGAATTCCTGGCTCCTGGCAGATGTTCAGAATATGCTGGTTTTTCTGCTGGCTTTAGCTGTCAACAAGGCCCTGCAGACATCATTTTGGTCCCACTGAAGCTTAAGAGAGTCGTTCCGCACTCCACAAGCCTTTCTTTGCAACAGCAGGTGAGATGTTGGCAGCTGGCCATGACCATCCACCTCTGTGCCTGTGAAAATCTCTTGCCATCTGAGACCTGTTCAGGTCTGCAGGGAGGAGCCACCAGGTTTGGGGAGCCCCACCATCATGAATGCAGTCTAAGTTGGTGGCTCTTTGGAGCTTGCCTTACCCCCAAGAGAAGGTAGTAATGTTAGCAGAATGGTGGAGTGGGCATCACATGCAAAATCAACATGTATTCCAGGACCAAAGCCCAAGGTCCTAGAAGGACCATGTTTTTAATCTATCTCCTTAAGTGCTTGTGTTAGAAGGTTCATGAATGGTTGCTGCTTTTGTACCTGCCTACAGTACCGTGTCTAGGTGGGGAGAAATATTTACTAACCCAAGATGTGGGGGAGAGAAAACTTCCTTTCACCCCCTTTGTTCATTGAGTTCATGAAACAAACTCAGTATGAGACCAACAGAAGAAACGCCATTTTACCTCATTCTTATGAGTGGGAGTGTTCCAGCAAACTCACATTCAAAGAAGGCCTGGTGCCTGACTTTTATGTAGCAATAAGGAACAGGCTTGGAGCTTCTGGGAGTTGCTGAAGATGACTGTGGGACGATGAGGAGAGAAACAGGAGCAGGGGTGTTCGGTCGAATCAGAGAATGTTGTTCCTCAGAACTGAGAGTGGTGGCACGTGCCTGTAATCCCAGCGCGAGGTGGAAGCTGGAGGAACAGGAGTTCAAGGCCAGCCTCAACTATAGATTGAATTCCAGGCCAGTCTGGTCTATGTGAAACCTTGTGCACAAAACAAGTCCCATGTAAGAAGTGGCAGTCCTGTGTCAACCTTGAGACTTTCTTTCCCTGGAAAAATGAGTTCCACTGACCTGGTGAATAAGATTCTCAGGGAGGGGAGCTCTGACAACTCAAGTCTGTTGGAGACTGTCCATAGGTGTGTGATGGTTAATTAACCTTCATTGTCTACCAGTTAGCATTTAGAATCACCATGGAGATGCCACACTAGACTTGTCTGTAAGGGAGTTTCTAGATTGGTTTAACTGAGGCAGGAAGATCTGCTCTGTATGTAAGTGGTACCCTCCTGTGTCTGGGGTCTTGGGTGAACACAAAAGAGAAAGGTATCCCACTGCTTCTGCTCCCTGGCTGCAGATGCTTGTGAGCAGCTGCCCCAAGCTCCTGCCACCACCGTGATGGACTTCCCCAAACCAGGGGCCAGAATGAGTCCTTCCTTCCTCAAGTTACTCTTGTTGGCATTTTATCTTAGTAATGAGAAAAGCAGTTAAATAGGTAAATGAGCCAGGCTTAGAGAAAGGCCTCTTTGAGTCGGGATATACTTTCTCGAACCAACAAGGTCTGCGCAGGCGCCAGAAGGCGCTAGAGTTCCTGCAGGGCTCTCATCGAGCAACTGCACACAGGTCCACCTCACTTTGGCACATTGGTTTTTAGGTCTCAACGGTGATCTTTCAAGCCCCATTCTGTGTTTGACTGTTGGGGAGGGACAGGCCCAAGGATTTAAGCCAGTTCTCTCCAGCCTTCTCCTGCATGTCCAGAATTATATGACCCACAAATTCACATATTACTGGCCTTTTGGAGAATTTGGTTGGTTCTTGATTTTTGCAACCTGGCTTAGCATTTGACTCTCTCAAGATAGTGGCCTACCTATCCATTTTCCAGCTTCAAATATTTTCTTGGTGGTGGGTAGTGGTGGCACACGTCTTTAATCCTAGCATTGGGGGAGGCAGAGGCAGGCGGATCTCTGTGAGTTCAAGGCCAACCTGGTCTACAAGAGCTAGTAACAGGCTCCAAAGCTACAGAGAAACCCTGTCTTGAAAACCAAATAAATAAATAAAAATTTCTTGGTGTTTCCCTTCCTTTCTCTTCAGACTTGTCGTTTTATTTTGTTACTTTAAAAACAAACAGAGTTGGGACTGGAGAGATGGCTCAGCAGTTAAGAGCATTGACTGCCCTTCCAGAGGACCTGGGTTCAACTCACATGGCAGCTCACAACTGTCTGTTACTCCAGGATCCAACATCTTCACACAGGCATGTATGCAGGGAAAACATCAATACACACAAAATAAAATACAGAAAGCAAAACCAACAACAAGAATACACACAAAAGGAAAAAAAGAACAGAAAAAAAAAAACCAAGGTCTGGAGAGAGGACTTAGCAGTTAAGAGCACTGGATGCTCTTCTAGAGTACTGGGGTTCAGTTCCTAGCACCCACATGGCACACAGTCATTTGTAACTCCAGTTCCAAGGGACCTGACACCCTTTTCAGGTCTCCATGGGCACCAGGCATGCATGTGGTATACAGACATACATGCAGATGAAATACCCAAACATAAAAATATACACAAACAAAATCCATCTTTACCTGAAAGCATTATTTTTTTCCCCCAGCTAATATTCACCTTCCTGATGATAGCGTGCAATAAGCTAGACATAGTAAGGAACTTCCACAGCCTGAGAAAAGGTATCTGTGTAAAAGTCCAGAGTGAGGACGTGGGCTCTGTACAAGGATATCTGTTGTTACCACTTCTGTTCATCTCCACTGGGATGCTCGCCCAATTGGAAAGGAAGAAGTAAAATGATTCGTCCTTACGCGTGACATCATCTTTTACATCCGAAGTCCAAAGCATTCTTAAAAAAAAAAAAAAGGCCCCTGTTATACCAACGAACCTGGGGAGAAGTTCAGGAAGACTGCCCATCAGAAGAACAGTGTACAAGAGTCAATGCTACTTCCATACATTTGCAATGGACATGCTGGAAATGAAACGCAGGACCATTAAGAGGTGCTGCACCCAGAGCAGCTTAGTCCTGGAAACCTGACAAAGGGCTGTGGAGAAATGAGAAAAAGACAGCCACACAAACACGTGTACAGAACAACAGGGGTCAGGTGGGCCATGTCTATTCTCAGGGAGCAGCATCAACTACCCACTCACGTGTTCACTAGGAACCACACCGTGCGGCTAATCGCCTTAAGCAGCAGTTTCAGGCTGTCAACATTTGGGAGGAGGAAGCAACAGTTGCTGGCTTCTGGACACACTACCAATGTTAGCACTGAGACCAGAGGAAGGCTTTTTCAGTTCCAAGCCTAACCTGTGTATATGTTTATCAAGGGGCACCATCGTTAAGTTGTAAAGATGCTCACAGAGAGGGAGAGGTGTTTGTCAAATGCATGTAGCTGAGAAGATACTTTGGTTCAGAATGCACCTGGACCTTTTATAATTCAAAAATGAAAAGATAATCCAATTAAAAACTGGCCAAGGGGTCTGAACAAACATTATAGGAAAATGTAAACATGGCCTCTAGAAGCCTATGAAAATGTGTTGAGGGTGATTAGCCAGAAGGAAAATGCAAATCCAAACCTTGGTGAGATGGATGCCTATCCTATTAAGACAGCTTAGATAAAGATGGACAGTCACAAGTGTTGGCAAGGAGAAACTGAACCCTCAAAAGATTAATCATAGAATCCAAGCAATGAAAACAGCACTTGGGAGCAAAGATTGGCGAACCAGCCTGGTCTACAGAGCTCCAGGACAACCAGGGCTCCACAAAGAAACCCTGTCTTGACCAACCAGTAAATGAATGAATGAATGAATGAATGAATGAATATATGAATGTCTCCTCAGGAGGCTGGGCGTGAAGGTCCAGCACTTGAAGAGGAAGTTTGAAGCTAATCTGAGCTACCATGTTGGTGCTGGGAATTGAACCTGGGTCCATCTGGAAGAACACCCAGTGCTCTTAACCGCTGAGCCATCTCTCCAGCCCCGTTATGCATACATTGTAAAAGTTACTTAACCTTTCAGTACCTTGATCTCTCCACCTAGAGTAAATGGGGATGGAGACGGTGCTTATCTTGGGGAGCTAATATGGTTTATATGCTTTGAATAGTGCTTGGTCCAGAAAAGCTATCACAGTTCTTGTCTGTGTTGCAACACAGGTAGGGTACTGTGTCGGGGAGAAAGCTGCCTCTTACACGTTCTGGTCTGTATCCTTGTTGCTCAGAGACCATCCACGGATGGATTATCTTTATCTGCTTGCTGTTAAGTCCTAGGAATTTGGATCATATGCCCGTCCCCCGGAACCAAAGCTGCTAAGGACTACAGCACTATGACAGGCGCAGCATGGTCACAGACTCATGGTCACAGGCCTGGGTATCACAGCAATAGTCCACTGAGGCCACATGGAGTTGAGGTCAACAGGAGGAGGAAATGGCCGGACGGACACATACCAATCCCACTGTCACCCACTCTCAGGAAGTCCTCACTACTGCTGGCGAGAATCGAGTCCCAGGCAAGCTGAAGTTGGGAGGACTCTGTCGAACTCCTGGGTCGGCCTTGGTGCTGGAAGCCTGCTCTGCATCCTGCCTTTTCAGTAGTTATCAGTGGAGACGCCAGGTCCCTCAGGGTCCTTGAGGCATTGATGTGGAGCCATAGGTTGTTTAGCCTCTCCAGAGTTGGGGATAAACAGGCTTTGTGGATGCGACCCTGAGATTAATCTCCCTGTAATCTCAGAATTTGTGATTCTTTTTCGGTTTGTTTTGTCTTTGAGGCAGGGTCTCACCATGAAATCCTGGAACTTACTATGTAGCCCAGGCTGGCCTCGAACTCAGAGATCCACCTGCCTCTGCCTCTGAGTGCTAGTATTAAAGGCACATGCCAACACACCTAAGTGAAACCCTCTTAATTTCGCAACCATGTAACTATGAAAAGATGGTGGTCTCTTTTCTGTCTGGGGGGAGGGGCTGCAGTGACGGCTCAGTTGGTAAAGTGCTTGCCAAGTGCAAGGACCTGAGCTCAGTCCCCAAACCCCACGTGAGAACGCTGGGCATGGTGGCACAACTTTGTAATCCCAGTGCAGGGGAGACAGAGATGAGAGGTTCCCTGGGGGGAGGGAGGCGGGTGAGGGCTGTTGCTGGCCAGCCAGTCTAGAACA
>NW_004949099.1:14459878-14480829 GCF_000317375.1 Microtus ochrogaster | reverse complement strand
CTCTCTCTCTCTCTCTCTCTCTCTCTCTCTCTCTCTCTCACACACACACACACACACACACACACACACACACACACACCGGCTGGGAAACACCAAGCTCACATTGTAGACACTTGGGTCGGTTTCAAATGGTGCCTGGGTAGTCTCAGTTGCATGGCCCATCTGGGAGGTAGCTACATATGGGGTCTGTCAGAACCAGAGAGCAATTTCACTAAGCCTACACCCTGAAATGTGGAATTCACGGGATCCTTCTGCAGAAATTCGACGCTGGCAACAGAGAACCTTTGGAAGTTGGGGGTAATTAACCTTTCTGTGTAACATGAGCTTCCTCTGCTAAATGGAGGGGAAAACTAGACCAGTTTTAATAGTGAACAGATCCATGGTCGCTTCGGTTCCCACATGCTTCCCAGAGCTGTGGTTGCCACATGTGGCCCAGTATGAGGGGACAGCCACATGCATATAGCCTAAGCTGGCCTGTAACTCATGCTGTACTCTTAGCTGGTCTAACACTATGCAACCCACGCTGTCCCACCTCTCAGTACATCACTCAGGGTGGCTTCAAACTCACTGGGTAGCCTCAGCTATCCTCCAGCTAGTGGGAGGCTCCTGTCCCAGCATTCCCAGTACTGCTGTTAGGAGCATGAGCCACCGCATCTAGGCCCATCTCTTCTTTACTTTTCTCCTCTGGGTGACAAGGGCAGGCTTTGCTGCTCTGTCGCTGTGGAGGCAGCTGTACCACTTTCCCAGCACAGGTTCACAGCAATGTCCTGGCCTTGTCCCTCTGTCATTTTATCTGTGACCTCATGTACTCCTCTCCAAGCCATAATTGAATTCACATTTGATCTGCTTGACCCCAGCCTCCCCAGAACTGAGTTCCTGGTGGACAGAGCTCTCAAAGCCTAGGAGGTAGTGAGAGCAGCCACCAACCTCCTGAGACCCAAAGAGGCCACAGGCCAGTCTCATTTGCCCAGTCTGAGGTTGAAGAGCCTCCACGTTCGGCTATGTTGGAGCATCAGGACGGCTGTGAGACCTGGGTGGTTGAAAACCACAGCTGTCCTCAAGTCTCCCTGGTTCTGGAGGCTGATGGCTGACGGAAGGCCTGTGTCCCAGGATGCTACAGGGAAGGAGCTGTCCCAGGTCTGCCTCCTGTGGCGTAGATGGACATCTTGTCCCGGTGACGTCACAGTGTCTTCTCCCTGTCTAAATGTCCACTCATGCTAGGCCTTTGTTTGTTAAGTTTTATGTCTTGTTTTCCAGGTAGTCTCTTGCATCCCAGGCTGGCTTTGAATCTTGACCTTCTGATCCTCCTTTTTCTCCCTCCCGGGCGCTGGAATTACTGGTGTGTGTACCACACTCGTTTATAAAGGTCCCCTTTTATGAGGACAACAGCCACAGTGAGGGGGTGCATCATGGCTTCCCAGAGACCGTGGCATAGGAGATCCTAATAACCGCCATGTGCGCTTGAGGGATGAGTCTTAATAATCATGAAAAGTTTACAACATCTGATGGTTTCCGGAGTCAGGAAAAGTCAGTCTGAAACTTTTTTTTTTGGAGACAGGATTTCTCTATAAAGCTCTGGCTGTCCTAGAAATCACTCTGTAGACCAGGCTGGCCTTGAACTTACAGAGATCTGCCTACCTCTGCCTCCCAAGTGCTGGGATTAAAAGCATACGCCACCACTGCCTGGTCAAAGTTGAAGCTTTTTCTGGTGTGATGGTTAATTTTCTTTGTCAACGTGACTGGGTTCGGAATCACCTGGGAGACACACCTCTGGGCATTTCCAGGGAGGTTTAACCCAGAGGGAGAGGTGTGTCCTGAATGTAGGTGGCACACGCTATGGATTGGAAGCCCTGACGTGAATGAAAAAGGAGGAAGGAGGGAACAACTACCCACTAACGTTTAGCGCTCCATGTTTCCTGACTGTGGACACAGCCTAAGGAGCCACTCCACTCTCCTGTGGCCATGCTTCCCCACCGTGATGGACTCTGTCTTCTGAAACAGGGGCCAAGATAAACCCTGCCTCTCTGTATTCGGCATTCTCTCACAGCAAAGAGGAAAGTAAGGCCTCTGGGGCCTGTTTTCCTCTCAGCACAGGCTGACAGAAGAGGAGTGTGACTGATGATCCCTAGGGAGAGGAAACTGAGGCACAGATTCAGTAAGGGAGAGGCAGGCCTCTGTGCACTCGGTCTGAGTTCTATCAATTGCATCCTTCAACTAACCCTTTCAAAGATGACGAGACCAAGTTTGCAAAGGGGGCAATTTGCTTGAGACCGTTGACTGCTCCTGTACCTTTACAGGGGAGAAGAGGAGGCTGGAGCTGACATTTGTCAGGGATCTAGAGGGTCAGTCCAGTCCCCCATGACCTGGCTTTGAGACAATACCCCGGGCCTCCAAGGGCTATGACCTCTGTTTCCTTGGCCATAAAATGGCGTCAGTAACAGAGGTGTGACTGTCGGACACCCTGCATCTCCCTAAGGTTTCCCCAGCCCTGCATTACAAGGCTTGGATTTTCTAGGGCAGTGTTTGGCCCTCATCCAAGCCCCATAAATGACGGTTGGCGGGCTTTTGCCTACTCCCACCCCAACACCCCAATCCGCTATAATTGGAGTCTTGTCGGTGAGTTATTGGCTCCCTGTTTTTATAGGCTCTCCCACATCCCCTCCCCACATTGCCTCCAAACAGAGGCCCTGTAAGACAGAGCCAAAAACATAGCTAAGAGAGTGTGTGCTAGTGACCCAGCCCCTGCGAGGGTGATGCAGAGAACTTTCCAGGGCTGGGCCTGTTCCTGTTCTCCCTCTGGCAGCTCCTGCCCCCTTCTTCCTTTTACAGAAGCCGCTCTGTCCCCTCAGACTGGGCCAGTCCGTCTGTCCCTCCGCCCCCCTCCCCCTGCCCCGGCTCTGTTCTCTAATGGTTCTGGGAAGGGTAGGGGCTGTGTTTGCTGGCCAGCCAGGAAAGTCAGTCAGCCTGTCATGGTCTCACAGTCAGACTCTGACACGCAGCCAGGCCCACACAGCAAGGCACGGTCGCCTGTACTGTGAGTCATGACCAGCCAGCCAGTAGCCTGGCCAACATCAACCGGTCTACCCGTTAGCATACCCAGTCAGGGCAAGCACTTGGCTGGTGCACAACAGCCAGACTTGGCCGCATTGTCAGGGACATTCAGTCATGGCTGCTCCTGTCTAGGGTCAGTCAGATGGCCAGCCAGTATCAATCTGCCAGATGCTGTCTCGAGGGCGGATTCTGTGAGTCAGCACTACAGTCAGCAGGTCTCCTAGTCAGTCTCAATCTGTCAGTCAGCCAGTCAGACAGTCAACATCCAGCTGCCAGCCAGTGGGTACCAGTCACCCAGACAGTGTATGAGAACCAGTCAGCCATATAGCCGAGCCTGGTCTCTAGAATAGTACTTCACAGCTCCACTCAGTTTTCCTGCCACAGTCATCCACTGAGGCACAGCCACTCCCATCGTGAGGTACCAGCCAGGCCTACTTGACACATCAGCCACATGACCACTCTCCGGTAACTAAGGCAAGTGGCCAAGCCTGTTGGTTGGGCACAGTCTCTTTCTGTCTGCTGAGCAGCCAGTCACATCAGAGGGAGCCACCGTCCGTGGCCTGGTGGGTCAACAGCCAGTCAGTAATCATCCGAGGAGCAGACACGCCATCAAAGCAGTCAAGACTGAGGGGTCACAGGCAGACACGTAGTCCTACAATTAGTCTGGAAAAGACAGCCCCCTCCCAGCCAGCCAGCCTGCCTGTCAGTCACAGCCATGAAGCCATCAATCAAGCTTTTCACTGGACACTCTCAGGAGAGCAAATTCGGTCTGTCAGTCACCCGTCAACCAGTCAGTCAATTGCCTGGCTATTTAGTCAGCATGAATTTTTAGGCAGCCAAAACCAGCCGACCACCCATTACTCCCTGTCATTGACTAGCCATCCTGTCATGCAGACACCGCGAGCCAGCCGCCTGACTGACTCATCCTTAAGCTGGTCAGACTTACTCCATCAGTCTGGCCGCAGTCGGCCATGACTGTCACGATGTCACTGGATTAGGCCTGTTTTCTTTGCTATACAATGTTACTGGAATGAGAAATGTTTTTGTTTATTTCCTCTGTGTGTGTGTGTGTGTGTGTGCGTGCACACACACATATGAGCACCACAACATGTATGTGGAGGGCCAGAGGACAACCTGGGTGATCAGCCTCGGTGGCAAGTGCCTTAACCTGCTGAGTCATCTTGCTGGCCCATTTTATTCTTTTTTTGAGGCTGGTGTAAAATGCAGCTGCTTTTTGTGAGTTTCATTTTCAAATTGTTTATTGCCCATGTAGATCTACCTTTGACCCTCTGAGCCACCCTGCCAGCCCAAAATAATCTACTTGAAGCTATGCAGTGTGTGGAAACAGAAGCATAGGGCTGTCTCCCTGGAATTGCAGAACACGGAAGCAGGGTGGTCTGAGGTGTGGGGAAAGTATTGACAGGAAAGTGAAGTCGTGGGCATCTGGACCCAGGAGCTTCCTGGCTCTTCACAGGCTGTGCGTTCGGAAAGGGAGGCGTTCACGAGCTTGACAGCGGACTTTGGACCCTTTGATATCAAAGGGTCATCAATCAGCCTCTGGCACAGGCCCAAGTAAAAGCTCCCCAGTTTCAACCAGCTTGAACTGCCTCCAAGTTCCTGAAAAGCAACTTAAGCAACTCCTAGAGTAACCCCACTGTGACCTGCGTCACAGGGATGGGAAGGCATTGCTCTGCCACACAACCTCCACCGTCGGTGAGAAAAACATTCCATATAAGTGAAGCCAGAGGCTCCATCCAAGCTTCGTTAATTTTTAACAAGTTTCTCCTGTCAGTGACCGGGTCAGTCCCACGCACAGCCAGTCGGTCAGCACAACATACCCACCCAGTAACCGTCCAACCCATTTGTCGGCTCACCTAGTCACTCTGAGAAACACTGAGTCCTTACGGTATTCAAATGGAGAAACCACTCAATGAAACACAAGACCGAAAACACGGCTTACCCCTTCAACATATCAGGAACCAAGGGTCCCATGCAGCCTCCCTGTGTCTGATTCATCAGGATGGACAGGGCAGGGGAGGCCAGGACATGCACACTGGAGTCCAGTGGGGACTGTTATCAGGCAGAGGGCCACACAGGCAGGTGCCCACAGACAGGCAGGGGATGCTTGGACAGTTTTCAAGCAGACAACCCGGATGTTCTGTGAGGATTTCCTGTGGCCTTGCAGTCAGGAGCTTTCTCCTCCCTTTCTCCCATTTCTCTTCCCTCCTCTTGGGCCTCCACTGCCCTCTCTCAGCCCCTCCTTACTCAGCCCACGTCTGCCTTCCCACGGGGCCACCCTCCCCCTCACACCCGCAGACCTCCCAACCGTCACATACCACATCCACACTCACCTCACATCCACATGCTGTGTGCAACACACACATGCTCACAAGCACACTACACACAGAGACATGCACACGTGCCTTACTTCTTGGCTGGCCTCCTCACGCCAGAAAGTCCTGTTTCCAGCAGCCTGAGCGGTCGTTCAGCCTCCTCCTTTCTTCAGTCAGAACTTTTCACCTGTGAGGGTTGGCTTCGCTGGCCACCCTGCATTTGGCTTTCCTCGAGACCCTCCTCACACCCTCTGGCTCCTCAGAACCTAGGTTGACAGGGAAGGCTGGGAGGAGCCCGCTCACTGCCTTCCGAAGCCTAAAGCTTTAGTTATAGTTCTCCAAACCCTGGCCGGCATCCAGTCAGAAGAGCAAGCCAGAACTAAGCGCCAGAGAACAGCTGTCTGTCGTTCAGAGACCGAGGCTGCCTTCCTTCTACTGGCCTGAGGCAGAGAGCCTCACCGTCTCCTTCCTTAAAACCCAGGGCACTCTAAGTAGAGTCCTGCACCCCCACACTTCCTCTTCAACATGGGATATGGTGACAGGGCCACCTGTTCCAAGCCTGGCTAGAGGATGGAGGTGTTTGAGGTGAAGAGCCCAGCAACAGAGCCTCGGGGAGGGGCTCCTAGAATCAATGACAGCTGACCTGGGGTGAATTTGTAACACCTGGGCCCACTGGTGGTTCCGGCCAAAAGGTCCTCCCCTTAAATCTCTTCCGTGTTCGATCTCCCAGGCCACACTGCCCAGACCTTGTCTTCCCAACAGCCCCACGGAGTCAGCGTCTCCCGTCTCCCCACTACCCAGAGGAAGGGACAGCTCTGGGAGTTGAGGTAGCGATGGCCAAGCCAGGACTGACTGCCTCCTGCCCCAGCACGCAGCCCTCCCTCCCGGCTGCCTCCGAGTGGCTTCCCTTCTGCTGGCTGCCCTCTCTCAGTACACGGCTGTTTGGGGCTCTGCTCCAGCTTCACACACTGTTTCTTCTTTCTTTAGAAATGGAAAGTGCAAATCGCGGGACGCACGGGGCACCCCACCCCCACCCCCTCTCCGTCTCCGCAGGAGTTGCCCTTCCTTCCCCTCGGTGGTGGGATGTGAAACCAGAGCCTCTCTTCCGTTTGCCAAGTCTCCCCCACAGCAGTTGCTGCTCCAAGGGCCACATCTGGTCCGGGGCATGTTTGGTGGCAGATCTGTGTTCCCTGGAAATGGCATTCTAGAAAGGAGGGTGCAAGCCCTGGCTAGGATGCTCTGTCGATAGTGACTGGGGTTTGGGTATCTATCTTCTGCCCTCCCTCCCCAGAGCTAATCCTGGCACTTCAGCCGGCAAGGCCACCCACAGCTGTCAGCTGCAGTCTGGTAGGAGCCCCTGCCGCAGACCTCAGAGCCTACTCTTTTTAAACAGGCCAATGTCCCCAACAGGCTCCTTCCCTCATCTCCCCCTACATCTTTCCTCCCCCCCTCTCTAGCCTCTCCCCTGCCTCGCTCTCTCTGTCCTTTCCTGCCCACTTCCCGCAGCCCCTTCACTTGCTTTTTACCACAGCAGCAGCACCTCTTGTCCCTGTGGTTCCTTCTGCCCTCACCTCTCTTCCTCCAGCAGCCTGTTTGTCTCTCTCTCTCTCTCTGTCCTGGCTTCCGAGCCTCGGGGTTCTTTCCTTTCCTCATCCTTTGATAAATGTGTTGACCTAACACCAGGTCTGTAAGGGACAGGCTACTCTGCACGGAGGGACACAGGGTCTCACGTCCTCTAGTGTGCACTCTTCCGAGGTGCGGGAACTCCACCCCCTTCAAGAGTACTTCCTCACTGGAGCTGCCTCCGAGGACGTCATCCATCTTTTAAATCTCCCAGAGGCTCTGTTCTAAGCCAGGTGTGTGACATCAGGGCCTGGGGCCTTCTCTCCTCAGGGAGCTGTGGAGCTGTCATCTCCTGGGGAGCCCTGCTTATCTTCAGGCCTGGCTCATCTCTGGAATCTGCTTCTTTCCTCTGGAGGCCCAGCTTCATGTAGATTTCACAGTATCTGTGAGAAAGGCTGTCTCAAACCCCTGCAGGAACCCTAAGGGCCTGGCTACCCCCAGGGGCATACATACCTCACCCCAGGAGCTGCCTGGAAAACACACACACACACACACACACACACACACACACACACACACACACACACAGAGAGAGAGAGAGAGAGAGACAGAGAAGAGAGAAAGACCCATTCCCTGAAGTGTCTCTCTCTCTCTCTCTTTCTCTCTCTTTCTCCCTCCCCCCTCCTGAGTGGTGGTGTCAGACACATCTACCTGGCTTCTGGCCCAGCCTGTCTGTCCCAGTGAGGTGCACTGTAGGCGGAGGGGAGTTCCTCTAACAAGCCTAATCTTCCTGTCCTGATGGCCAACCAGGCTTCCAGGCTTCCTCCACTTGCAGAGTCTGAGGGTTTAAAGACAACTTAAACTCCCAGTGAAGAGCCAGACAGGCAGGGGAGTGGAGAGGCAAGGAAGAGAAATGGGGGGAGGGGTGTTCTCCTTAGCTCTTCCGCTCCAGGTCTCCCAGCGTGAGAGTTGCTGGTTTTGGTGAGGAGGGTGATGTGAGGAGTGGCTTAGTGTGTAAGGGACAGGGACTCTTCAAGAATGTGGTGTGGCTAGAGACGCTGAACCTAACAGGAAAGTAGCAAAGACTTGCCCACAAGCATGGCGATTATGTCTGTGATTCCAGCACGCACTGGACAAGGGCAAGATGAGTTCAAAGCTAGCTGGGCTACATAGAGAATAAAAAGCTAGTCCAGGCTAGACTCTGCCTCAAAAAAAACCAGACTTTGGGGGACACCGACAGGCTTTCTTCTGAAGATGGGGCAGAGGTGGCCATGGAAGGGCTTCCAGCTGTGCGCTCTTGTCCCCATCCTCCCTGTCAACTGCAGCTCACTCTTTCTGTCCTCTGGCCCATGGCCTATAAGGGAAAAGACCTTGATGTACAAACGAGGCACAGAGCCTCCCACATGGGCCAGAGGGCCCAGGGGATGCAGGCTGCCGATGGGAGCCAGCTTGCAGCCCTGTGCCAGCCTGTCTTTATCTGAAAACACCCGGCATTTGGCAGCAAAGGCATTTCCTAAGGGCCGCAGGGTGGGAGTCACAGCTTAAGCCCTTAGTTCACAGGCCCGAGGGGCCTTTGTAAAGACAGTTGCTCTCCTGCTGAGCCCAAACCTACCGTTTCCGCACTTCCTCCTCCTGAAGAGGAGGGCCTGACCACTGTGTGAAATGTTCTTAGAGATGTCCTGCTGAGGTGACAAGGCTCAGAGCAGAAAGGCAGCAGGCTCCCCACTGCCCCCAGGAAGACGTCCAAAGGCCTGCCAGCTAAATGAAGAGGCCACCCCTAACTCCCAGCCACAGCTCCCGGCCGGCCTCAGCCTACAGGAGCCATTCCAGTCACCTAAGTTGCTGGGTCTTCTGGGTAGGGCTTGCAAGCCTTCAAGATGCCTCTTTATAAAAAGTACCCCCTCACCACCTTCCAGGCGGTACTTTATACCCTCAAAATGGCCTTTCTCCAAGCAACATCTGGAGAGAGAGAGAGAGAGAGAGAGAGAGAGAGAGAGAGAGAGAGAGAGAGAGAGACTCAGTCTCCATGGCAACATCTGGGTACTAGGCTAAAGGTTGCATTGCAGATTAGGACAAAGCAGGCCCAGGGGTGTTTCTAACTAGACATTCTGAAGATCCCACTCCTGCCTGGCTCGGCCAGGTCCCAGGGGAGCCCCGCTAGCTGGGTAATTTCTGCCTCAAGTATACACAGCTCCCCAACCTGCTGTAGCTGGATGTTTGCAGAGCTGACACAGCCATGTATGTTCTGACATCATGTCCCAGGGCAGCATTTTCTGTGGGTTTCCATCCAAGGGGAATGGCTGCTGCAGTCCCTTGCTTGGATGCTGGGTGCTGTTCCTTGGCTTTCTATGGCACCTTGCTTTTTCTCTTCCCAATTGACACTTTAAAAAAAAAAAAAAAGACAAGATCATAGCCTAGGCTGGCATGGACCAGCAAGCCTCCTGCCTCAGCCTGCATCTTGGGACTTTCTAGCATCCAGGTTTTGTGGTGCATGCTGTAGTGTCACGGGAGATCAACAGGTTTGGAGACTTATCTCATGACTTAAATGCTAGAAACCTTCCTGTCTACTTTAAAAACATGCTCTCGTCATTTGTTTGAATTTATTCTTCCTCTTGACAATTAAAGTGATTCAAACATAAGAAAAGCTAAACACCCAGCCAGCTTCCGCATAGTAAGTGAACAGTGCCTGCTCCCCTCTCCTCTGGTTATTCCCCCTCCTTCCCACTCTGCTTCCGGATTTCCTGAGCACTTCCCAAATAAACTGTTAGCAGCCATTTGCCTCAGGTGTGGCTGAGGGTTCCCTCTTTGTGATCCATTCCTTCTTGCTATGGGCAAGATCTTCTTTGCAAGTTGCCTTTGTATGAGCAAAAATACTGCCTCAAGTATACATAGCTCCCCACCTTGCTGTAGGACGCTTGCAGAACTGACACACCCATGCCTGTTCCCATGTCACATCCCCCACATCCCAGGACAACATTTCCCAGAGCCTCAGCTTCCATCTCTAGAAGACAGAAGTTCTTCAGTCAGCGGACACTGACAAGGGAAATCCTGTGGACCCAGCTACAACCACCAGCTTCATCTCAGGGGTCAAAAAGCAGTAGATATGAAACCATCTGATACCTCAAGGCAGGGTTCATACTGGCCCAACCCCAAACCAATGCCTTTAGAGGTACTCCTTCAGCACAGCTGACATCCTCAGATGGAGAGCGGTCTCCTCAAGGAGGTAAGGTGAAGTCTTTTTTTTTCCAGGAAGACTCAATGGTTAGTCTTTGTACAGTCAAAATCCCAAAACAGGACTCCAGGAATTAAGATGAGTCTGTTAATGCTTGTCCTATATCAAGGACCAGCCAAGACAAAAATACCTCTTGCCAAGGTAGAGGTGTGGGGATTTAGAAATATAGTAAAGACTATGAAGACACAAATGAAAATAATAAAACAGAGAAACATAGAATAGAATCGGGAGGGAATTCCAGTGAATACTAAAATTAACCCATGTTTAATTTCCAACTGCTTAAAATACCCCTGACTCCCAAAGGTAGGAGTAAGACAAAAAAAAAAAAATAAAAAGCAATAACATGATAGAAGGAAATAAATAGACCAGTTGAAGGTCATGGGCTACCCAAGCATCCCGCTGATAGAATAAATCAAGTAATGCTAACTCTTACACTAGACCAAAACATTCTGTAGGCAAACCACTTCTTGAGTGCAATGCAAAGTCAAAGTTATCTCCTTAAAGGAGCTAGGACCTCAGTCGGACCTTAGACTTTTCTTTGAAGTAGAAACATCTACTTCTCTATTCCTGAAATACAAGGTCTAGCTATTAGCCACACCTGTTGACAAAAACCTTAAGAGAGCAGAATTCTCTGACCTAAATTGCTGTGGGACAATTGTCTTTTATCCTATCACTTGTATTATTTTTAATAAAATGCTGATTGGCCAGTAGCCAGGCAGGAAGTATAGGTGGAGAAACCAGACAGGAAGTAGAGGCAGGGCAACGAGAATTCTGGGAAGAGGGAAGCGCAATCTGTAGTCAGACACAGACACAGAGGAAGCAAGATGTGACTGCCTCGCTGAATAAGGTACCAAGACACATGGCTAACACAGACAAGAATAATGGGTTAATGTATGATGTAAGAAAGCTTTAATAAGAAGAGCCTGAGATACTGGGCCAATCAGTTTATAATTGATGTAGACTTCTGTGTGATTTCTTTGGGACTTAATGACTGCAGGGCCAGGTAGGACAGAAACCTTAGTCAACACTGAATCTAGGTGGGACCTTTGTTTGATGTAGGAACACAGTAACCTTGAAGGACTAGAGGTAAGTGCCAACTCTCTGACCTTTCATCAACGTGCTAACAGGCTCACATTTTGGGGCCTCCACAGTTCTACATGCCAGTCATGTGCATTTAACAAAAGAGCTTCTAACACAGAGACATGCCAGCTCCTGCAGCATCCTCTAGCTCCTCCAATAAGATATATGGTTACAAAAAAACCTTCAGCTTGCAGGCTTGCCTTTGGGTATGGCAAAGTCACCCAAACAGCCAAAAGCGGCCTTCCACCTCATCAGTTTCCTGGATATTACACAGGGAATCGATCGTCTCATCCTGCCAAGACAGGTAGGCTAAAACCTCCCTGCCATAGGAAAAAATCTTCTGGCCTCTTGGGCTCAACAGCTAACAGCAAGTACTACTTCTAAGGTTGGAGTTCACCAAAGATTACAGAGAGAGTTGGGATTGCCTGCGTAGCTAAAAAAGCTGTCTCATTTCTACTCATTTATTCCTCTTAAATCTGTCTAATGGCATTTGATGACTTAGGGTACTGGTAACTCACTACTTCATTTGTTAAGTTTCCTGCTAAAATACAGACAGGTGTGCCTCTTTAACAGGCTTCCTAGTCCAGAATTAACAGGTTTCAGATGTATCTTCAGAGATTCAGAGTTCCCAATTTCTTTTAATTGTCTTTTTAAATGTTCCTGTTCCAGTTGTCTTACAGATACCTGCAGGTTCCTGAAAAAAAAAAAAAAATTCTGCTGCTTTATCAAGAAATCTGGTCTAGGAAAAAACTAACAGTTTGTAGAGCCTATTTTAACCCATCCATCTTCAAACATATTTTACAGGTCACTCCTGCTGTCTGGGCCAAGACCAACTTACAAAGAGCCCTTCAGTTAATGCTAATACCCGCCCTAGCTCCTGGGACTTCACCATTGGTACCAACTCTCCTGGCTCAAAAGGACACCAACCAGCTAAAATCTGGCTTTAAAGGGTATATCTGCTTTTGTGTCTCACTTATTCACCTGTGCCTCTCGTGAACAACCAGGGCACTTCTCTGTCCCATTCTTTTTGGCAGTTAATGACCCTTCCCATGGATAGCTCCATTCATAGGGCCAAATAATAATTTTTTTTTTCTCTTAGCCATCTGCCTTGGAACAGATGTCTGAGGTCTCCAGGATGGCAGTAAACCGGATGCCTCTCCAGCCACACCTTGCTGAGAGTGAGCTCACCAACTCCCAACTCTCTCCTCTCCCACATCACCCCATGCCTGTACGAAGCAGTAGCCAGACTTGGGCCAGCACCCCCTATATCCAAGGAGTCTGGGATGTTTGGTTGGAAGTGAGACCCCAGCCTCCTGGCATCCATATATCCAAGGAGTCTGGAATGTTTGGTGGAGAGTTCCATTCCAAGGCTCCTTCCCTAGGAGTTGCCTCAGTCCAAACTCTACCTCTGAGAAAGCCCGCCAAACGGTGACCCCTTCCCAGTCAAAACCACTCCCACAGGCTATTTAAACTGCCCCCCCCCCCGAGAAAAAATGTGGTTTTGGGGGTTATCTTTGTTTTCCCAGAGGGCCACTCGGGAGCGCTGGCATCCATTAAATCTGGGCTTTTTATAAAATTTGGTTTGATTTGGTCTGATTTGGATTATTGCATTGGCAGAGAGGCTTATCGGGCCAAAAAAATCTTTATAGTCAGCTGCCTGTCCCTTACTCATTCTGGGACCTGGGGTAAAACAGTTGAACCAGGGTCACAGAGAGGGCGGTGCTCGTATTCTATGAACTGGTTTCCAGTAACTGGCAGAGTCAGGACCTGGACCCAGTCTGTCAGAGTCGAGATCTTCCCAGCATACCTGCAACACAGTTACCACATAATCATCCAGATGACATCATTGATACCCACAATTTCCAGGAAGCTTCCAGATATGTCTAGAAAACTGTGAAATGGGGTCTGGCTACTTTTGCCCTGGCATCAGTTTTGCTGGCTTACAATTCGGCACACAGAGGGCTAACTCTCACCACCACCTTCCTCTAGAGATGGATGAGGAGTCCATGTTTAACTGATTCAAAGAGGTTAAGTGATTGCCCGAGGTCACAAACTGGTGGGCAGCCAAGCCAGCTCGAACTCTTGGCCGTTCCTCTCTCTTTCACAGTCTCATTTGACAGACAAGGACCACATGGTTCTGTGAGTTTTAAGTACCACAAGGTCATAGAGTGAGTACTGTGGGTCAGATTGTGTTCTCCATAAAACACATGCCCTGGTCTTAACCCCAGTACCCTGGTATGGGAGGTCCTTCTGTCTATGTGTTGATTTTATTGGTTAATGAATAAAGAAAACTGGATTGGCCTATAGCATGGGAGAAGGAAGGTGGAGACAGATGTGCTGAAACTTTGCTGGACCTTGTGGTGATGCACAAATGAATAGAAACGGGTTAAATTAATATGTAAGAGTTAACCAGTAAGAAGCTAGAGCTAATGGGCCAAGCAGTGATTTAAATAATACAGTTTCTGTGTGATTATTTCGGTCTAAGCTAGCCGGGCAGCCTGGAACCAAACAAGTGGCCTCCCTTCTCCTACAGTACCCTCAGAACAGGACCTTATGAGAGTGCGTCTTTCCGGAGGGAACCAAATCTACATAGGGTTTCTAGGATGGACCCTCATCCAATATATCTGGTGTTCTTATAAAAAGGGCACAGAGTACAAAAGAACCCCATATCCCAACCAGGGACCTTCTGAGTCTACCAGACCCTCCCATGACCTCAAGAGGCCAGCTGCTTGGTGTTCAGCCCCTAAACTGTGAGGCAACACAGGGCCAAAGATGCAGCTACAGGTATGGTAATTTCTTCCAGAATCTTGATGATAGGAACAAGGGGTTACATAGAGTGGTGGTGGCACATGCCTGTAATGCCAGCTCTCAGGAGGGTCTCAGTGAGTTTGAGGCTAGCCCAGTATACAGAACGAATTCCAGGACAGCCAAGGCTACACAGAGAAATCCTGTCTCAAAAAGGAATACAATCTGGGTGGTGGTGGCGCACACTTTAAATCCCAGCACTTGGGAGGCAAAGGCAGGTGGATCTCGGTGAGTTCTAGGTCAGCCTGGTCTACAGAGAGAGTTCCAGGGCAGCTAGGACTGTTTCACAGAGACACCCTGTCTCAAAAAACCACACACACACACACACACACACACACACACACACACACACACAACACACAAAAGCAAACAAAAAAGAATCAACAGGCGGATCTCAGTGAGTTCGAGACCAGCCTGGTCTACAGAGCTAGTTCCAGGACAGGCTCCAAAGCCACAGAGAAACCCTGTCTCGAAAAAACCAAAAAAAAAAAAAAAGAAATCAAGTCCTGGTACTTCTGGCAGCAGGGACCCCATGGGCTTTGTAGTCAGCAAAGCTGTCCATCTTGAAATGCTTCTCTGACTCCCATTGCTGATCCTTGTTATAGCTCTTATTCTGGGGACTTGAAGGCACAGGAGATCCTAACTATGCTGGATAGTTTTATGTCAACTTGACACAAGCCTGCGTTACCTGAAAGGAGGGAACCTCAGCTGAAAAGAAATGCCTCCATAAGATCTAGTTGTTGGGCATTTTCTTAGTAGTGATTGAGGGGGAAGGGCCCAGCCCATTATGGGTGGGGTGCCATCCCTAGGCTGGTGGTCCTAGGTTCTAAAAGAAAGCAGACTGAGCAAGCCGTGGGGAGTAAGCCAGTAAGCAGCACACCCCTCCATGACCTCTGCATCAGCTTCTGCCTCGGCATTCCCACCCTGTTTGAGTTTCTGTCCTGACTCCCTTCAGTGATGTACAATGATATAGAAGTATAAGCCAAATTTAACCCTTTCCTCCCCAACTTGCTTTTCGGTCATGGGGTATCATCGCAGTCATGGAAACCCAACTACGACACTATAAAATCAAGAGTGGTTTGTGTTTTAGCTCCTCTGTGTTGGCTTCTGCAGTTATTTAACCATTTAACTCCAACTTCCTGATGGGAAGACCAGCGGCTGCTCCTGGGAACAGCACTTCCTGCAGTCTCCATGTGGCTGCCTCAAAGCCTCAGATAGAAGGCTCCAGGCATGTGCCTGGGAAACTGCTGGATACAGAGGAACGGCAAAGGTTCAAGGGACAAAGCTGGGGTGCCAAGGAACTTACTCTCAGTGGCTCCCGATTCTGAACTCTTCCAAAGTAGACCATCATGAATCTGAGGAGCATCATCGGTGCCGCCTCTTCCCTTCCCCGTCCCGCTGTGGTCCAGCAGACCTCAGGCATTCTGCTGGGCTTCTCTGTAGCAGCGGCGGTTCTATGCTGAGCTGGTTCCACTCTGCAGATGGGGGATTGACTGGGAAGAGTGGGGACAGGTCTGGGACCAGCTGGTTTTCAGAATGCTGATGTGGAGTCAGAGGGTGTCTCCCGGTGCCGGTCTGCACTCTGGGAGCCTTCCTAGGTGGTTCTGGGGAGATTCTGGCATGCGTGCCATTGACTTAGATGCTGGGGTCCAGTCAGCTATCTTGGCATTGGGTTTTCAGTAACGGGGCCTCTCTAGAGATCCCAGGAGGTGACCAGTGATGGGAGGGGCTGTGGAGGAGGGAGGTAGCTGATGTATGGTCCCGTGCAATGAGGTGATGAGCCCTAGGATACACACCTTGAGAACATCCTCAACAAAAATTGACAGGGACTACAAGATCCCAAGAGGGGCTAGCCCTGGGGCTGGATATCCACAGTGCTAGCTTTGTTTACCTACCATATGTCTATAGCTGGGTAAGACCGTATCACACGCTTATAATGCCAGCACCTGGGTAGGGAGTTAGGCATTCAGGTACAAAGTGAGTAACAGGTCAAAAAAAAAAAAAAAATTAAAAGCAACCAAACAAATATCAACACCCTGCTCCCCAAGTATCTCCTTCATGTGCTGCTTGGAGCAACCAGCGGTCCAGAAGGAGGCTTTCTGTAGCAGGAGGGAAAAGGACCAAGACCCTAGACAGTCTGGGTCTGAGCCCTGAGTACCCAGCTTGCTAACAATAATCCCAAAACCCTTCTCCCCTTTTTGGTGCCAAGGATGGAGCCTTGAGCTTGCTAAGAAAGCACTTTACTGCTGAGCTGGAGTCTCAACCCCTTTAGCAATTTAGTTGCAGAGGTCTTGCCTTGTTCCCCAGGCTGGCCTTGAACTCACTGTCTAACCCACCGTCCTGGTTACCTGGAACTGTGGGTGTGTACCACTCTACCCAGCATAAGGATATCTTTAGTCCTCCTATGGACCTTAGTTTCCTCACCTGCAAAATGGAGCAATGCCTATTTTTATGTTCTGGGAGTCTTGTGGGTGGATGTAGAGAAAGCACCTAACATGGCTGTGGCTTGCAAGGACAGCTAGTACCAGATAAGGTACAGACCCCAGAAAAGTTAGGTCCCAGCTGTGCCCACCTCCTCCCCCCTTCCCGAGCTGCTCAGCTTGGGCCAGATCCAGGATCTGGAAGGTGGCAGTCTCCAGGCTCCTGCGATGCCTTCTCCCTTCCCCATCCCCCAGGCTTTTTAATGAGTTTAGTATTTTCATCAAATCATTCTTCCTACAACACAGGGCTGGGGGAGGCTAAAAATAGCTCCCCAAGTCACATGACGGCTCCAAATGCGGAGGCTCCCAGCAAAGGTACAAGTGCGACGCCCTGTTTCCTAGGAAATGAGAGTCATTGCGGTGCCTGGGCTGCTGCTGAAACCAAAGCAGCCAGGGCCGATCAGAAGGCGCATTGTTTCCTGCGACAGCCCTGCTGTGACAGGCGCAGGGTGAGGGGAGGGAGGGCAGGCCACCACCTCAGAGTTAGCAGATCCACAGTCTGGTGCCCTGCGGTCCAGAAGCTACTGCTTCCCTTCAGAAGTGAGGGGTCAGGAAGGTGAGGGTTATGTCCTCCCTAAATGCTCTGACCCTGTCCCTCCCTTCTCCCAGGAACAAGCAGGACAGTGCTCACCTGCACTCCTTGCAATAAATTTCTATGATTCCATGATTCACGGATGAATTTAATACATTGACAGGCATGCTCCACCCCAGCTGACCCAGGACTCGCCCACCCTCCAGATTCAAAGGTGACTCCCTGTCACCTACAGAGCTGGTTCTCACAGACAAGCTGCATCCCAGCCCCACAGAGTCTCATCTAGGAGGCCCGGGCTCCTAGATGAGAGAATTTGCATCTCTAGGCTGTTGCCATGTGATTCTGAGCTCCTGGGAAGAGAATGAGACTCTCAGTGCCGTCCACCATCTTTCTCTGGACCCCTTTCTTCCCTCTCCTTCATCCTTTCTTCCGGCAACTGTGGTTTACTTTGAGTTCTTCATATCCTGGCCCTGCATACTTCCAGGCCTCTGACCTTGCTCTGGCTCTTGCTGCCTGGACTGTTCTGTCTCCAGTGCCCCACTTGGCTTGCTCCTGCTCTCCCCGGTCCCTCCTCAGAGGTACTTTGCTCTTCAGTTTTTTATGCTAAGTGCTGTCGGTGCCCCAGTTCCACAGGTAAGGAAACTGACACTTGAGGGAAAGTCACCCCTATGACATGGGTTGGATGTTAAGGTGGCTTGGATTTCAACCCCCCTTTTTGACTACCTCCGTAGGCTTTTTCTGAAGTTTCATCCACCTCAGTGCTTCCCAGCTCCCTGCACAATACTGGTGTGTTAAGGGGTGTGTTGTTTTGTGTAGGCTTTCCGTGGCTTAAAGGCACAGACTTTGTTTAAGCCATCACAATACCCAAAGTATTGGAACCAGGGTTTGCCATTAGGAAGTGCTCAATAGACATCCGATTTCTGTCTAATTGACCCAATCGTGACTGTGCAGATACTAATTGAAAGGATAAATGAATGGCTGCTGCCAGGTCAAGTGAACACGTGGACACGGGTACCCAACAACAAGTGGACAAATCCTAAATTCCCGCACACGCTGGCTGGCTGAGTTGATGAGCTGACAGTTATTATTGGTACATGTTTCCTGCATACATTAACACATTTGTGAATGGCCTGAGTAAGTTCTCATGAAGTGTTGATTACCCAAGTGGGTAGCTAGAGAGAGAAGGGAGTGGGTGGGCTGGAGGCAAGTGAGGTGGGGGAGAAGGGCTAGTAGATAAATACACCAGGAAATGGAGGTCTAGGTACAGCTGAGGTGAGGGCGGGTGGATGGATGGGGATAAGGGAGATGGGGAGATGGATGGGTGGGTTAACAGATTGCACGATAGAGACTGTGGGAATGGGGACTGTTTAGACAGTGATTCTCAACCTCCCTGATGTTGCTACCCTTTAATATAGTTCCTCGTGCTCTGGTGACCCCCAACCTTAAAATTATTTTCATTACTACTTCATCACTAAGTTTGCTACTGTTATTAATTGTAATGTAAATTTTTTTTTTTTTTTGAGATAGAGGGTTTGTCGAGGGGGTCTTGGCCCACAGGGTTTAGATGGTTAGCTGGATGGGTGGGAGGTGGGCCTATAGATGGGAGATGGGGAAGGAGTGGTAGAGAAAAGGAGGGATGGCTGGGTGGAAGAGGGATTGATAAGCAGGCGAGTGACTAGATAGAGGGATGGAGCAGAGGAGGCAGAGGATGAACAGATGGTTGGATGGTGGATTTTGTGTGTGAATATAGGGAGGGAAGGAGCCTGGAGAGTTGGAGAGGTCATGCTATGTGGAAGCTAGACTTTGACATTGCCACCGTGGGACACTGTGTCATTTCTGCCAGTTAGATGATGAGTGTGTTTTCTGCAGGACTCTGGGGCAGGCAGTGTCTACAGCTGGCAGGGTAGCTGAGTGCTCTCCAGACCACCAGCTCTGACTTTGGAAGCCAGATGGACGATGCCTCCCGAGCATCAGGAGGGGTGCGGGGCTGCTTTAAATGTCAGGATGTCACCCAGCTGCAAGGCTGGGGCTTGATGGTTGTCATGTTCCTGGAGCACTGGTTATAATGATTAATTATTTTCCCTCTCCTGACACGGCTCCTTTTGAGGGGAGCCAGGGAAATTGGCTGGAAGCCCAAGCCTGGTGCTCCACAATTGAATTCACTAACAAGCCAGAAGTAAATTAACCCTGACCCACCAGGTGTGTGAGGTGTGCGTGGAAACCTGCAGGTTGAGCTCCTAGTCCCAGCCAGGTGCTGCTTGGTTCAGAGGCCCTGCCAGGGCTACAGGACACCCACAGACTCTACAAAAGGAAGCCAAGCCCAGGAGGATGCCTGAAGATGGGGAAAAACAGGTGTGGGTTTAGGAGTTTCTTGGACTTTGATCTGTAAGAAATGATTGATCATTTTAAAAGTACTCACTATGTGTAGAACATTCTAGAAGCATTTCACTTCAATTCTCTCATGGCATCCTTTCAACAACCTTTAAAGGAAAAAAAAAAAAATACAGCCAGGCAGCAGTGGTGCAGGTTTTTCATATCAGCACTGAGGAGGCAGAGGTTGGTGGATCTCTGAGTTCGAGGTCTACAAAGTAAGTACCAGGACAGCAAGGGCAACACAGAGAAACCATATCTTGAAAAAAAAAAATGTGTGTGTGTAATACATACATATTGTTATTAGAGTGTGTGTATGGCTGTGGACCACTGCAGGCATGTGGCAATCAGAGGACACTTTGTGAGCCTTCTCTCCTCTCACTGTGGATTTCGGGGATTGAACTTGCGGTATCACGCTTGCTGGCAGTTGCCTTTACCCAGTGAGCCGTCTCACTGGCCTGCAATGGCCTTCTGAGGCAGATTACTGCTATTTTTGGCAGATGACACTGAGGGACAGAAGTTGTTGGAGACATTGTAAACCATGTCCGTGATTAAGTGCTGACATGTGACCCCTGAGACCAGATTAGAATGGAGACAAAGCTTCCACCTGACTGGGGCTGTCTTGTGGTATGTCTTTCAGAGTCCTGGCAGGCAGGAGTCAGGCTGTCTTCAGGTCACCATGTGTGAAAGCCACCGGAAGAGAGCAAGTGCTCCGGGAGCCAGAACTAGCTCAGCAGTTAGCCACGGTGAGCTGCTGCTGTCCCCAGCCCCTTGCCTGCTAAGACAGCTTGAATGACTCTGAGGGAGAATGACCCAGCTACGGCCAGCTGGCCCCCAAGAGCTCCAGTGACAATAATAGATAATGGTTCCTGCTAAGCAATGGGGCTTTGTTTTGTGTCTATGTCAGGAACAATGGTGCAATCAGTAGCCTTGGATTCAGCAGGGAGAATGGAGCCCGGGCTGGGAGCCCTGCCCTCACCATCCTGCTCACTGAATCTTCCCACCCAAGGACCAGCCCTGTGTTAGACTCCACCTGTTGGGTTTTGATTTATCGATTTATCAAGCAATCCTGTTTTGGGCTCAGGACATAGTGAGGTCACCGTCTTCTCTGGTTTATACATACCCATGCTGTGCAGTGATTGAAGACCTGATTTTCAATCTGCCCTGTTGTATGACAAAATTATCCCTGGGGAGATGAAACACGTACTCACCCCAAATAGAGAACCGATGATAGACCCAAGTCCAGATACTACCAAAGTCTAACTTGATGAGCCAATGAGTTTTATTGGGGTTACTTACAGGAACAGAAATGACTCAAGGCCTACCACCCGGTGCAGGTGACAGTTCACAAAGCTAAGAATCTGGAGCATGGCCTGCAGGCAGCTAACAGGTTGGAGAGTGGACTTTCCAGTCGTCTAAACCTCTTTCAGGCCACTCAGCTGGTTTCTGCCTCCTTTAAGCAACTGGTCTGGTCTGAGAGTCTTCTTTGAATCTGGGCTCTGCTG
>NW_004949099.1:14448186-14459778 GCF_000317375.1 Microtus ochrogaster | reverse complement strand
GGGTTGGGGGTGGGGTGGGAAGACAGAGGTGGGGACGATAGACTCTGGGCTTTTATTATTCTTACTCTGGCAGGAAGTAACCTAGTAAATCTGGTTCATTTTAGGGACTTCCTGAAGGTATTTTGAGTTGTTTGCCTTCCTGCTTAAGGAGCTTCCTGGAGGATGGAATGTTTTAAATCTCAAAGGAAACTTCCAGAACACTGCAGTTTGCTAATGGAG
Source organism: Microtus ochrogaster (assembly GCF_000317375.1). Classification (NCBI taxonomy): domain Eukaryota; kingdom Metazoa; phylum Chordata; class Mammalia; order Rodentia; family Cricetidae; genus Microtus; species Microtus ochrogaster. The sequence goes on along the minus strand of NW_004949099.1, from coordinate 14,459,559 downwards.
GGGGGCGGGTATTGGCTGCCTGTTGCTTTCCCCTGCATGAAATGACATAGCCCAGGGTCCCTTGCTGGAGGTAAACTGTTCTCTGCTGGACTTCCCAGCTTCTGTTCTTTATAAATTTCCCAGCCTCAGGCATTCCATCTTAGCCACAGAACAACACATGAGCTAAAGCCACTTGATCCCTGCAGCTCAGCTGGAAACCTGGGCTCCACACTTAAGCCATCCTAAGGTTTAGGAAGCTTCCTTCTCACAGCTGCAGAAAGCTAGAGATGGGTGTGTCCTCCGGCACTGCTTCCTTCCTCGGCTTCTACACACTGGTGGGAGTCAGCATTGTTTCAAGAGGTCTCCCTGCCTCAGCCTTGTCCCTTCTGTCACTTTTAAATGCAGCAGCCCTGACGGGCAGTGGTGGTGCACACCTTTAATCCCAGCACTCCAGAGGCAGAGGCAGGCGGGTCTCTGTGAGTTCGAGGCCAGCCTGGTCTACAAGAGCTAGTTCTAGGACAGGCTCCAAAACCACAAGAGAAACCCTGTCTCGATAAAAACAAAAAATGCAGCAGCCCAAGATTTCTCAACTAAACGGAGCTGGGGCCTCTGATCTTCCAATAACAGCCTATTTCACTAAGCATAGAAAGAGAGCCTTTTTTGTAATGGCCAGCAGGGTCCTCAGTGCCCTGCAGCTTCACCCCACTAGTACAGACACCTTGTTCCCTGGCTGCACTATGGTCCCATTATTTCTGCTCCAGCCTCCAGGCTCCTGGTGCTTCTGGAATACACCAGGCATTTCCCACAGTGGGGCTTTTCATCAGCTGATCCCTCTGGGTGTTTTGTTTTTTTTTTCTGTTGTTATCTGTATGTTCTCTGTCCCATCCCCTTCTGAGACAGAACAGCCTAGAGCTTATGACAGTCATCCTGTCTCAGCCTTCCAGGATGCTGTGGTTACAGCAGGTATGAGTCAGAAGCCTTGGCTCTCATTTCACCTTCTTACCTTTTTTTTTTCTGGCTGCAGTTCATACGATACCCATTCTCATTGAGTCCTGTCCTCACTACTTATTGAAAATGACATCAGCTCCCCCCTCCCACCCCTGTGTGCTATGGACTTCCTTTTACATTTTCTTTCATAGCACTAACTGTGCAGTCCAACCCTGCACTCCCCTTGTCCATCAAAAACAAAATAAACAAACAAACAACCCCCCAAGGTAACCATCTGTTGTTTGTCTCTTGTGTTTACTGGGTTATCTGTTCTTCTTTTTATTTATTTATTTAGTTTTTTGAGACAGGGTTTCTCAATTGCTTTGGAGCCTGTCCTGGAACTAGCTCTGTAGACCAGGCTGGTCTCGAACTCACAGAGATCCTCCTGCCTCTGCCTCCCAAGTGCTGGGATTAAAGGTGTGCGCCACCACCGCCCAGCTGGGTTGTGCGCTTTTCAGAGAACGGCTCTGAGCAGACTTGGGCTCCGGTTCTGTCCTTTTACCATGTTGGTTCCAGGACTCAAACTCACACTATCAGGTTTGACAGCAAGCACCTTCACCTACCGGAGCCACCTGAACCAACTAGTTGGCCTCTAGTGAATTTTTTTTTTCTTTTCTCTTCTTTTCTTGCTTTCTTTCTTTCTTTCTTTTTTTTTTTTTTTTTGAGACTAGGTCTCGATGTGCTGCCCAGGCTGACCTTGAGCTCTTGATCCACCTGCCTCATCCTCCTGGATGCTAGAATTACCAGCTATGCTACTATGCCCTGCTTTTTCTTGGTTTTAGTCTGCCCTTTTCAAGAAAAATGTGAATGCAAAAGGATGGAGAGGTTCACAGTTTGTTCACCGTCCTGGGATAACACTCTATACAAGGAACATAGTCAATAAATAACTTTTGGGATAATGGATGCACTGTTAGGATGATGTGGCCCAGGCTCCTACAGGGCAGGCTGTGTAGGTGTAAACTGTGTGCCCAGTGGAGAGAAGCATGAAGATGCTCGCAGGCAACCTGGCCTATGGCCAGAAAATGGTGGGGAGAAGAATGCTGGAGTGGGGGCTGCAGGCGATTTGGGAGCTCGGAGCAGGACCAGATGGCAGATGGAAGGGGGTGATGTTGGTGGTAGGCATGGTCCAGTATAGGGGAGCCCTGAAGGGGCAGCACAGAGAGAAGGAGAGCCCAGTCCCCCCTCCCAGAATCAGGCTGCTCACATAGGGAGCAGGAGGCCTGCCACCAAGCAAGAGCTGAACTGGCATCTCAGAGCTCCTGACGTGATAAGGGCAACGAGGGACCTGGGTTATGTTGAGCATCTTGACCTTCTGAGGTAGTCTACTCCAACTTTGTATGGGCTCTAAATTCAGCCTTGGACACTGGCTGGGGGGGGCGGGAGAGGGGAGGAAGAGAGGAAGGGAAGAGGTAGGTAGCTCTGGGAAGGAGATTTGCTGGGGAGTTTCCAGGAGGGAGGGAGGGAACGAACTGTGTGTGAGGAAGGTGTGACCTTGAGAATGGGAACCAGTGCTCAGGAGTTCCTTTGAGTTCTGGTCACAGTAGAGGCCATAGTCAGGCCATTCTGGGCTAGGGGTCATCTTGCCTCTACCCAAAGTCCCAGACACAGGCGGTATGGATTGAAGTCTTAACCTCCAACATGCTGGTTTAGGAGGGGGAGTTTGGGAGTGACTGGGTGGAGACCTTGGGAGGGATTGATTAGTGTCTTGTCTGTCTATCTGAGACAGGGTCTTTTGTAGCCCGGGTTAGCCTCAATCTTTCTTTATAGCCAAAGATGACCTTGGGGTTCTGATTCTTCTGCCTCCACCTCAGTAGTACCGGGATCACACCTGTTTCAATTGATGCTACACCCCTAGCTACCGATTAAAAGAAAGCCTGGATCCTCCCGTTGTCCCTCCTGTCATGGGATGGCAGGACATGAACAAGGAGTCCTGATCTTTAGGGTCCTGGGTGCTAGGCTCCCTGCTAGAGCTGTCACCAGTCAGTTCCTGCTATGCTGATGCTGCCAAGTCCCTTGTGTGTTGTAGTTGTACCCTACACAGACTAAGAAGCCCATTTGCTTAGAAGGGACAATGGAGGGAGACAGCAGGGCCGCCCCAGAAAGCAGTGGCTGGAACTGCTCACTGGGCCCTAATCCCTAATCTCTTAATTCTGAGAGGGGCTTGGAACTGTAATATCTAGGAACCTCCTGGGACTCTACACGGGAATCTCCACTATTCAGAGACGTGGGAGTCGGGTTCACAGCCTCAGCTCCAGAGCCTTCTGGTGGGATTTCCCACATGGACAGCCTTGTCTCCATCTGTGTGGTCCAGAACACTGAGAATAAGCCACCAGTGTGTGTATGAGTGTGTGTACTATGTAGTCAAGGCTTCTGAAGATAGAACTGGATTCTGTTTAATTTAAATAGCTGCGTGGGGCTAGCAGCTGCTGTGTTGTTCCTTCCAGCATCGAGCATCTTGGGAGTCTTGCTGTCTCAGCTAATGGAGGACTCATGCCTTTTTAACTTCTAAGTACTATTCCATTATATGGTGTGGGCTACCCTTCCTAGAGCATAGATATTAGTTCTTTTCCCATAGGATTTCAATATACAAACATGCATTGCATATTCTCATATAGCCTTCATTGCACATGGGGCAACACAATGCCGCAGGGTATGGACGAGACCGTGGCCGATTCTTCCTTCTTCCTCTCCTGCAAATTTCATAGCAGGAAGGTAGCCCCCAGCTTATTGATGTGGGCTTAGCCATGTGACCTGTTTTGCCTGAAAGTATGAAGATATGGCCAGTGGCCATCAACTTTGAGCTCAGGATGCAAGAGACCTTGTAAGTTTCCCTATGTCCCCCTGGCTGCAGTCCCAGGAGGGTCACGTTCCTCTTGTAGCTACCAGCACAAGAAGCCTGAAGCACAGTCTATAGCCTGGACATGCCCATTCTGGAGTGGCCCTTCCCTGGTCACACTGCCAACAAGCAAGGAAAAAAACATGGGTAGTTTTCTCAGCAGAAACTCTAAGGACTATAGGATGAGCATGCCTGGCATGGGAACATACCATTGCGCAGCTCTGGAAGCTGTCATGGCACTTGCTGGCATGTGCTCTGACCCTGCGTTCTTCTCGGAGGTGACTGAAGTACCTGGACCAAGAAGCCCTGTTCTTGAGAGGGGAATGCCCTCCTTTTCAGTGGACACTGACCAGTCGTACAAAGGTCAAGTCATCAACAGCGTCAGTGGAGAAGGTGCCATGACTTGACATGATTTGAGTACATTCCCCTGATCCTGTGTGTGGGGTGGTGTGGCCCCTTAAGAAACAGAACCTTGCCTGCCGGTGGTGGTGCATGCCTTTAATCCCAGTACTTGGGAGGCAGAGGCAGGTGGATCTCTGTGAGTTTCAGGCCAGCCTGCTCTACATAGCTAGTTCCAGGACAGGTTCCAAAGCTACAGAGAAACCCTGTCTCCAAAGAGAGAGAGAGAAAGAGAGAGAGAGAGAGATCTTCAAAAGGCATATTATACACATACATATAGGTAAACACTCATACACATAAAATAACAATAAATCTTCATTTAAAAGGGGCATAGCCTTGTGAAAGACAGGTCTTTGGGGTGCAGCCCTGGGAAGGCCAGATTCAGAGCTTCCAGACTGATTAATTAGCCTCTGTGCCCTTTGACACCCGGAGAGCCCCGCCCCTTCCTGTGCTCTGGCTTCCCTCCGTTCTCTAGTCTTGTGTGTGCTCTATGATGGGACTCACCTTACTGTGATCTAATTGACACAAGCAGCGGGGACACCTCACCAGAGCGTGTCCTGTCCTGTCAGTCTCCAGGATGGTGGACACACTCTTTTCTTCCAAAGTTCCTAGTTCCAGGCATGTTGTGAGTAGCAGAACCTTGACTAATACAGGGTGTGGTGGCAGCCTGGGGAAGCCTGTATCAGTCCATCCCCCATCCCAGTCCTACTGCTCGAGGGTCAAACAGCCTTTTATCCGCCACACGTGGCAGGATACCCCCTAGCTTCTCCCTGGCCACCAGCCATTGACTTCCCTCTGTCTCTGCAGGTCCCCAGAAGCCTTTCTGGTCTCAGGATGTTGCTTGTACCCAGGCCCTAGATGGGACTTCACCCGATGGCCGCTGGTGGAGCGAAGGGTTTCCTTTCAACATTGAAAGTGGCGGGTTTCCACTCAGCATTACCTCTGCCAGCTTTCCCGCTTCACCTCCTACATTGGTGGGGTGAGGACATGTTCTAGGCTGAGTGGAGGGGTGTGCCGCCTGCCTCTTAGCCTCACCCATGAGGCTTTGGGGGACTAAAACTGACTCCAGCACTAGGCCTGAGAAATTTGTCTTTCGCTGGGGGGAAGCCCAGATGGAATGCGGGGCTGGGAAACAGATCTGCTTGTTGGCTGTCCCAGCTCGCCTCTCTCGGCTCATCTGTCACTGTTAGCTCAGAGCTCATGATTCTGCCGGGCTGGAGAGCTTGCTGGGTTTGGCAGTGAACTGAGCTGAGACGCGTTCTCCCCCAGAAGAAACTCACCATGTCCACAGACATTTGCTGTGGATGCTGATGCTGGAGTCGGGCCAGGGATGACTTGTGGAGGGGTTAGAGCTGTGTGGGCCATCATGTTTGGTTACAGTTAAGGACAGCTATGCACCAGCCACAGTCAGCCCTCTCTGACTGTCCTATGAAGAGCTGGTCCGCTTCAGCCTCTGCTAGGAAGGAATCCTCCTATGCCAGTTAGTAAAGGTTAGTCTATTCTTTAGTTGGTTTTCGACTGCTGCATAGTATTCTATGGCACGCTTGGTTTCTGTGTTGAGGGGCGTGGCTTCAATAGGAGCTTGTGACTGATCATTTGTTGTTCAGAGGTGCTGCTTGCAAAACTCTACGCAGTGGGTGTGACAGCATTCTCCTCAGGACCGGAATGCCCTGGTCCTGCCGCACTGGGGAGGGGCAGTCGGTGTGTACTCTGTCCCCATTTTGAAGATGAGGACACTTAAAGATGGTGAGGTTAAGGAGCTCGTCCTATATCGCTCAGCTAGGAAATAGCATAGCTGAATGCAGGCTCAGCCTTGCCCAATCCCAGGCCTGTCCTTGTAACCTTTGCAGAGGTGGCGACACCTGCAGAGTCCTCAGAAAGTATGTTAGAGGCAAACTGTTGGTCAAAGAATCAAAGAGCTGTAATCCCAGCACCTCAGGAGGACTGCATGGGTGTTTGGGGCCAGCCTGGGCTACACAGCCAGCCCCTGTTTCAAAATGAATAAAAAGTCCTTAACTGTTGGGAGCCAATTTCCTCCTAAAATCATTGCAGGAACCATCACCCTGGGGAGTCTACAGAGAACCCCACACCCATAATTGTGTTAGGAATCGTTCTATTGACAGAGCCTACCCCACACCCCATTGGCTGATGGAGAGCTATCTGTTAGCGGAACCCACCCCACATTCCAAACTATCTAGGGAACTAGGTGTGGCAACTCGCGACTTCTTGGCCTAAACTATCTAGGGAACTAGGTGTGGCAACTCGCGACTTCTTGGCCTACAGTGACCTGACCGAAGGTAACCTCCTGGCTACATGACCAACGTGAACCACGTGGCAAGAGCTCAGACCCCTGTGCCCATCTCCCAACTCCTTGAGTCTCTTAAGAGTCCCAGATCTGACGGTAACCCTCCCTGGCCACACACGGCTTCAAGGAACCACAGTGGGCTGGCTGTTGCGGTGACAGGTAGCTGACTCTCTGTGGCTCATTGCAAAGCCTTTGCCTTTTGGTTCTCTGCTTCTGCTTGGCGTAAGCAGATAATTATAGCTGCAGCGGGTCCTTCAGCTGGAGCAGCAACAGCAAGCTGGCTCCCTCCCTCTTTCTTTCCTCCCTCTTTCTGGCCCAGACCTTGGCTCTACTGACCTCCCTTTGGGAAGCTCACTGTCAAGGCCAGTAGCCTGGACTTGGGCCCCAGTCTCAGCTCTCCATTCTATTGTGATGACAAGCCCCTACCTGGGGCCACAGTGGGTGCTTGGGGTGGGGGTGGAGTGGCCGGTATCAGTGATTTTGCCCCTCCCTCTTCAGGTGAGCAGCCACGGGAACAGGAGGGCCAGGCTGGGGGGCTCCCTCCGCCCTGTGGCTCCTGGCAGCCTGCCTCTGGAGGCTCCAGCCTTGGCTCTGCGGCAGGCAGTGCTCAGGGCTGGGCCAACACTAATATTTACATTCAAATGCTCAAGGCCACTTCCCGTCTCCGGCCCTGTGGCTCTCCTGTGCCAGGGGATGGATTTGTAGACAGGGGTGTTGGGATGGATTTGTAGACAGGGGTGTTGGGAGATGGCTTGGGCAAGCTGAATGGGAACCCCTGAGATGATAGGAAGGAAGTGAGCCCCATAACCTAAAATATATATTTATATATGTTATATATAGTATATAATTTATATGTATATAAATAACCTAATGATAATGACTGGGATGACTTAGAAGGTGTCCACGTAGGTCAGATGCTGTATGTTCACCCCACGGGGCTCCAAGACAGAGTGTTTAGAAACCAAGGCAGAAAGTCCACGGTTGCACAGCCAAGGAGTGGCTGCTCAGGAGGGTAGATGGGCTGCAGCAGTTTTAAAAGTGGAGGCCTGGGTGGTTCATCTGGGGGCTTGGTAAGTTCAAGGCAACAAGGAGTGGTGTGGGTTGGAATGTGCCTGCTGGCCAGGGTCCCCCACTCCATCTAAGGTCATCTTTGCCACAAGTTGTTGTGAGCCCCTTGAGGCCAGCTTGTCTGGTTTTCGAGAGAAAAATCTTAGCGTGCTTGTTTCGGTAATTGGGGAGGGTCTACATGTATTTATATACCTACAGGTTTGTATTCCAAGTCTTCCAAAATTTAAACGTTGGCAAGACATTGCTTTTCTAAAACAACATGGCAGGAGCCAAGTCAAACACTGCGCCGTGGTGACAGTTCTGTTGGGACTACTGAGCCCAAGTGTTAGCCAACGCGGGGCTTCCTCTCGCCCAAGGAAGAGAGAGATGTGAGTTCAAGGTCACCAAGTGCAGGCCTGGGTGCTCCTACCATCCAGATGTGCCGGGCCCTTGGCTTCCTCTAGATAGGATCCCATTTGTAAGATGGAAGGCCTACTGAGTCCGGGGCCCACAGGGAAACCTGAATGACTGTTATCTGTTGCTGGGAGGAACTGCAGAAGCTTTTGGGTATGGAAGTCCCTCCCCTCCCCTCCCCTCCCTCCCTTCCCCTCCTCTTCCCTTCCCTCCCCTCCTGCCCTTCCTTTCTTCTTCTCTGTCCCCCCTCCTCCCCACTCCTTTTACCCTTTTTCCTTTTCCTTCTCATCTCTTGTGGGATAGTTGTTCACCCGGAATCTCCAACTGGGGGCGGGGGCGGGGTTGGGGGGGGATGGCAGTTCTTTCTCTCCAAATCCCGCCCTCTCAGAAAAACCACCAAGTGGCAGCTTCTCCCCTGAGGCTGCCAGCTTCCTAATCCCCTCCGAGAGTGTTATAATTGGGCACAGATTCATCTTGTGGTGGATGTATCATCCCCTACAGGGTATTTAAGCCCCCTCCTTTAGAATGTCCCCTTCCCCTGCCGGTCTCTGTGCTTTGCTCGAATATACCTCGTCTTTGGCTTTTTAATTTGGCTTGATCTGGCTTACTGCATTGGCGGAGAAACCATATCTGAGTACAGGAAACTTATCAGTAGGGTCTTGCTGTTTGGCCCAAGCTAGACTTTAACTCCAGGGTGTTGAGTGCTGACAGGAAATCATCTCTCCTGTGTCGTGGGCTGGCCAGGTCAGGGAAGGTTCTGCTTCACTCTGGGCCCTGAGTTGAGAGTTGAGGCAGATGCTTCCCTCTGGAAGCCGCCCTCTGCACTTGTCTGGTGATGACCAAAGCCTGGTGGGACTGGCTGCCACAGCACCTGGATATGACTTCCCAACCATCTTTTTTTTTAAAATTCAACTTTATTGTTATTACTGTGTACATATGGTGTGTGTTTGTGTGAGTGCAACAGGCAGCTTTGGGGAGTTGGTTCTTTCCTTCCACCTCGGGTTCTGAGTCTTGAACTCAGGTCATCAGGCTTGTGCAGAAAGTGATTGTACCTGATGAACCATCTCAAAGGCCTTGAAACACCTTCCCCTGTTTCCTTCCCACCTTGCTTCTAGACAGAGTCTCCCGATGTAGCCAGGACAGTGTGGGACTTGCTATTCTTCTTCAGCCTCCCAAGGGCTGGGAGAACACTGTATTCCATCACGCTTGGCTATATGTGGCCCCTTGCTAGGGCTTGTGCTTGCTCACAGCTGACAGCAAGCACCTAAGAGGGAAGCTGAACCTTGTATTGACCTCCTCAAGGTGTTGACAAAGGTATGGCAGGGTCAGGCACCAAAAACAGTCTGCCTTTGATGGCAGGCAGAGAGGCCACACACCATCTGTGGGAGGTCTTCTCTGAGCAGCTTTGGGAAATGTCACCTGCAAGGCTCCATCTTTTCCCTCCCCTGCATCCATCCCCTCCCTCTAAATAAGAGTGCCTGGAAAGAAGCTCTGTTTGCAAAGGCTGACTGACAAACCAGAACCTCAGTGATGTGGAGAGGTTGGAATGTTACAAGTCCTGAGCCAAATTATCTTGGGGCATCTTCAGTCCTCTAAGAGCTATTTTCACCCTACTCTGTAGGTGACCTAACGTCATTACGAGCATAAGGTAAATCCTTTGGAATGGTTGAACAGACCTTTGGTTTTCACCGAGCAAAGGGCTTAGCTCCCATCTGAGTCTGCGGCAGCGTTTCCCTGCTCTGCTGTAACCCGGCTCCCTGGTGTTGGACAGGTGTCTTGGCTTCTGGCTTTCTTTGCTCTGCTTCTATAAAGAGTTCATAATTGCTGCATCATTGGAATTGTGGCATTCAGGAAAACCTGGGTCTGTATTTTGAGGCCCTGAACACATGTACTCAGCCCCAGAATAAATCATCTTATTTTGCTTTGAGATGAGCCATTCCTTTAGTAGGTATCCCAGATAATGGGCTGTCCTTGAGCAAGGCCCAGGGGGCTTGTTGGAGGCTGATGGAAAGATTTGGTCCCCAGACCCTGACTACATGCTGTACTGAAAGCCTGATGACCTTAAGACAGGACAGAGCCTTCTCCTCTGCTTTGAAGCTTCCTCACTGAGAGAGCCACTGGGCTGTAGATATGACATAAATTCCGGCAGGGCTCCCAGCAATGCTGAGAAGCAAGGGGAGAGAGCATGCTCTGTGGTCACTCGTGTACTGCAGGGCATGCCTTGGCTGAGAGTGGAAGATGCACTAGCGTTTGTCACGTTCTGTGAAGGGGCAGGAGCAGCCCCTTCTTACGGGAGCTGAGGCCTGCAACTGAGCAGTTCTCACACAAGGAAGGCTGTTGCTAAGTCTGAGCTAGACTGCAGGCCAGGCTGCAAGAAAAGGTCACAATGCAGTGAGTGCAAGCAGAGCTCACCCAGTTCACCCAGAGTTCCTGGCTACAGCTCAGCCAGAAGTTCTCTTGCACCCCCTACCAAGCCCGGGACTCCATGGCTTCAGGAGAGAGCTCACTGGAGAAGAAGACGCACTGAAGAGCTGGCTAAAGTGAGGCCAACAGGCTCCGAAAGCAGTTGCATTGGCTGGTGTCACTGAAGGAGGTACCTCCCATCAGTCTGGAAGCTATAGACTGGAAGAGTCTCCCTAGTGGGGACCAGGGGCCAGGGATGCCTTCCTCTTGCTGCCAGGGATTGCTGGCTGCCACCGCTCTCTCCAGGGAGGCTGTGGATCATATCCTAAAGGGGAAAACCTGGCCTACAGCCTTCCTACCTCTGGGAAGATTATTTCTGGAATATTCTTATGCTGAATTGGTAAAGCTCCTTAATGCTGCCATTCAAAGCAGCTCAGACTCAAAGCCCAGTTGTTAAGTTCTTGATGAGGATCTCCGCTGAGTTGCAGGGCTACTGCCATTTCTGCCCTGACTCCATCTCTCTGTCACCACCACTATGTCTCCTAGACAACAAGGTCACTTTCAAAAGTTGCAGAGGTTCACCCTCAGAGAGGAGAAGGACAGCCTAAAGGGTGGCGGACTCACTCGATTCTGGACCAGGGAAATGGCTCAGAGGATAATGCTCTTGCTGCACAAACATGAGGACTTGAGTTCAAATCCCCAGGAGACACATAAAGCTAGCATGGTGACACACGTGTAAGTGCAGTGTCCTTGGGTGAGATGGTAAGTGGAGGGAGACAGGAGAGTCGCTGGGAGCTTGAAGGTCAGCTGACCTCAAGCAGCCGCAGACAACGAAGAGACTGTCTCAGACAGGATGGATGATAAGAACCAGTACCTGAGGTTGCCCTCTGACCTCCACATATACACAATGGCATGAATATATGTATGTACACACACAGACACGCATATTACCACTACCACCAACAAGCTGTTACCACCCCAGGTAATGCTGGGCTTTGGTCTC